>NC_134649.1:51626411-51926411 GCF_030463565.1 Pelecanus crispus
CTCCTGTGCTACTCCCACCATTCCCCCTCCCCTGGCATCCTGTCCCAGTCCATAGCAGGGGAACCACGAGGGAAATGTGCTAATTCCAAATTGATGATGTTCTGTGGCATTTGCCAGAGAAGACCAAATGCAGGATCTCTGAGACAGACTCTCCTTTTATTACTCACTTTGGCTTACAACTAAGACGTTATTTTCTTGCTTTGTAAACTGTTTACATTTGTTCAAGCATTTCACAGTAGCAAAGGCAAGGACACTGCCAAGTGACTTTCTGCTACTGAGAGCCTGATCCAGGTTGTGCTGAACTCCCTCAGCTCTTTGTCATTTCAGCACCGTGCTGGGGTTCTTCAGCCCTTCAGTGCTCAGCTCAGGAACCAACACTACAGCAGCTTTCATGGAAAGTCATTCCCCCTCCCACTCAGAGCCCGACCCCGGGCAAAACGTGTATAGCACAGGCTGGCAACAGCCAAGACTCTGAGCTGAACAGGGCAAATGCATTTGTAGTCTGAATGACCCTCCTTTTTTTAGGTCTGGTTCTGTACGTGCTGAGTTTTAGCACTTCCTGTTGAAGCAGAAAGCTCTCGGCACTCATCAGTATCAGACCCTTTCTGTACCTACAATTGTAAAAGGTGCGTTTCACAGAATCACAGACTGGTTGAGGTTGGAGGGACCTGTGGAGGTGATCTGGTCCAACCCCCTGCTCAGGCAGGGCCACCTAGAGCCAGCTGCCCAGGACCGTGTCCAGGCAACTTCTGAATATCCCCAAGGATGGAGACTCCGCAGCCTCCCTGGGCAACCTGTACCAGTGCTCGGTCACCCTCACAGTGAAAAAGTGTTTTGTGATGTTTGAGGGAACCTCCTGTGTGTCAGTTTGTGCCCACTGCCTCTGGTCCTGTCACTGGGCACCGCTGAGAAGAGCCTGGCTGCATCTGCTTTGTACCCTCCCTTCAGGTATTTATACACATTGATGAGATCCCCCCGAGCCTTCTCTTCTCCAGGCTGGACAGTCCCAGCTCTCTCAGCCTCTCCTCACAGCAGAGATGTTCCAGTCCCTTCATCATCCTTGTGGTCTTCCATCGGACTCCCTCCAGTATGTCCGTGTGTCTCTTGTACTGGGGAGCCCAGGCTGGACACGGCACTCCAGGTGTGGCCTCGCCAGTGCCGAGTAGAGGGAAAGGATCCCGTCCCTCGACCTGCTGGCAACGCTTTGCCTAATGCAGGCCAGGATACCATTAGCCTTCATTGTGGCAAGGGGGCGTTGCTGGCTCATGGTCAACTTGGTGTCCACCAGGACCCCCAGGTCCTTTTCTGCCAAGCTGCTTTCCAGCTGGGTGGCCCCCAGCATATATTGGTGCCAGGGGTTGTTCCTCTACAGGGGCAGGACTTTGAACTTCATTAAATTCTTGTCAGCTCTTTTTTCCCGCCTGTCGCAGTGCCTCTCAATGGCAGCATGACCCTCTGGTGTGTCAGCCATTCCTCACAGTTTTGTGTCATCGGCAAACTTGCTGGTTGCCTCCCTGGGCACCTGGCACCCTGCTGACTAGCCCTGTTTCTGCCTACACCACTGCAGCAAATCTCACACAGTTCTCACTCGTTCAGGATGACCTCATCTTTCAAAGGCCTTTCATCCAGTCAAGCCCAAACTCTGCAAAATCAGTGCAGAATACTTAGAATGATATAACACTTCCCATCTGACGCATCTTCTATTAACTGAACTGCATTACACCTGCCAAGGTAGGGGAGAGTGTTTCCCAAATTTCCAGATACAGGGAATTTGAGGCTCAGAGGATGGGGGCCCAGTCCAGCATAATGCTCAGCATCACAGATCCCAGCAGGGAACATGTCTGGGCCCCACAGCTGACCTGAACTACACCTTGCTCTGTATGCCTGTACATTTCCTTATTTCATGAATGGATTGCCGTTGATTCCCAGCGGTCTTCAGAGAACTAGAATGAAACTCTGGACATTTTTTTCCCCTTGGTGAGGCATAGCTGCTGCAAGAAAAGGGTGAGCATAACAAACTGACCATGTGAAATCTACTTTTTTTACCCAGCAGTGCCACCTCCTGTCCCCATCTTCTCACTGCAACTGGGCTGACAAAGGAGCCTACCTCACCATCCCATGCCCAGTCCAGCATTGTTCCAACTCTCTGGCCATCCTGGGGTCCTGCGCACAGGGGTACCCACTGGCTCTTCCTTCTCAGAGCTCCCCTGCACACTCGGGGCCGGGCGGGCGAGGGCTGGCCGAGGACTGCATGGGGCACAGCTCCCCACCGCCTTGCTGGGCCCTGCAGTGCGCAGCTCCTCTTGCCCTCCAGCCCCTGCCACCCAGGGGTTTGCCCTGCGGGAGCCGACCACCTGGATCACAGGTACCACCCCGCAATAGCCGCTGGCTGAGGAGCCCGCAGCACCAGCGAGCGTGTGGTCCTCGGGCATCACGGTACACATGCAAAAGCCAAGCCTTGGAGCAACACACAAAGGCTGTGATGTTGGCCTGACTGGCACACCGCTGGTGTTCAGGCAGAACAAGTCCTCTGCGTGCTCCTAAAATACAGAACAAACCCGAGGGCCCAGCAATTCACATTTGTAATGAGCTGGTAACATCTATACAGCCAGCGGGTGCGTGCTTCCACTACCTCAGTCCGGGACGTGCCCAGTGCTCAACCAGGAGCGCAGGTGTACCCGTGCCTGCTGCGCACCGCGCAGGCTGCAAGCGGGGCAGGGGGTGCGCACCGGTTACACCCGCCGCCTCTCGCCCTGGGCCACCGAGCCCGCTCAGGAGGAGGCCCGGGCCCCCACGCACAGGCGTCTGAAGGCCCGGCTGAGGCCGGCGACCTCGCCGGCGCTGCCCCCGCAGCCGCCCCGCTCCCCGCGCCGGGCGCGCTGCCGGCCGGCCACGGTAGAGGGCAGCAGCGCCCCGCCGCTCCGCGCCGCGCCGGGCCGGGCCTCATCCCCCGGGCCGGGCCTCGCCCCCCGGGCCCGGGCCCTCATCCCCCGGGCCGGGCCTCGCCCCCCGGGCCCGGGCCCTCATCCCCCGGGCCGGGCCTCACCCACCGGACCCGGGCCCTCGTCCCCCGGACCCGGGCCCTCGTCCCCGGGCCGGGCCTCACCCACCGGACCCGGGCCCTCGTCCCCCGGACCTGGGCCCTTGTCCCCACGGGCCGGGCCTCGCCCCCTGGGCCCGGGCCCTCGTCCCCACGGGCCTCGCCTCGCCCCCCGGGCCCGGGCCTCACCCGCTGGGCCGGGCCTCACCCACCGGACCCGGGCCCTCGTCCCCCGGACCCGGGCCCTTGTCCCCACGGGCCGGGCCTCGCCCCCCGGGCCCGGGCCCTCGTCCCCACGGGCCTCACCCACCAGACCCGGGCCCTCGTCCCCGGGCCGGACCTCACCCACCGGACCCGGGCCCTCGTCTCCGGGCCGGGCCTCACTCACCGGACCCGGGCCCTCGTCCCCCGGACCCGGGCCCTTGTCCCCACGGGCCGGGCCTCGCCCCCCGGGCCCGGGCCCTCGTCCCCACGGGCCTCGCCTCGCCCCCCGGGCCCGGGCCTCGCCCGCCGGGCCGGGCCTCACCCACCGGGGCCGGGCCTCACCCCCCCGGACCCGGGCCTCGCCCCCGGGCTGGCCACAGCGGTTACCGTCGTGGGACGGGCACGGGGGCCGTGGCGCTGGCCACGCACGACCATTTCCCTCGCTGCCTCCAGGGTCAGCTGCTTGGAGGCCAAGGCCTCCTCCGAAGGGGATCTGCCGAGGCTCTCCCTGTGCCCGTTCTCCTCCGTCGCCCCGCCAGGCACGGTCACTCCTGATCCCTGCTGTGCCATGCACCAGGAGCCACTCTTCAGGGGCCTCACGTAGGAAGGAGAAACACACGTCCACATGGGCCAGATCTTCAGGTGGAATAAATCACAGCATCTGGCTCAGGCTGTTCTACATCATGACCAGTGACAATCAAATGTCAACACAGAACTCATACGTCTGAACTGTTGTAAAGATATCCAAGAGCACTGCATCATTCAGAGTGACTGTGTTCATTCTTGTCTGCGACCACAGGGACTTCATTGCCTGTTTGCAATGTCTTGTTAGCCACTGCTCTCGCTGTCTAAATGTTTTTCCTGCCTCACACTTCATGTTCACATAAAGGCTGTATAAGGAGCTAAGCTCGTGACACTGAATTACAGACACAGACAAGGGCGGGTTAGTAAAAATGGGGTTTTATTCAAACCAATGTAGTGCTAAGACGGGTTCAAGAAACATGGAGAGATTCAGGTCAGTTAGAAATCAATAAACCTGACTATTACCAATTCACAAATACATTTCTGCATCATTTTTTTCCCCACAAAGTTCTTTGCAAGCTTCAGCTAAAATACCTAAGAACTTTCTATCCACTAAAATGCAGCTACCACTGGGATACAGCTGAAACGTGGAAACTGCAGGCCTTTGAGTTATTCAGGCCACATGAGCTGGTTCAGGGAACAGACTGAAGTACAGACTTGTATAGAGCATATTCTCTTCTTTTTCAAGAGCCTGCTGGGTGTAGGCTCTGCTTTGGCTATACTGTGTGAGCTGAATATTCACAATCTGCCTGGAAGCACAAATCAGGCTGGGAAAAAAAGAAATGCAAGAATGCAGGAAGTCCTTGTTTTCTGCTCTTTTTCTGTCTTCCATTTTAATGGCGTGTATGAGAACAAGGGAATGAGACTGGCTTGAGAACAGCATTATGTACACTGTGTGCCCTGAAGCGTAGAGAATCAGTGAACTGAAAGATGGTCTGAGGTGAGCAACTGATGCTGGACTTTGTGATTGTGGTGGGTTGACCCTGGCTGGATGCCAGGTGCCCACCAAAGCTGCTCTACCACTCCCCTCCTCAGCTGGACAGGGGAGAGAAAATACAGGCTCATGGGTCAAGATAAGGATAGGGGGAGATCATTCACCAGTTACCATCATGGGCAAAACTGACTCCACTTAGGGAAAATTAATTTAATTTATTGCCAGTCAAATCAGAGTAGGATAATGAGAAATAAAAACTAAATCTTAAAATACCTTCCTCCCATCCTTCCCTTCTTCCCAGAAGGGGAAGCTTCCCTGCCGTCATAATCCAGGCTGCAATTTTTGCAGGTGAAAATACACTGGAGGAATAGACAAAAGCCACATGCTGCTCTGTTCCAGAAATACACATTGTCCCAAGTCTTTGGATCATTGCACCAAAGAGCACAAGTTACGTGAGAAGATGGCTAAAGGCAAGAAGGAGATTTATGAATACTGAAGTCCTCTTAAACACCTTTGAAGTATGTAACTTCCAGAATTAGGCACTGGTGCAATCCAAATACTGATGTGCCTTCACGCTCTATTGGGAGACTAGCTGGTGGCAGAGGGACTCTTGGATTTGCATCAGGGTCTGCTCTCAGATTTGGATTCAGGATTGTTCTCAGAGGACAGAAAGGGCTGAAGCAGGAAGGACACCAAGAACATCAGCAGAGGGAAGTGGCGACCTGAAGCTCCCTGGCACACCAGGAGGCTGGGCACGCAGATTTTTCCATTAGCCCTGTGCAGCTGGGAACAGTGAGGGCCAAGGCTCTTCTGCAAAGCATATCCTGCAGCAACAGCTGCGGAAGAGATCAAGGAAATCCAGCAGAACAGGCCGCAAAACTGATTGCTTTGAATATAACTGAAAAGTTTTGTCAGGGTCCTGAGTGCACTAATAGGCCTTAATGGCCCTGAACAGCCTCACCTGCAGCTTCCACCCATATCGCTGCCCACACGCCCAGGACCCCATTTCGGCTCATGCTTGGGCCTTCAGTCCCTGCCTGAACTATGTTGAAAATGTACCAGTTTCTCACTCTTTCATAGCTGTGCCCCATTGATCTGGATCCTGACCATGGACTGACTTCCCAGCTTCACCTCAAACCTGCCTTGTCACTATGGACCGGCCCGGCAATCACTGGACTGTGTCTAACCCTGGTTACAGTCACTGGACCTGATCCTGACCCTGACCTCTGGATTGACTTCCCGGCTTGACCTTATCACCACAAACTGCCCTGATGATCTGGTTCACCCTGGCTGCCATCCTCAGGCCCGCCCTGCTTGCTGCACGTGGGTAGCGCAGGGCGAGCCTTGGCCAGTGAGGCCCCTGCCCTGCCCGCCTTGTTGCCACTCACCTCCTGGTTCTCCATCCCTCAGTGAGACCCTGGCCTCGCTGCTCCCTGACAGGTTCACTCTGAGCCTCTGGATGAAAAGGGGAACTTGGATATTTATCCCTGTTTCTGCTCAAAGGCAGCTTCACGACAAGCATCCTACAGGCATTATGCCTGATTTAACGTGACATTGAGGGGAAATCTTCCAGCCTCATGTGTGGGACAGTGTGAAGTTAATACTGACATTCATTACAAATGCTGTACATCCAAGGCTTCATGTTGCGTCCTGGCTGAGACCTAAATGAGTGTGAAGTGGCTGACAGCACTCTCGCCACCACGGCAAATCGTTTCATTTGGCTCCTGATGAACAGCAGGTGATGCAGAGGTGCCCAGGCATGACAGGAACACACAGCAGGAGGCCATAAAAGACATTATTGATCCAGTCACTGGAATGAGATGTCCCAGAATAATTATGATCAACTGCAGGGTTTACTTACTCAGGAACAAGGGATCAATACTCAGACAGCTTGGGAGGAATGATTTGGTGGCATAATGAGTTTCTCTCTTTCTGACAGTGAGTGCTAAGTACACTGGGAGAGAAAAAACATGTTTCCATTTTTCAATGTAAGTAAAACTTGCCAGGTTTGCTACCTTCCTGAGGATGTGTGCAGAAAATGAAGTTTGTGGAGAAAACATAAATGGATTCAAGCAGGTGAGCACAGTGTACTCAGTTGCATTTCTCAGAGACTCAGTGCTTGCAGGCTTCACAGGGGAAGTACAAAGCCCATGTATACTCCCCCAGCTCAATTTACTGCTAAGAACCTCTGTGAGAACACAACTGAATGTTCTTACAAGAAGGAGCCCACTGTACAAGGAGCACTTCAGGAGAAATGCTGGAAGGAAGGACAACAATAATGATGAGGTTGCAAATTTTAGAGACTAAATTGAGTAGTGTACTATTACCTACGTAATGGCCACATCCTGAGAAATTTTGGTTCATCAGGCCTTTTGTTCTAGATCCATATGTGCAATAAGAAATGAGAAAATGCAAACAGAGCTACAAGCCAAAAGCAGCAATAAAATCTATAATTTCTGTTTGTGCTGGAGGAGATGAATTGTCATTGAATAAACTAACTCTTCCTCAATTTAATTGTTTCTTTTTATCAGCTGAGTATGTAACTAGCAAAGAGGGATTTTGACTGAAGGGGATTGCTGTTTGACATTAATCCGCTCTGTCAATGAGCTCCTACAGGATCTCGAGCAAGAGTTGTGAGACATTTGCACATGCCAGCCAACACTGCAGAGTACATTCAAAGCCTGATAAAGTGGCATGTGTGCTGGGCTGCTTGAGGTGAAAGTAGTTAGGAATTAATGCATGCATGGCACAGTCAGAACTGCTACTCACTCCTCCAAAAACAGTTCCTACCAGAGCTCGTTCTAAGCAGCCATAAGTCCCATTATCAGCCAGATGCTGATCTCAATTATACCAGTACAGGCTCTGAGAAATAACTTGTCTGACTGTAAGACCTACTGGCTAGATGTGCTGTTCGGTCTTGAAGTTCATTTAATTGAAGAAGAGATCTAATAAAATCACTCAAGTCAACGGAATCAGCTCCAGCTATCCCATGGGGAGAGCTGGGAAAAGGGACAGGAGGGGTAACACACGGGTGGCACAGGAATGCTCTTATTCCATAGCACGGTCTGGGGGGAGCTACTGAAAACAGAAGTAGTGTGCTGGCCAATAATGAAACAATTCCCTCGGCAATGGAACTACATCGCAGTAAGGGTTGGGCAAAAATCAGGATTACTTTTGGAAAGGGCAAGGATGCATTTTTTCCATTTAGGCAAGGGTCTGGAGACCAGAGCAGTGGGTTGAGGTTAACCCCACTAGAAAGTGCTGAACGATGGTAGTGAGCTAGCATGACAACTATGAAGTTATAAAATGGTTCTGCATTTGTAAAAAAGTATTTCTTCTGTTGCAATTTACAATTAGTAAAAATAACTAGGGAGTCAATTTGTGAGAGCGATCAGAATCCAACCCTGCCCTTGTGCTCATGAATGCTCAGAGAAGACAGACACAAAAATGTTTTATTTAGGGATACATCATTTCACCAGCTTTCTTCAAGCCCTTCCACCCCCACAAAAAAAGTGAAGTAAATATGCCTCAAGCTTCATGATGCTGCAGCTTTGCTCAGCAAACATCTCATTTTCTGTAATGAAGCGAGTATATACCTACTTGGAGTCCAAGATTAAAACTACCATTTACTCTAAGTGCTATGTAGTGCAGGCACCTTCTCCACATAGTTGAAGGTGCTTTATGAAATCAAAGCAGCAAGTACACAAAGAAATAGCAAACACAGAACAGAAATTATCTGTATAGCCCAAACCATACAGACATTCTGTTTATTGCTTTGTTTTACAAAGAGAGCTAAAATTTGTCATGCTCCATACAAGCTTTTTCTCTCACTGACTTGGTGAGACATTGAGAAGATGACATAAAAGATTTTTCCAGTCTCATAAACAAGACTTGCCAACAAAGAAGTTTGTTCTACATGAAGTACTGCTGGATCAATAGGTAAAAGGCTGAAAGGAAATGTAACCTACCAAGGAATAAAGACGCATTTTGCAGGAACAGTGTGTTGTCATTAGGTATAATTGGGCAAATGGTGGTGTGATCTTAAAAGCCTCAGCTGATCATAGTCCCTTGCGAGCATTATCCAATTAGGGGAAAGGTGCATTAGATACGCCTTGCTTTATTGTACTGCTGAAGTGGAGAGCAGGTGTGAGAAAACAAACAAGTTTGAAATCCTTGCTTTGCAAATCAATTCTTAATCACCCTGGCTCTTATTTCCATACCAGATTTAACTTTTTGATATTTATGGGAGCAACCTGGCAGCTCCCCTTCCGTGGCTCAAATGCGTGGCAGGTCCAACACTTTTTTTTAAGGCTTTTAATTCCTAATACTAGTGCATATGGTTTATTTCAGGTCAGAACCAGTAGCTATAATGAGACACCCAAACAAAAAAAGACTGGATGAAGCCCTGCTGAAAACGCGAGCCACACAATGTAAGTGGATAGCATATAGTTCCACCGTTTCCCATTTCACCGAGTGTACAAGTATTGTAAGAGTAAGACTTTGATATATAAAGCCCAACTTACACCTTCCATCCCTGTTAAGCAGTCACCTCTCTCCCTATATTACTTCACTATAACTACCATCACTTATAGGATAAAACTGGGAGAGAAGTCCACTGCCAGGATATTCACGGCATGTTCACCTTTGAAATGTGCTCAGTCTTTGGGAGCACAGTCTGCTTACCTGGCTGGATATGGTCCAAGAGACATCTGTTTCCACAGATGTTAAAGAGAAGCCAAAGGGTAGGAGGTTAGGGATTGGGATGAAGAGGAGTTTTTAGTAAGTCTGTTGACTAGAGAATTCCATGTGAGTGGAAAGGAAATATATGTTCTCACGTATTTCCACTATGGCTGTTTTAATTCCTCTCGTAAGACATTTTTGTTGAAGAGTGATAATGTTTTTGAACAGAGTAAATAAAGTACACCAGCACACCTTGTGCAATGCTGGAGGCAAGGGATTGGATTTGACGGACCACTGGTCTAAGACAGTACTGTATGACAAACTGTGTGCTAGAAGGTGCTAAGATTGCCAGTGGCATCCCTACAAATTGTTTTGTAATCTCCCTACGCACAAGTGAATTCCTATGCCCACCATCCTCTGCTCGACAATTATCAACAGCAGTACACATTAACAACTCAATTAATAAGGGAACTTTAATTAAAACCTAAAAGATACAGGCACTTGACCCATTGGAGAAGAAAGTGGAAAGTACTGTTTTATTGCTTAATGGTGGATTTCACATAACAAAGTTACTGCAAAGCTGACATTTTCCTTTCTGTGTCCAAAAGCCATGACTGAGAGAAGAACAAGCTAGTAAACTAGGACATAAATTAGACACAAACAGAGATCACAGCTACCTCTGGGAGAGAAATTAAGCTTGTATAAAGTATTACAGCTAACATTTTCCAAGTGATACTATTTTACATGTTGGTGCAGCACCATGCACAGGAGCATGGCTACTGCACGTAAACAACAGTGTGGCACATGACAATGCAGTCATGCATTGGCCTTGGTCATCATTTCCAAGCCACAACAGGCCACACCATGTGTCCTCCTGTGGCTGTCTCGTGACTTCCAGGGAGCTATACCAATGTTAGGGAAGGCTAGAAGTCAACTAGTGCACTCAAAAAACATCATAAAGATCTCTCCTCATGTTGTGCCAGGCTCTGAGATCCTAGGAACATCCCAAAAGCGATGTGGATAGTTCTTTGGAGCTGTCAGCGTAGAAGTAGCTGGGATGCAGCAGCTTATCACAAATAATTTCTCCTTATTGTGATCTGCCCCGTTTAGGGATTTAGGCTCCTTCTTTCATCTAGCTTCTGTAAGATACAAACTGTATGCAAGAATCTTTCTGCTCTCAGAAAGTCTTTGTTTGAACCACCCTACAACTGCAAATAGTGTGTTGTTATCAAAGCAGAAAGAGCAGTGCATGAAAAGAATTTAGATTTTCTTCCGATAAAACAATGATTGCTAAAAAAAAGAAACACTCAGGTAATTGGTGTGATGTTTTCAGATGTGTGATACAACAGCTTCGAGAGGAAGTTTATCAGCTGTGAAGAGGCAGCTGCCAGACCTATCTAAGGACAGAAAAAGAAAAGGCATTGCAGTCTGAAAGGCAACTGTCTCCTTCCAATACGGAGTTCTGGCTCAACAGTCACTGGCCTTGCTTGGTCATCACATTGTCTGTAGATGAGGAGGAGGAGAGAGCAGGCAGAAGTCTGGCTGCAAACTGCCTGCAGGTGCTGTGACCTATGCCAAAGAGAGAATCAGAAAGATACTTCCTTCTGCCAACAAACACCTAAAGGCTGTCTGAGATGTGCTCCCAGTACGTCCGTTTCATTTAGCCTTCCCCTCCCTACCGCTGGGGTTGAGTGCTTTGCAGGGTGGGCCTACACTGTCAGAGTGTCTGGCTTGTGGTACAAACCATAACTGTTACATGGGTAGTGCTATCATTAAAGAGTGCAATATTTTCTCAGTTGTGCAGAAATACGTATCTAAATTAAATGCAGAGCTGCTAATGAAACAGTAATATTTACTACACCCTTCACTACCTCATCACAGTTAAACATAATTGAGTTGTGTTCCGATTCCACCTGGAAGCATCCTGTGAAGCATGATGTCACAGAGCGGCCCCAGGGCCCTGGAATTCTCTCTGGCAAGCGGTAATTAAGTAACTGTTTGGGATCTTTCTTTTGTAAATACGCAGATAACAGTAGCCCCCGCCCTGGAAAAAATAAGCAAAGATCAACCCAACACTTTGTTACAATCCTAGAATTACTTGCACTGAGAAGCAGGTCTTGTTACACCAGGATGAAGGCAGAGTAAGTATTTCAGTCTTTGTCTGGGAATGTCTAGTCCTGTGCCAAGAAGTTCTTACCCCTCTTGATCCATCTGATCAGTATGCTGAATTAAATCAACTGGGGCTGAGCAGTCCCTACAATTTATGCAAGCAATAATATGGTATGGATAGGAAGAAAGAGGAGTGAGACTGTCTTTTTCAGTGATTACTGCAATTAGATCTGATTATGCTTAACAGTGACTCAGTTGATGCTGATCTAAAACCAGGGTGCCCCAGTTCTACCCTCTATGCTTCCACCTGTGTGACTGTACTCTGTCCCTTGTACCAGCAATTAGTTCTAAAAATAATGAGTTCCTTGAACCAAGATAATAATCTGAGAATTATCATCAACTGTTGCTTAATTACAAGGTCACCAATTGAGTATTTTAGTTTTCTCCTCAGTCCTTAGGCTCCCCTAAAGGTTCTTTGTTCACTGTGACAGATACCCTAAGGAAAAATGCTTCCCTGACCAAGAACCCTGGTGGAAGTATAAGGCCTGTCACCTGGCCAAACAATGCAATAAAACTTCTTTCTCTGCTGTTCAGTGGCTAAATTAGGAAATCAGAGTGTTCTTATTTTCAAGTCTCGTATAAGAAGTAGCGAGACTTAATTTAAAGACATCTTGTTCAGTCAGAAACATCTAAATGGTCATTGATTGTTTCTCCTTTGTTGGATGTGTGAGTCTTTAAAAGCAGAAACTGTTTGTTATTTGTGCTCTGTCCCTGTTGCTAGACAGGCTACAGGGCTTGTGTCAACATTACTGGTATAAAAAGTAAGAATTTGAACAAGTCAAGCCTAAACTCTCAGACTCCTGAGAACCAGGAGGACTGGCACTGAATTGAGATGAAGAAGTTCAGGCCCAGTCACTTTGCTTAGTTAGAAGCATCTGCAAGGACCCTGGAGAAGAATCACCCCAGAAAATATCCTTATGTGTGGACATTTCACAATAGCTGCATAGATTAGCTGCAGAGACCTGTAAAAGACGCTTCCATTTTTATGGGCAGAAAAACGTAATTATGCCAACATCTTGGGAAGGTTGAAACCTAAGTCTCTCTGGAAGGTGCCTTCAGGAATGTTGCTCCCATCACTGGAATCTAAAAGCAAATTAAGTCCTCAAATGAATATGTTATACACAAGTAATTAGGTCCTCAAAAGAGAGAACATTAAGATAATCACAGTGTGCTATCCATTAGAACAGGATAGAAGTGTTGAGAGTTGTTTTCCATTCATAACAAGCATTTGTATAAACACTTCCTATGCTGCTCGTGTTCCTATTCACTGAGGCCGTACGCAGAGGAGTAAGGTTAATGCTTTCGCATAGCTGTGCTGATTTCCCCTGACTGAAGGCTGGCGTGCAGCACATAGACAAGGTGTCCACACAGACTCCTCCTCCTTTTTCTAAATACCACTGCAGATCAGAAACTACAAGGTTGGTCTACAATAATAAAGGTAAAAGGGACATTTACCCTTGAGTCACACACATCAACAGGCATCTGGCACTAGGGGCTCTCCTGGGCCCCTTTGCCTTCAACATCCCTTATAAAACAGATGGCAATTCCAATGTCAGCTACCCACATCTACATTACCTCAAGGCTTTCTCTGTCCCAAAGTGATGCAATTCCCTTGGGTTTTTTCCCATGCTAAAGCTTTTGTGACTACATTTCAAGATGTCCCTATCTAAATAATTACCAGCTATAACTCACAGCTGTCCACAACTGAACCAACCTCTTTACCGTGTATATGCTCCCTAGTGTGCCCAGATGATTCTTATCATGTGTCATTTCAACAACACAATCCTAAAGATACACACCTGAGTCCCAAAGCAAGAACTCAGAAGCCAGAAGCAAGATCTTACTTCTGTGAGAGGCAGCTGATCCCAGCTCCCACATTCCACTGATCCAGCAACCCCTGCTTTGGTCCCATCTCCCAAGCCTGGCAGCAGCCTTGCTCCTGCTGAGCTGGGAGACAATTCTTCCTTTCATCTTGAGTACTGCCTTGTGCAATCTTTGCTGTTCGCTGGGTTGTGAGCAAATATTAATTCTATCAGTATTTAAACATTTTATAACTTAGATATCAGTGCCTACTGATTTCACAGTTACTGTGAACATGAACTTGAGCTGCTAATCTAAGTTAAAATCCCATTTATTCTGTCTTCACTATAAAGAACACAAATAGCTTGTAGTGGACACTTACCCTAAACCTTCCATAACATCTCTGAAGCAACTGCTATTATTATTATTCACACAGAATAAAGGCAAAGCCAGAATTACAGTGCAAGATCTTTTGCCAACCAAACCCTGTCCCCATCAACAGGTCACAGCTGTTGCCAGGAGTGGTTGCTGTACCTTGAAATTCTTTCTGTTTTTTCAAAACAAAAAATTGTTCTGCAGCTTCCGGTCATAATGACCAATCTTGAGGAAACAAATTAGATCCTCTACACATTTTTAGGGACATATCAGATACAGGGTTTCAATACCTTCAAATCTCAAGTATATGCTCAAGGCCATGGGTTGGGTTCATCTCTAGTATTATGAAAGCAATAGCATCACTATGTTTTGATGATTTGCTGTTCTCGGAGTAATCAATTTAACTTCAGTCCAGTTTAGTCTACTGCAGTAGAGGGACTTCTACTACTTCATTTCTTCACCAGCCTTCAGCTCAAATTTTATGCCCTCAGGTTTTATTTTTCCATTTAAAAATGGTAATGAATATTCAGGAGTGTTTATAAAACAGAATAAAATTTGGTTCTATATAGCACTTCTTGTACTTGGGCTACATGCTCTCCTTCTCTAAATAAATGATTCTGATTCTCACAGTGCTGATGGAACAGTCATTATGCATCTGGGAATGACTGCCTGGAAATCAGCCTGTGTGTGGTGTGAGGTTATCCTCTGTGTAACAAAGGTATGTGATAGATGATTTAATTGGTTTAGTGGTGGACTTGGTAGTGTTAGGTTAATGGTTGGACTGGATGATCTTAAAGGTCTTTTCCAACCTAAATGATTCTATGATTCTATAATGTGAAAGCAGCTTTCTTCTGGTTTTTGCTTTCATTTTTTAAATGAATCAAGATTTTTCAAAGAACAACAGGCAGAAAAGGTCAGGATGTAAATGAAGATGCTCTGTGTTACAAAGAAAAAACGTTTTTTTCTTAAAGGCTTGTGCTTTATTTAAATTAAATGAAATAGGTAGTTCTGAATGAAATTATGAATAAAGCTCGTAACAGTGTAAAGTGGTAAAAGTGAGAAGAAACCCAATTCTGCCATAAATATGGGAAACTCCACATAGCCAGATCCTCAGCCAATCATACATGCTATTGGAAATATATTCTAGTTATACTAAAATGAGAAGCTAGCTTAGAGTTACAGTAAGAAACACCTTTTATGATTGTCTCTGTTGCTTGCACAGGTAATATTTGCACATAATCTCACTTACACACAATTAACCAATTTACACATGTTAAATAGAAGTGCATTGAAATCGGTTTCCTGGGGAAATCTGAGATTTACAGCAGGGCAAAGCTGAGCATGCATATTTGCACTTGTACACTTAAGCAGCTGCCTTATAAAACCTGGCATTAGAACAAAGGAACGTAAATCCTTTCTGGGTAAAGTCCAAGACAGATTTGGACTCACACAAATAATAACGGTACTGATGCCCCATTCACAAAAGCTGTCCTACAGTGCTTATAACCCTAGGGCTCCTGTATTTCATTCTCATGGCTTTGTTGCTCAACTCTTCCTGACAGGTGCAGCCCAGAGCAATAGCTGATTGTCTGTCTGGACATATTCCTTTGCTCTCCATCCATGTCCTCTTTGAGTTTGTACTAGCCAACGTTGAAATGTATTCCCTCTTCAGAGCTAGGAGACGACTCTGCCTGCATCATTTGTATAGCTGCTTCCACGTCTACCAACTATCTTGTGCAGTACAGAAGGACATTGGGCAGCTGGGGTTACAGCAGGAAGAGCATTCCACACCAAGAAAATTTGGTCAGAATAAGTACAGAAAAAGAGTGATGGTAACAAATATTTCTCCTAGTACATGTTTTCTTAATTAAACTTAATTAAACCTCATGCGTTTTGAAAGTTTTGCTTTCATGGCATATTAGTGAGCCAGGACAAATCACGTTAACTGTAACTCTATGAACAGTCTACCATTAGAACTACAGCTGCTATCAGATTAAATGCCCTGTAAGGAGTATGACGTGTGTGCTCACATTGTGCACGTAAATCATGCCCAAGACCCTGACTCCTGTGTTTTGAACTGTTCTCATTCCTCTGTGTTCTTGGGATAGAAATGAGCGTGTTTTTCTGATTTATGTTGACCGTTCACATGCCATGTCCTCTTCTCAGTTTTCTGGATCCACATAAGGCACCCTGAATCCCCAGTCAACAGACTAAATATCTTTCCTGGTCTGTTTTACAGGCC
This sequence comes from Pelecanus crispus, assembly GCF_030463565.1. Classification (NCBI taxonomy): domain Eukaryota; kingdom Metazoa; phylum Chordata; class Aves; order Pelecaniformes; family Pelecanidae; genus Pelecanus; species Pelecanus crispus. Next base: position 51,642,438 of record NC_134649.1, read on the forward strand.
AAACAGAGCACATGTCTTTCAGTTCCCATCTGTGCTTCCAAAGAAGTTGCTTGCTTGTGAGAATTAGGATGGGTAACCTGTTCACTGCACTCCAGCTGAATTTGTTACTGTGAGATACTGCCAAAGTATCTGCCTTGGAGGAAAACAGAGATTTAAAAGTATCATAAAGTACAGCTTTTGCTTTCCCAGAGGCTGTATCTTAGCAGTGGATAAAATGTCACTCACTCATTTAGCAGTGAGTGACATTGTAAAAGCCTTTTCCTTCCCATATATTATTAATTTGAGCTGTTAAAGAAAAAATATGCTTAATTTCAGGAGACAGTGTTTCAGTCATTCAGACCACCCTTAGCCTGTCAGAACCTGAGGTTCTGTACCTCCAGTGAAGAGGGAAGAACTATGACATCTCAGCTAAGAATCCAAAATACGAGTCTGAGTTCCTACTTACTTTTTTCCTACTGACTTTAAAGGGTTCAGTGTCCTAGCAGCACTAAATGTATGATGGTCTGAATTACATATTACTTTCCTGAATTCAGACAACAAAGCATGTAGTCTAAATCTAGTCCCAGTCCTGGGATTTTAGCACCAAGCACCTATGGGAAACGATGCCATTTTTGTTCATATTAGGGAGTACATTACTTTGGGAATAGCCCACCTGAATAGAGCAAAGGGATCAGAACATAACCCCATAATGTAGGTCTATACTATGTAGCAATAAGTATGAATACAACTTTATTTGTCCTCAGATCTTTATCTCATAAAGAGTGTTATTTAATTCAAATTTTAATCTATGGCAAATCTTCACTTAAAACTGAAGGCAATTACCCTTAAGAAACACTGGTTTGGGACATTGTTTTAACACACAAAGAAAACTCAGTAACCAGGCTTGTGAAGTTGCCTTGATGTTGCAGCACCCAGAGGCTTGTGTCATTCGTCCATCAGCCCTTGGCTAACAGTTCTGTATTTTGGGATTCGTTTCACCAGTAACTTCAGTTTAACTATTTCATCACATTAATTGTAACTGCAGCAGAGCCTAAAGGCCATAACCAGGTTCAGCTGTGTTAATCACCATTCAGACACATATTGAAATCAAGGCCTCCTTGGTCCTAGTTAATGACAATGTGCACCAGATGCTGGGGGCAGATAGGGCAGGTTGGGGAAAGGAGGACAGGGTAATCAAAGTTGGAGCATGTACAGCTCCTTATGTCTCAGCTGCAGAAAGCAATTCACAGCTCATGTTCTACTACCTGCAGACCTTATCCATAAATATGTCTTCCAAATAGGCTGGAGCCAGGGACAAATTAACCATTAAAAGCTGTGAGAAAACAAAAGTGGTTTATTCCTGGAATTCTCATTCTGCATCTTGCACTTCTGCTAATTCTAAGGAAAGATTAAGTACCTGATAAATTTGAAGATTTTAATTCTCACTGGCATGCAATGAGAATTTGCAAGCAAAAGAAGTTACATGTGGGACATGCCAGAGCTCCTGTCATGACAGCTTACTACATGGGCACCTATGATTTCAACCTGATTCATGCTGTGATGAATGACATTTGCGTGTTCACAGCCTCTAGGGTAACTTAAGCAACTGTGGGTGGCTGGGGCATGGACCTCATTGCTGTAATATCTGAATGCCTCCTCCAGACAGCGTGTAGCCCAGAAGGCACAGTCAGCCAGGGGGGAGCTGCCAGCAGGAATAATTATGGGGAGAATCTGCACATTGTCGCTATTGGCTCAGACAATTTCTTAACAAACCACAAAACTCTTTTCGGGAGTCAAGGGAGTAAAATCAAATCAAGACAACTGAATTATCAATAATTTCATATGGGAGAAAGGGTCAAAACACTACACATGCCTGCTACAGAGACAAGAGGAATGAACTGTGCTTCGTAAAACCTATGAAGCACAGGTACATAATTTGGATCATGCCATTCTCACTAAGAAAATCAAGTGGTCAAGCTTCTCTTTTGCCTGCTTTAACATAGTATCACTGTCAGACAAGTCCTGCACTAGCTCCTCCATCCAACCATGATGGTTCATGAGGGCAAACTTGAAAGAGGTGTCTTCCACTGACTTGTGAACTCGCTGTGAGAAATGCTAGCTAATGACTAAAAATATATAGGTAGAAATGCCTTTTTTGCAGCTACATATGTCTTTTGCTTCCATGGTCACTTCTAAATTAGAAGAACATTTCTTTACAAGGATAGAACGAGGCAGTATGGACCATTGGGCTGACACAGAAATGTGACTGACTGCTATTGAATTACTATGGTTGAAGAGTGGTTATGCATTCTTGTAGATTTTTCCAGTTGTAAGATAAAACACTTTAGCTTTAAACACACCAGCATGTATTCCTGGCTCAGCTACATCCTATCCTACTGTGGAATTCTGGATGGTTATTAAGCCCTCTGTGCTTCAGTTTCCCCACCAACAAAATGGAAAAGTACTTCCTGACCAGAGCCAGAAAGAGCTACTCAAGCGCTAAATGTTATTAAGATGCACCCAGTAAAGTATGCCAACACCACAGAAAGTGCTGGCATACTGCACTTTGTGCATGTGTGAAAGAAAGATGTTCTCTGTAGCAAAGACCTTGCAAAGTAAGTAGGTGATTCAAGGCTGGGGTAAATAGGAATATTCTCCGTTTAAATTTATCTCTTGAAATCTACATTATTCTTAACTGCTGAAAAAAATATCCACTGAACAATGACAATTATGATGCAAATTCAATGTGTAGACTGATGTACAATTCAGAGAAAGAGCTCCATATCCAAATTTGATGGTGCGCTATTATTTGATTCAGCCTTTGTAGGATTCTTGCTCCAACCTTTACCTTATTCCTGCACACAGACTCCTTTCTAACAGCAGTGGAGAGTACAGAGCTCAAGATGGATACAGACTGCAGTCAGCTGTGTATGAAACATAAATTAACTCAATCACATAGTGAGTCAATTTGTGTTCCAAGTGAGGTATTCACTGCACAGCAAGCAAAACACTTCAGTTAACAGGCATATGCTTTTGTCTTAATAGGAAACTAAGGAGTTTATCATGGTGCACAAAAAGACTTTCGGATTTCGTAGTACTGCAAAGAGACTACACATAAGGGAATAACTTTTCAGCTTGGCAGAAAAGGACCTGGGGGTCCTGGTGGACACCAAGTTGACCATGAGCCAGCAACGCCCCCTTGCCACAATGAAGGCTAATGGTATCCTGGCCTGCATTAGGCAAAGCGTTGCCAGCAGGTCGAGGGACGGGATCCTTTCCCTCTACTCGGCACTGGCGAGGCCACACCTGGAGTGCCGTGTCCAGCCTGGGCTCCCCAGTACAAGAGACACACGGACATACTGGAGGGAGTCTGACGGAAGACCACAAGGATGATGAAGGGACTGGAACATCTCTGCTGTGAGGAGAGGCTGAGAGAGCTGGGACTGTCCAGCCTGGAGAAGAGAAGGCTCGGGGGGATCTCATCAATGTGTATAAATACCTGAAGGGAGGGTACAAAGCAGATGCAGCCAGGCTCTTCTCAGCGGTGCCCAGTGACAGGACCAGAGGCAGTGGGCACAAACTGACACACAGGAGGTTCCCTCAAACATCACAAAACACTTTTTCACTGTGAGGGTGACCGAGCACTGGTACAGGTTGCCCAGGGAGGCTGCGGAGTCTCCATCCTTGGGGATATTCAGAAGTTGCCTGGACACAGTCCTGGGCAGCTGGCTCTAGGTGGCCCTGCCTGAGCAGGGGGTTGGACCAGATCACCTCCACAGGTCCCTCCAACCTCAACCAGTCTGTGATTCTGTGATCCTATGAAAATTTGTAGGCTTTACATCCCAGCATATAGTTGAAATTTCAAGGAGATCACGATGTTTCTGACAGATTCCTCCTTTGATAACAGTACCATGCTTTCAGACAAGACAAGGTGCCACAATGTGGCTCATTCAAACGACTTTTAGTGGAATTATAAAGGTGACGCTGCAAAATTGCACTGTTCTAGACAGGTTTCAGATAGGCCATGCTTTTCAGATTACTGTTAAAACTGGAGTGCTAGGGCATGTAGAATGGTGAAACAGCTCCAGATTTATGTGAATTATGCCACTACTCTTTGCTACATGGAAAGTGTCACATTAGGTCAGTTTGCAGTTAGAATTACTTCTTCAACAAGTGGGTCAAGGCCTTGTTTGGAGTGTATCTTACAACTTTGATATACACACACAAATCAATGAGTCTTGTAAGGAAGAAATCCAAAATTGTCTACAGATAGATATCTTGGAGCAGGATTTGCAACTGTTTCTCATTTGTCTGGGCCTGGAGTGCACCCATAGGCATTAACAGCTCTTGAACTCTATTTAAGCTCAGCTCTGTGTTTCCCCTTCCTCCATCAGATTTGCTGCCATTCACAGTCAAGTCCAAAGTTGCATCAAAAGGATTATCTGGCTGTGAATGGACTTAAAAGCTGATCCTGTCTTTCTGATGTTGGTCAACCTGTGACTATGGAGAACCCTGGAAATGCTGGTTTAGAGTTTAAGTGCACATCATCAATGAAGTCTGCAGAAACATGTCTTCATTGCATCCTCAGTGTATTTCATTCCAGACCGCCTGTGATCTCCTCAGGTAATAAATTATTTCCAATGTGGTGAAGAAGGAATAAAATATTTTAGCCTTTATGCTGACCAGTAATAAAAGCACTTTCTATCCTTATCTTGTCTGATTCAGGCTAGACTTGCAGCTTATATTTAAAGATTTTCACAAAGAAAATAAACTAAATGGATTTAAATGAATAGCCTGAAGGTACAGCAGTCTCAGATGTGTGACTCTAGTCAACTTAATGACACCTGATGTTGAACTGCATGAGTTTATGAAGCTCTTCATTTGTCTGACTGGCAGAAGCTTTCTTATACAGCTGGGGAATTGATTGTGGAAGTTGCCAACAGTGTTATACCAGAGATTTAAATGCTCATTAAAATCAGAGGTAGTTCAATAATCTACTACTTTCAATCAGGTTTAGATGAAATTCTCATTGTTTTTCATTTTGCCTGTGAGCCTGAGAAATCATGCTGATAATGGATTTTATTAATGAAGAACGCAACAGACTCTGCTGGAGGCTAAGGTGGTGAGAAAAAGCTCTTTAGACAGAATAATGCCACAGCTTCTCTACATTCTCCTTCTGGAGAAAGAAAGGCCTCATCATCACAGTGCATCTTCTCCCTTTGTGTTTGTTCCCCATAAAGGAGCCCTATTACTCCTTAAGTAAAGAATGAGTGAGATTAGATAGACAGACAGATAGATAAGAGACAGCCAACATGGCTTCACCAAGGGCCTCACTAATGTAGTGGCCTTCTACAATGGAGTGACTGCATCAGTGAACAAGGAAAGAGCTATGGATGTCATCTACCTGGAGTTCTGTAAGGCCTTTGATATGGTCCTCCAGAACATTCTTGCTGCTAAATTGGAGAGATACGCGTTTGATGGATGGGCTGTTAGATGGATAAAGAATTGGCGGGATGGCCACATCCAAAGACTTACAGTCAATGGCTCAATGTCCAAGAGGAAAGCAGTAATGAGTGGTCTCCCTCAGGGGTCTGTACTGGGACCAGTACTACTTAACATCTTCATCAGTGACACGGGTAGCGGGCCAACTATATTCACACAGCTCAGATACAGGTTAGTATAACCTGCTTCTTATGTACAGTTAATTGGATTACAGTTATTCCCTCATTGCCTTCTAATCAGAAACTTTTCTGCTTTCTTTTTGTGGAAGTCTTTTGCTCTTACTGCCCTTTTACAGTGCCTTTCATTATACTGTAGCTTTCTGAGACTCCCAAACAAATGACAGCTTTTTTCCCCCCAGAAGCCTTACACCAATTAAACAGCACAACTCCCACTCAGAGGTGAGGATACATCCTCATATTGGAGGAACTGATGTTCACTTCTGTATTTTACAGTCAGCTTGTTCACATTTTAACCCATTCCATAACAAAAGCAGTAACTAAAATAACAATATTTTAAGTGATACATGCTCTCTCAGAAGCTTGCTGTAACTATCTTGTCCATGAGCAGAGCTAGATTATCTCATTAAATGTCCTTAATAAACGGCAAACATGGTTCCTTGAAGCAGTAAGACACTTTTTTAAACAAAGCAAGCCACACAGATGAGGCAGGTGCAGTCCTACCACTGTTGTCTTAAAGCAACAATGCTGACAGCTGCAAAACTAGCCAAACAAACCATGAAGCAGAATTTCTAATTCATACTTACTTTGGCTGACAGCTGTAACATCCCACCGTGGAAAAACTGCCCCTGTGCAATCAGCAAGACTACTGATACGCAAATGAAGGAAGAAAACAGCACATGGCCTTCAACTGTGACAAGTGGGGGTATGCTCAGAATACAAGAGGCTAAAAAGTCATTACTTGAGCTCTTCTGTGTTAATAGGTGTTTTCAGGTCAGCTCAGATGAGCCTGGATTCCTGCATTTTTGCTAACGAATAACTGATCAGAAACAGCCTATAGAAAGCACAGACCCAGTATGAATGCAAGCCTGAACATCTGGAGATCAACTGTGAACACTTCAGAATTCAGAAAGTCTAAAATCAGGACTTTTAATTCAGGACCACTTCTAATACAAAGGCATTAGTGTTACATCCAAGAAATATGCAGCCGGGTTCTCTTATTAAAATAGGCCAGACTTCCAGGTAATCTGGAAATGTATTGAAAATAGTATCTGGCAAAACTTTCTTTACTGGTAAACCAACCCCTTTCATCCTCACTGTTGAATGCATTTCTTTTCCACGAGTGTGAATAGATAAAAGTTAATGGGGTTCTTTCCATGGGACATGGATATACTCCCTTAGCACCATGTTACCTTAATTTTTAGACAGACTAAACCTTAGTTTTTAGCAATGGGCCATAACTTTGCTGTAGGTTTATTGCCATGTTCTTTCCCATTTTCATTTGTTACCAATTTGCATGCTGCCTTCTTCCTTCTCAATAACCAGAGCTCTAGCAATTCTGTGGAAGCATCAGTTTAATTTGTTGCCTGACATTTTAATATCACCCTTAGAGTGTGGTACAGAGAATTTAAAGAAAAAATAATCTGTCAAGTAAAGCATACAAACTGATGATTAGAAACAAGGCAGAAACCTCCATGCATTTGGCCAAACATGAAACTGGAATAAAAAGCTAAAAAGGAACTTTTTCTTCCAACAATAGCCTGCATCCTCACAAAGCCATGGAGTCACCAGCCCTTAAAAAGACTAGACTACAAAGATACAGCAGCATGGGAAAGGTAAATTTAATCTCTGTCAGCCAGTCTGCCTGTTCCCCTTGAGTGGTGATGTTGAGGCTGCTCTCATAAGGGTTTCTGTGCAGATGCAGACCCCACTAAAAGAACATCCTGAAAGCAAGGAAAACTTGCACAGTTTGGGAGAAAAGGGCCTCTGCAGACTTCCTACCATGTGAAGTGATCAATCATATCAAGTTCTCAGTTCAGGTCTACCAACGTTGTCCATGAAGGATATACCTTACAAATCCCAGGTGTCTCCAGATGAGAAATTAATCAGATTCGCATACTTGAGAAAATATCTTAGATCTGACATTGCAAGGCTTTAATCAACCTAAATATGCCATCAGCAATTGGCAAATTCACCTGCAAATGAACCTACGTTGGCTCACTGCTCATCTCATGAACTTTGAAACATCCTCAGACACATTAAATTATGTGTTTAATATTGTCTATATGTTTATATGCTCTTATATGTTCATACAGCACAAAAATACTCGCTTTGGAAGTAGATCAGCAGGGCTATCTAGCCTGGGTATAGTGTGCCAATCTAACTGCTCTGGTTCCTGACTTGTCTTGTTGAAATCTAATCTCAGAAATGTTTTAACAGTGCTCCATTGCTGTTTCTTGGGGTTTTTTTCCCATTAGATTGCATATAAAGGAATATTTGATGCTTGAATCTGATCTGAAAACAACCTGTGATAAAAAAAAATCCAATCCTATTCAAAACACCAGTCAATGTGCTTAATGAAAAACTATAAGCTAATTTTCTCAGGAAGATGAGAATATTACCGATTTCCTGGTTTAATCTCTAAATAGGTATAGTGGACTGTTAAAGAACCTTTTTACAGATACCGGTCTGAAAGAATCAATTCAGTCATCCTTGTGAGCTCTGTTGAGCTTCAGGAAATACAAAAGAGCACTGAAAGCAGGAAAAAGCAATAATTTGCTGCAAAGAACAAAACAGAGTCTATTATTATATCTTTCTTGGCATGAGGTACATTTCTAGAAGAGCTCATTGCAGTTTCAAGTTATATAAATACCTCTTATCCCATGCCTGTAAATAATTCACAGAAATATTGGCTCAAACCTCTTTGGAGGCTCAGCACTGAAAATTACATCTGTTGATATCGAAAAGCACAATAAAAAAGGAGGGGAAGGGTGGAGCTATCATAGGTAGCCATGTATCAGAAATAGATTTATTTACTTATTTGTATTTAGGTAATGGAAAAATACCCTTTCAGCTTGAGTGGATGCGATGCTTACAGACATTTGGAGGTTACTGTTGCTCACCTGTTTGCTAACTTTCCCTAAAAGTTACTGCCTCTCCAGTAGAGCTGCTTTGTAGTCATCTGTGTGCACTTCTCCCACATCAGCACAAAGCCAACGAGTAATTCAGCTATTTTCATTGGTACTGAGAGTCTAACCCTTACTCTACAATCACATCCCTGTGAAATTCTAACGGGCTTATCACTTGTGAACCAAGTATGAATCCTTAGCTTCCATGTATGGTTACGTGTTTGGGAAGTATTTTGAGATTTTGAAACTATAAATTATTGCAAAGTGTCTTAGTATTCCCAAAACTATACTAAATACATTTATTTTAGTAGTACGTTTTAAGTGCTATATTGTGCTAAGTGCTCAATGATTAAATATTAAATACACATTCACAAGTCTCGGGTTGAGCCCGTGTGAATGGAAGTGCAATTCTACTCTGTTCTGCCACACAGGAGTTGCATTACGGCTTAACATCCAGGATTGCTAAATTCCTTCACTTGGTAACAAGAACCATGTAACATTGCACATGCTGATTAAGAATGTAGCATAGTTGACTGCCCTTTTAACAGTAGTTTGAGAAACATGTTTTAAACGGTAAGGTGTGGTTAAATTGACATTTAGCTGCCATTTTAATTATCTTGCATTTTATTAATTGCTCACAGATTGATTCAAATTTAATTATTACTATTTGGATGAACCTAATAATTAGTTTTTAATGCCTGCTTAATGGTCTTGCCTGATGATTGTGACCCGCTGGCCATTCTGCATGCTCCTCTTTTCAGTGAATTAGAACCAGGCCTTACTTATAAGGTGATTAATTTGTGAGAATAACCTTTGCATGGTTTTGTTTTCACACTGTAGATCTGCGTGTTCCCTCATCAGCTGGCTCAGTTATTATGTTTTTACAGCCAGGAAGCTGTTCAAGCTGAAAGTATGGTCACCCTTTGATGCTTGCACTGCCTGTTTGCTGCAGTTTTCTCATTCACTGAGGAATTACTGTGATGCTCACTGAAACCAAGATCAAGGTTGACCTGTCCGGTGATTCTCTCTCCTTCACAGTTCAAGAAGAGGTTGATAAAAGCAAGTTCTCAAGGACTAAAACCAGACTCCATATGGTCTTTTTCAGCTTGCTGGAGTACAGGCAGGCCAGTTACTGGGCCTGCAATGATTAGAGCTGCTGGAAAGGTAAAGAATTACTCTCATCTGGTGGAAGCAGCAAACAGGGAAATGTCAGGTGTCTGTTTACATGCTCCTCCTAAAGCACTCAGATGGGAGACTGGAAGCTAGGCTGTTGAGTCATTGTTTGTAAAAGCAGTAAATCCTGCCAGGTACTGTTTTGCTTTGCAACAGCTAAGTTTTCTAGGTAAGTCTGTCTGAGATTGCTGCTGCTGAAACTCTGGAGAACCCAAATTCTCAGGCAATCAAGAGGAAACTGATTATGGCAATGGGGAAAGCAAAAACAACTAGCACAAGGATCCTTTCCAGGCTGATTAATGACTTGTAGCAATTACTCACTTCATACAAATGCTCACAGGATATTAGAAGTGAATATTTTGTAGTTCTATCAGATTTCAGACAAGCAACCATTGTATTCTACAGGCAGGAAGTAAACCCTCAAGCTTGAGTTGAAAGTAAACTATATATTTGAATAAAAGAAGTTACTCCTATTTTGCTGCAGTAGAGTAGTACAGGCAAAGGGACTTTGCTGGATGATGCTGGACAAATAGCAGCATCATTAACAGGTAAAATTTTGTTTCAGTTAACTTACGGGTCTGATCCTGACCTTAGACTGGGCAGAACCAGCACTTCCTGCGTAAGTCCTGATGAAGGACTGCTAAATGAGGCTCTGTGTGCCTCCAAAGAGGGTCTGACTTGTCTACTGAATGATTTTACATCAGTGTGGCACCAGTGTCTCTCCTGATGCTCTAGAGTGAGTGTGACAAGGAGAGGAATCAGCCCAAGAAACACTGCTAAAAGATATTCAACCTAACTTCTGACAGTGGTTATGCCAAGTTTACTCCCATTTACTTCTAATGGCAGAAAAATGCAGCTAACTTCGTATACGTGCTACACAGCCTCTGCCAGCAGCTCTGCGTCAAAGACAGACCCTTCATGTTTCTGCATTTTCAAGCTTTTCTTGCACATTTTGTCCCCATTTGAACACTTCTGAGACTCCCAAAGGAGTGTCTTGAGTGACTGAAGTCTGAGAAGCACAGATACGAATCAGCAGCTGATAATTTCCCTGCAGTGTCAGTACAGTCAGGTCTTAAAACTGGCACTGAGGGATTCCATGGGGTTTTCTGAACTGTTCTTTCATCACTGCTAAATTTTGTCACTCTAGATGTCAGTTTTCCTGAAACTTCAATCAAAATTTTAGTTTTACTTAATCTGATTCCTCAAAGCAAAACATTTCTTACTATGTTCATCTTTCCCTGAACAAAGAAATGCTTCTAGAGCACTAAAAGAAAATTGAAATTGGAATCTGAGTACCGTGATCACTTAGGTAGCTTATTGCCACATGGCTGACTGCTGTAGTCTTTTGTAGCCAGAGTTCAACTTCAGAGCTGGAATGCAAGGAGAGAGGAGGCAAAAGGAAAGCAGAAGGAGGTATACAGAGAAAGGCAGAGAAAGGGGGGAATCACAGTTGGGAGGAGCTTTGATGGCACTCAAAAGAACACAGCTGTATCTTGCTATGTTCAATTTGGGGTCATGCATTTCATTTCTAATACAGCCCCACATGTAATTACTCAACTTCTCTTTTATTGCAGTTCTCACAATCTCACATTATTTTACTGCTCTTTCTGATATTGACTGATACCAGACCCACAGGAGCAGCTGAAACATCCCAGTCAATGCCAACTCAGCCCTGTTACAACCTATAGCTTGTCTTGCTTAGAGGACATTTAAAAAAAGAAAGGGTCCCCAAGAACAAAAAGCATATCTGGATGCTGAAAATTTAATAATACAAAGACAACATTAATTTATACCAACTAAAGATGATATAACAGATATAGCTCCCATTTGCTTCACTGAGCTCTGAACAGCATAGCAGCACTAGCAAGTACAATCCTCTGAAAAGTACCTTGTTAGCTCTGCCAGCCTGCCACAGCTGCTGCAGACCAAATCCTGCAAAGAAATGCCACTGAACAGAGGAGTTGCTGTTGTCTACCAGATAGGAAATTTACTCCAGACTGGACCAGAAACAGACTACTTCCTATGATTCTATTCATAAGCAAAAAAATCAAAAAGACCCTAGACTTCTAGCCTCATGCTATTTAATCTTTATCTTAAGTTAAAAAACAAAAAAACCCAAGGTAAATTCATCCACAATATAACTCCATTGAAATTATTGCCTCAACCCCAACCTCGATTCAGTCTTGAACCTGAAATCAAGGGAGTTTTGACAGGGAGAAATTTGGTTCTGCTGGGCTATCAAACATTGCTGGTGCCAATTTAAAATAGAGGATTTACCAACTGCTGTAGCATCCACTGAACATGCTTAAATGAGATTTCTTTGTGAGGAAACTTATTCCAGAGTCTTCTAAGCTTCACAAAGCTGTTATTTTTTTTTAGCATTGCTATAAAGAAACTTTCTTTTGAGACTAGACATCAGCTTCATTTGATTCCCCCCCACCCCACCCCCCCAATACCGCAGCAAAAATAATAGGCAGTCACTTCATGAGTCATTTGTTTATCTCAGTGCCTTTGAAGCACAGATGTGATCAAGGACATTAACATGTTTTCTGAAGCATAAAAGCATTAAATAACCAAAGACCTTTAGCAGTCTCTAGCGGTATCAAATAAGATGATACAATATCACTCATTTAACTTGATCTTTTCACTTGAAAAGTGAAAAGGCATTTCCAGGAGATAGCACCTAAATTCTGCTGAAATCACAGACTTATTCTAGATCTGTACCACTTCAAGGGCTGAAGTGGATTCACATGCTACAGTAGGGCTCTGCTTCCACTCTCACACCCAGAGAGGGAGTTGTCAGACATACCCGGCACCTGGAGGCTGCCACTGTTACATATGTTGTCAAAAGTGCCCAAGACAATGACTACTTCAGCAAACCTGGCTACTTCATTTCTGTCTAAATGGGAAAGATAAACCTTTGAAAATTTCATCACGTAACTGCCAATTCATAACGTAACTGCCAAAACAACATAATTTGGTTTTAATTTTTTATGTTGTCAATTTGCCAGGCAGTTGAGAACTCTGAACACCAGAATTTAGTGGTAACAAAACCATTGTAGTCCTGCAGACTGCTGAATTATTATACTAGGAGGGTCCAAACAATAACACCATGTAACCATGATTCTGAAACACAAGTCCAAGTAAGCCATGATTTATTGTGTAATTACTGTTTTACCTCATAAGGTCCCCAAACTCTCTACTACTATGCATCACTGACCTTGTAATTAAGCTGTCTGCAGCTACCAGGGGGTAAAAGGACTTAATAACCTTGCAATTTAAGTCTGCTATAGAATGAACACATTGCACCTGGCTTGACTGGCAAAACTGGCTTCTTTATACAAGCCAGTATAAGGCTTGCTACAAGCCAGGAAAAGGACTTGCTAACTCATAGCCAGCTTTACCAATAGTTCCAAGCTCCGCTCTATCTACTGCTGTACTGGGTCTGGCTGGGATGGAGTTAGCACAAGCTGTCTGCCATGTCCAAGTGGTCAGAAAGTGCCAACTGCAAGTCTCTCCTCTCTCGATTTGATGTCATTTTACATATACGCTGTATGAAACTCCCTGTGTAAGACCAAGTTAAAGTCTACTCTCTGGGGTAACAGCAGTTGGCAGGTTCTAGCCCCCAATACGATGGATGTTTAAGTTTTGCTTCCAGAAGGCAAAGTCCACATTATCTGTCATCAGCACTGGGGGTCTAGCAGTTTAAGTGGAAAATTTCACTTTTTCTTGGGACACCTGTGCACAATGTTTTTCTAAGTTAGGCACCCATCTCACAGGAGACAGAAATGCAAAATGTAAATGCCTTTAAGCAGCTCTCTGCAAGATCATCTCTGTTCTTAAATCTACACAAGGTCTTATACCAGTCTTTACCCAGGAGCCTTAGACAACTTTTTTACTATTGGAAAACCTGGCAGACCCTGAACCTGGGATGATGTGCTTATAGGCAGAAGTGGTGAGGGACGTACAGAACTCTTTATTCTGCAGAATTTTTTAAACATCTCACACTTAGCTAGATCAGAGTTACTCCTGTCCGTCAGAGAGGTGACAAAGGCATACATAACTAAGGCCAGGGCAGTGTGCTGCATTGAAGTTGCCAGACTCTTTTCACAGCACCATGTTAAAAAGCAGCTGAACCATCACTGATAGAAGCAAACTTCAGCTGGAGATGTGAAATATTTAATATAACCCAGCTCCAGCTGAACTATGTAACACACTCACAGATGTGGGTATCATTAATTTAGTATCAATTTAGCAGTGTTTTTCAGTTCCCCATTCCAGGCTGTATTGACCAATGCTATGTACCTTCAAGTAAAGAAAACTGCTACATGCCTTCTTTCTTCCTATGCGAGTATGTGTTTAAACAACTGCTTTGCTCATTACCTGGCCCCATACAGAACTGAAAGTGATTCTAATGAAGATGGAGTTACTGTTTTTCAATAAAAGCACAAGAAGTTGTAAGAGGTCAGTAAGATTTACTCTGGTGTTGTCTTAGAGATCATTTGTTATTCAAATGACAAAGGTACTATGTTTATAAAGTACAGTTAGTGATCAACGGCGCTACCTGTTTATCAGGCAAGCCTTGGCATTTCCATAATTCCTCCATGCAATAAGACTTGAGCTTCTCTTACTCAAGATCAGCAGCGGAGGCTCAGAAATAATCACAGATTATTGCTGAGATCTTCCAGAAAGTATTTTAAAAACATCTATCATCATCTTGCTCTTGATGAGCCATTTCAAATGTCAAAATGTTGGGTCACATTTTTCAATAATAGCTACAAAAATGTAATGTTATGAAAGTTTTAACTCCGCATCTTCCATAATGGCCTCCGATTCAGAGTCATGGAAATGCAGGTCTAGAAAGGACTTCTAAGAATATTTTTGTACTTTTCCTAGTTGCTTTACTTTTTTGTAGTGTCTAGATCTATAAGCATTTTCTAGGCAACCTATAGATCATCACAGATCACATTTAACAAAAGGATTGCTTTTATTAATGACCTTTTACTCATCCCTTTGAAGTCATTCCAAGCCCTGCATTGTCTCGTACCACAAGCTGAAAATTACTGACACATTACAGCTATCTCTACATTCAAGGATATAAACACCATCACCAGCCATTCCAGGAGTGCATTCTAGAATTCCATCATACCATTTAGGTGCCAACGTAGAACATTTCAAATCTGATAGCAGCTATAGACAAGGAAAGAAAGAAATGTGGAGGAGAAAACTGTTTATTGAAGTCATCAGTGGTTTGTAGAAAGAATCCTGTGAAAATGCTGATTTAACAGGATGTCACATCGTTGTTTATGGGCCAAGAAAAGTGTTCATATCACAAACAGTCACACCAAAGCTTCACTAGAATCCAGGCAAACACAACTTTTCTATTTACCATTTCCTTGACTTAAATTTGCATGCCAGGCCCACTAGGCTTGGTGGATTCTACTTGCTTCATAAAACAAACAAACAAACAAAACCACCCACAAGTATTAACAATGCTTTCCACTTCTCATCACCATCTGAGACTTTCAAAGCACACCACAAGCATCAAAAGTCACTGTATTGTATCACCATTGCTTATTTGTGGACAGAGAACACAAAACTCAGGTATTTAAGGGTCTACCTAATTTCAGTTACCATTTATGAAAAACCTGACTCTGATTTTAACTACAGTTGGATTTCTGCCTTAATGCACCACTAAAAGTCACAGAGCAATTCAGTAGGAGAGACAGGAATAGAATACAGCTGTCCCAATTCCCAGACTCCATTCTAACCAAATGACCATGTGGCCTCCCAGCTTGGTGCTTATAAAAATATACCAGCTGCTGTAGTTTGCATCTGCAAACTATTTTCTAATTGCTTTTAAATGTATCTTTGTCCATATTCAAGCTCAGCCAAAAAGGCCCAGGGGGAAGGGAGTGACAGTGGAGTTGAGAAGCATATAGACTTTCTGTCTCACAGCCTTCTCAGCAGAAGCAGCTATCAAATGGCTCAAGGAACTTTTACACCAGTGCTACATGTTCATTCACTCAGCTTCCCTTGGGATGCACAGAGTGTGCCAACTGGGCAGATGTGAAGAGGAAGCCATGAGAAGGTCACAGAAGCCATTTCTAAAAGTCAATACTACTGGTCTCAGCATATACCTCACCAGTCACGTACGTGCCTTTATTGTCCCATAAAGCATGACATCCAATATCTGGCCTATAGAACAGCTTTAATTATAATCTCTGCCCCAAAATGGCAGCTGAATACCCACTGATTCTCACTTCATGCTGTTTGCTTGTAAACAAACCCATTAAGCACCAGTGGAGAAGTCTATTGTTATTACAATGACTATGAAAGTTATAAAGATGCAAATTACATAAAGGTCTTTGTTGTTATGTAGCTAGTAGTACAATATGAAAATCTTTTTTCTTGAACAACTGGTTGTGGGCATCTTCTTCCGCCCCCGCCACGTCTCTCTGTTGTGCATCAAGCTTCATCTAAATGGCTGTGAATGATGGGCAGGGGAACAGTTCTAAACTGAGTACTCTATGAACTTCCCTCCTATTAATGAGGTAATTCACTCAGCCCTCCAAAGAAGGGACTTGCTGACCTATTGTGCTCTATGCAATGTGCACATCTCAGCACTGTATTAGATTTCTGGTGGCTTCTGTGGTTAGCGAAGTACAAGCTGTAGCATTTCCCAGTTGATTTCTAGCCACTAATCCATACCTTTGATACAGTGAAGACTTGGATTTTACGTAACAGCTTCCACTTTCACTAGTGCCATTAGTGATGGGCACAAGCGATAGAAATAAAAAGCCCCTAACTATTCTCTTTGCCACATACTTTGCAAGCACAGTGGGACTAATGGACAGTACTAGAAACTGTAAACTCTCATCACTACTATTTGCTAAGACCTTCCCATAAATGGTCCATACTGGAATCGGAGAGCAAAAACTCCAGTTGTCTTCATCCTGCTGGTAATGCCAAGTGACCAGCTTGCTTATAAGCCTGTCCTTACAAGGGGGAAGAAATCCTTGCCAGGATAAAATAACTGTCTTCTTTCTTCCAAGTCCTTTTGAAACAATGCAAGAAAGCTTACAAATCAACTGTAACCTAGCTCTGGTTAGCTTGATGATGATCTACAGCTACCAAAACTCTTGAAATATCATATTTATGCCCAACAAAACTGACATGATTATGACATCCTCTCAGTTGCTCAATCATTTCATACACCTACAGGTGTATGTACATATGTATGGTAGGTGTAGGTATATGTAGGTATATGTATCTATACCTACACTTCATTCTAACTCTCTTGGGATGGACAGTTTCAGTTTTACTTTGTATAGTACTTACCATAACGGGATTCTGATCTTCACTGTTGCCGTACTACAGGACTCTGAAAAACCAGTAGCCTAAAAGATAAAATGACTAATCTTACTGCAGGAAGAATAACACACAGTGAGCAAATTTAAGCCCTCACAAAATGAGCAGACCAAATAACTGAGTAACTACTAAGAACAATAAAGCCACTAGAAAAAAGTCAGGAACAGTTCATTAGTAAAAACCACACACATAATGCATATGCATACTCATAGGCACACAGAAACAGCAGAGGGGAAGGGAGCAATACTTGAACTAAATGTTATCTGTTTCAATCAGATCAGCTGATATGACAGGTACCTGAAATTAACTTTGTTAGTAACAGCAGATCCCCATTCCAAATTCCTCTCTACATCTGGTTCCAAGTTGCACCTCCATCAAGAATAGCTGCTCTTGGGTGTTGTGTATAGGTAGGCACAAATGCAGCTGCCGTGCTGATGTGGTCCTGCCACTGGCCCCGTTTCCCTTTCTTATCAGACCAACATAGACAACTCGAAGGCAAATCACATTTGTACTGCATCCTTAAAGCAAGGCTTGAGGTCACTTTACTGAATAATTTATACAAATGAGCAGCTGTCTTTTACAGCAACTGAAAGCAACAATAAGAAATAAAATTCTTTCATTTTAAGAGCTGCTACAGAAATGTCTGAATTTCAAGAGGAAGATGTTCTACCGTCAGCCACAAGGGCCAGTTCTAGAACTTTTCATTCTGCTTTTACTCTGTCTTCTTTTTTGTGCTCCCACTGTGGGCTCTGATCTCTAACCATTGGGCATGCATTATGTATGTCAAGCCTTCAGGAGCTTCTGAGCCTTGTATCTTTGACATATGAACAAGCAGGGACTGGCAGGTGGGATTTTCAAATATGCTCTGTGCTGATTGCTCCCAGTGAACTTGACAGGAGAACTAGCTGCATGCTGAGGACCGGTGACTTTAAAATCCACACCAGCATTTTCAAACGCTTTGCGCCAAACACTAAATCTCTTATCAACTCTTCTCTCACTCACAAATTTGCTCCCTTTCACACCCAGTTATGGCTTCTCTATCATAATTAGGACGTGTTAGCAGCAAGTGTAAAGGAACAGCACAGAGGAAACAAATTAGCATGCTACTCCTTTAATTGCTATGGGAAGTAGTGACCTCCTACTTACAAACCTCCAACTGATTTTGCAAGTTAGTTGACAGTGTGAGTCAGACTTACTTCTTAAAAGGAAGCTGGATGTCCACCATTTCTGTCATACCAAATCAAATTTCCCTGAATCTCTCCTTGCTACATTATGAAACTTACCCCAGCTTAAAACCAGTATTTTGGCAAGGTATACCGAGCTCTATATTTGCTTTGTCCAATGACTAATTCCCTGTTGGAAGTGAACAAGAATCTCTTGAGTGCTGTCATTAGCAGTTGGGAAAAACAACAGGCTGGGCAGCTGGGTTTTTTTGGTGCCTAGATGCAGAGGGTCTTGCTTGTTTCATTAAGTGACATTATTTGGTTTGAAAGGTCCTGGACTGTGCTTGAAACAAGAGAGAGAGCACAACAATACTTTCTGAAGATGCCCACTTTATTCCCAAATCACAGGGTTCTCTTGACTAGAAAACTATAGAAATGACCCTGCATAAACATTGCGGAGATAATTACAAAATAAAGAAACGTTACAGTGAATCCATTGAGATTTTTAATTCCAAACTGCCACCATCCCAGAAGGTACAAACTGTGAGTTAGACTGACTCTTAAGTATACAATTAAGCCTGTCAAGTTCTGACTCCATAATATGCTGTTTAATATTGAAAAGTCCATCAGTAAACCAATATGTGAGATTAATGTCAAAATGCTTTGGTTTTCCTTCCTCATGAAACTATAAAACAATTTAGCTGATACAAGCAACATGTTATTTATACTCCTTTTGGCAACAGTTTTAATGCTATGCGGGATACTCCCCCTTCGCTCTAACATAATAGCCTTCCCTGGCCTGCATGGATTTAAATTGGTGAGGGGAGCTGTGTGCGTTCCATGTGGAATTTACTCAGTAATTCTATTAAGAGCTTCCCTGCACAGAAATTAATGTTCTCATCTCATTCAATACTCATCCTATTCATTATTTAAAACACAAGACCTAATCTCTCCCTACACTAAGTTTCCTTAAAGGATTTTCTATTAGTTTCAAGGAATTAGAAATGATTAAACTTCAACACTTCTGTGTTTGCAAAACTGTAAGACTCTGGGGCTTACAGTTAGAGTAGAAAGTTTTGCCATTTCTGGAATTTTTAAGAAGGGGGGTGTCAACTGAAAGTTACAGAGCCTTCAAAAGAGGTGCTTTTCTTTTGTTCCTCACCATTTTCAGGTCACATTTCAAGTGACATTCAGCATTAGCCAGCAGAGGTTCTAACGATTTCACCAGATTCTCTATGCCAATTCATTCACCTGGCTTTAACTAGCAGCTACCCCCAAAAGGCCTCAGAGCTTATATCAGAAACAGGTATTTCCCACCACAGGTGCTTGCGCTAAGCAACAGCAGAAGCACCAGGGCTGGGGCTCAGTGCTGGAACAAACAGAGAACATGGTAGAGGAGTTGCCTTCATTTCCCCTCCTAGATTTTACATTCCCAACTACAGAAAATAAAAACTATCCTTATTCCTCAATGTTTTTGCTTTTTGAAGAATCGCAACAAAGCCAACTGGGCTGTGACATGCTGTGCTGCTGGCTATCGTGAAGTTCCTCTAGTTTGGTGCGTCTCCCCCAAAGGGGCTCACTTATGCTAACGCTGGCTGCGACTACAGTGGGCTGCATTTCTACAACTTCGTTCACATGTCATTAAATCCACTGAATGCTATCTAGGCCCATTTACTTAGCAAATGCATTTTGAGGACTAGGTAGATACAACTTGTTTGGAACCCTGCCTTCAGCAATGATAAAAAATTAATACAAGATCTGTAGGTTAGGTATAATACTTTTTATTATAGTGACTTCTATCACCGGGAAAAGCTGACAGTTTTGGGGGATCATAAGTCCTTTTTCAGTCCTAACAAGAGAGACAAACTTTCAGACACAAATGCCTTTCCTCAGCTCTAAGAAAGGCCTGTATTCCTGAAAGTTTGCCTGCCTTGTAAAACCATACTATTGGTCTCGTAATAGGGACCATGTAGAGATCATTGTGGCTGCACGCGCTCTGGCATTCTGATGTTATTAAAATCAAGATGAAGAGAAGCAGGAATTATACCTCTCACAAAAATATAGTGCATCCTCCTGCAGGGCAAACTATTTACATGTTCTGATGCACAAGAAGCTGCATTTTAGAAAGGATCACACAGGAAGAGAGTGAGTTGTCCACCTATTACTGATACCCATCTCCATCATTTGCTCCCTGATTAGCTCAATTCAAGGAACAAACTGGGAGGAGTGATATAAATAAGCTGTGCTTTTAGATCTTCCAAGGAAAACAAACGAGCTGATTTGCCTCTCATTTCTGTTAGCAAACAAGTCATTCCTAATTTACAAGACTGTTAACAAGAGGAGGTTCAGACAGAACAACTTAGAGTTGCAGTCATTGCAAGAAACACAATCCAGTAAATAACCAAGATTATAAAATTGTTTAGAGAGATGAGAAGCTAGAAACTACAATACCAGTGACAATGTACACTTAATAAAAATTAATGGGATGCTTTAAGTAGCCAGTGGAGATATTTCTCTTAGCCTTGCGCACAGAAGTAATGTCATGTAGGCAACCTTTTAAATGAGACAGATGTGTCTTGTGATGTACCACCAAAAAACCAAGCTGTTTTAATAAGGGAATGCTAAGTGAATGGAAGAAGTGAATGGATTCTGGTCTCATTTCCTGACTCTGCCACTACAGTTCTGTGACCTAGGGCAAACCACTTAAATGTTCAGCACCTCTCAGTGAGACTAGTAACAAATGCAATGGCAGGCAGCACATTAATTTCACACAATATTTTTTTACCCTGTAGTTCAAGAAAAGAAGAACAGTTTCTGTAACAACTTCTACGTTTCAGGATTCCTAGAGGGATGACTAAAGAAGATCAATGCACTTCAGTTACCCATCTCTGACAGTGACCAGAGCAAGGTGTCCCAAGGAAGATGTAAAAATGCAAAAATCTGCATTTTTGCAGAACTTTCTGTCTAACTGCAGGCTGTCATAGCTGACTGATTGCACAAAACATGAGTGTTTGCGTTCTTTAAAACAGAGATCAGACTTGGATTAGCAGCAGATTTTCTCATTATTCACCTTCAAGATCTTTTTAGGGACCAACAACTGTGTGCCCAGTGACAGACCTAATACTAAGGCCCAACTGTTACGAACACTGACATTGAGCTAGGCAAGGACTCAGCCAAGTAGAGGACCCAGGCTCCTGCACACATGTGGGGAGTGAGCTGAGCCAGCAATCCAAGCACCAAGCAGGTTGGAGAGAGGAGGAACACAAACCTCAATCCTCACAGCTCGCCTGTAAGGGTCTGATGGAGTTGTCTCTCTTCCTCCATTTTGAAGCCCTTTCAGAAGCTGGTGTGCCCTGGAGAATGTTTAAAAGAAAAGTAAGGAACTTCATCAACAGAGTTGATACAGAAGCTCAAGGGACTTGAAACACCTGTGATAAAAGACAGCAGTTGGACAAAGGGGTTGAAGATCACAGTGGTGCTGAAATGCTGTATTTAGGTGTGAAATGAGACAGTTGGACATCTCTGCAATTCTAGAACCAACCGCAGACATACACGTGTACTAGGAGCCAAACCCTGTGCTGACACAAGCTCTGGACAAGTCTGAGGTCTCAGTGGGTTTGTGACAGACAGAAAAGTACACCTTGGAAGATGGCTCTGGAGTTTGAGAAAAGAAACTCTCCCTCCTACCCATGAATTCAACTCACAGTGTCAAGAGTAATTGTGCAGTGAGTGGGAAGAAAGGACATTAACCCTTATAAAATAAATCCCCAGAAATCTTTTGAATAGAAAAATCACCCATGGGGAAAATGAAACAGAAAAAATGTGGCCAAAAAAAGCAAAATAGAATTCTAAGAAGACAGACAGCATATTAATAAGAGACAGTCTTCCAGCTGTGAAATAGGAAAAGGACATTGTTCATGAAACAAAAGCACCTCAGGTGCTTAAATTTAACTTTCTTCCTTTAAACAAAGCATTAAAGCTCTACTAAATCAGTCCAAAATAAAGATAAAAATATGTCTGACCAAAGGGTCAGATGCTTGGCTGGAAATCCTGGCCATTGCACTGTGGATCTAATTTTGCACCTACGAGAAGCTTTGCATGGGGATGCAGTTGTAACACAGGATTTCATCCCTGTTCTCTAAAGGGAGTCCTCAGCTCAAAGGTGTCAAGAGGCAGATTTTAACAAGAATGAAAACAGGCTGACCTCTCTTCATGTGTTTCTGTAAGTACTCTTTGACATTCAGTTTCTGTCAACAGATAAGGGAACTTCTTTTACAAAATTATGGTTAGAAAAATGAATGAGAATACAAGCCACATTTCACCCTGTAGGATTCTACTGAGCCTGACTTTTGGATCCAAAACACTCAGAAAGCCTTCCCTTTGAGCTGTCTCCTAGGGGAAAGGAATCCCTGAACAGCATAGGAAACTGTGTGATTTCTGACTTAGCATTGGATTGTACTCCTATTCATTCTGGCACAGAGGGTATTCCTAAGAGAAAGGGAACTCCTAGCCCCTACCTGCTGGAATGAGGGTTTCGCATGCATTTTTATGCCATGTAGAACACCTGTACCAGTAACGAGGAGCTCATCTACAGTGCCTAGAAGCCAATTTGGAGCTACTGCTCCTGTTCTGACCAGGTGCTGGAGGTCCAGAAGTCTGCCCAGACAAAAGAATCCAAACCCCACAACTTCTTCGGAGATGCCCTATTCCTCATTTGCGAATCTGAAATCACGTTGCCGCTGTAGCCAGGCATGCAGGCCTAAGACACTCTCTGTACTCATTTCAGTACCCTCTTTGTAATATTTCTGTTTCTAAGCACACTTATGAAAACTGCATTGCAGTCTTAGAACATAGATGTTCATTGCTGGGCGGTTCCTACTTTGAGAGGAACAGAAAGGATCTTTAGGTAAATCTAATCTAATCAAGTTTCACCCAGGTACTTCAAATCAGACTTTTAAAAAATTGTTAGACTAAAGTATTTCTGTTCCCAGAGCTCAGACTGCTACATGCTGGGGAAACAGTGATCTCGGGACTCCTATGAAGACAATTTGTTGCTGAGATGCCCCGATGATCCTGGCCCACAGAGCAGAATCTCTGTCCGCTGCCACCAAGATTCTTGCATTCTCAGAGGAAAACACTTCCCCCACCCTAGATGTTTTTCCTCAAATGTCTTAGTAAAACATTTGTTCTGCCAAAAGAAAAATGAATTTCATTTCTAAATCTCTAAGCAACACAAGGCTACATACAGAAAATTACATCAATGTTTAATTATCATCATAGCTAGGAATCTGAATTAAATTAAAAGTTAAACCTCAGCTTCCAAGTACTAGTCCTTCTTATGCTTTTACCAGCATAAAGACAGAAAACACCCCGTTATCTTCTCCATGTGTAAGGACATAAACACAGTAATCAAGTCACCTCATGCCTCTCTAAGTGTGAATTCTAAATTGAACAGGATGACAGCTGGACAACATTTTAACCACAGGCTGACACTAGCTGTGTCTGGGATTGGGGTATTGGTAACTCTAAGTACAGAGATTATGGGACTGAAGGTATTGCCTGTCTTGCAAATCTACTCCTCCATTCGTGATTTAGAGGGCTGGAACTGACGGTTTAACAGGAACACCCCATCTGCAAGAGCTGACTGGGGAGGTACCACAGAAACAAGTTTCTGTCAGAAAATGCTTTTTCAAAATGGAAATGCTTTGTGAATATACTTTAGCTGAAAAAAAAATTCCACTGCGTTTTGAGACTAGCTTCCTAGCAGGGCTGTTGAGGAACCAATGCCCCAAACACATGTATTAAGACAACTGATCAGATCTGTTGACTCCGGAACTTCCTAACTGCTCCCGGCTGCCTGGTAGTCTGTGCAGGTAAGAGAACTTCCCATTGGGATTAAGGGATTGGCTCAAGATTTGTGGACAAACTCCACTGGAAAATAACAATCACTACAAACCCCACCTTGTGCTCCAAGGGCAAGACAATTTTTTAACCTTGCTCCTTCACAATACATAGATAGCAACCTACCTATCCATGCAATCTAATTTTTAAAAATTCCTGCCAAAACAAGCCAATTCACTTCATAGACTTCTTGCCTTGTGGAAAAGATAAACTGTGTCAGATAGTAGTCATAATGCTTAATGAGCTCCAAATATTTTATGTTAAAAAGAACAGAGAAAATGCGATTAACTAAAGAAAAAAAATGTAACAAAGTATGATTAAGAAGCTATTCAGAATTACTGAAGCCTTCAACTACATGATGAAAACATCTTTTTATTTTTTTTATTTAGAAGGCATGCTTGGCTTCAGCAGCTTATCAAGAAAGCATTGAGCCAGCAACAGAATTCTTAACAACTTCACTGTTCTGTTTCACTTTTCCTAAAGACATGTTTAAAAATGCTGTTCCCATTCCATCAATGCCCACTTTAATTTATAGGTCAATATATTGATTTTTTAAACTCAGGTGTTGTACCATAAGAGATCTTCAAGAGTTACTACACCCAGGAAATGCCAAGCAGCTAGCGTGAAGTAAATGTAATTCCTAATGAGGAATTCCACTGTGACTCGTGCAATAGCAGTTCCCAAATATATGGCATTAATATTTGACTATGCTAGAAACAGCATAATGGAGAAGATGACCTGTTAGCTTGTCCAGAGAAAGCAGGGGGCACAGTTTGGTTTGTGACGGTTGGAGAGACTTAAAGAAAGTAACCACAGGTTAGGTGACAGCCTGGGCATTGACTGCAGAGTCTCATGCATTTGGCCATTACTGCACATGCATTACAGGACTCAGCAAGAGGCTTCTGCAGGGAGCATCTCCTGCGCTATCTAAGCTGGAGCTACACACGCAAGCCTTCTATGCTGTCCAGATTAATTTCAGGCTGGAGGGAGAACTACATGGTAAGGATTATTTCCAGCTCATAATTACATATTATGAGGATTTTCACGTTGGAGATATATGTCAAATCCAGATTTATTAAATTGCAGTTATACAAAGCACCAAAGCATAAGTCTTAGCTATCCTATCATTTCTAGGTAGCTGAGAAATTCAGTATGTCAACTGCTGTATCACAAGTGAAATCCGACTCATTCACTCGGTGCTCAGATGAAATACATTTATATGGGAGGCTATTTTTAATATCAAATTCTTAGCTGTTCCTTGAGTTAATTTGCTTATATGATTTTGTATATGTGGAATTGTTTCAGCTGTTTAACCTTCTCTTTTCCCATCTACATTTTTCAAGAGCCATGCTTCAAAGTGTGAGAGGATTTTTAAAAATTCAGTTCAATATGCGGATCATTTCAAGTCAGAGACAGACAAGTTCTAAGGGTAACCCCGCTTAAAGGATAAATCTGACTGATTTCAGTGGACTCTGGACTAGGCATTTTGTTAGGGAAAATCTGGGGCTAAGCTACAGACAGCTATTGCTTTGTTAAACAAGCAACTCTGTTATTAATGAAATCATTTAAAACACTTTGCAGCATTCTTCAGATTCCTGGAAAGCCCTAGTGCATTGCTTAAAGCTAAAAATACACAGGAACTGTCTTTACAGGGATCTTTGCTTTGAATGAGGGACTATTAGTTGCCCAGTCATTGTTTACTGGCCTGCTATAGTAAATTGCCTGTTGATCTTTGAATTTAATTGCCTTGCAGATCTTTGGTTCTGATGCCTGCTCAGGAAAACAACATTGACGTGGTCATAGATTGTCAAAGACAACATCTTCATAAAGCCATAGATGTGTTCTGCACCTAAGGTGCATGGTGTCTCAAACTCTCTTAGAAATCCAAACAAGAAGGAAAATATATTCCATTTTAAATATAATTGTTACAAATGCAGTTATAATGCCATAAACCCCAATCTCTGTCCCCACTGCAAATCTGGAACAAGTGTACTGACACCCAAGACTCTTCTCAAATTACATCAGGGTAATTAATATCAAAAAGCACATCTATATACAATTACCAATACATTTTTCCTGAGATATTAAAGACAAAATTCAGGACATGACCACACTCTCATCGAATAAGACTGAGGTAACAGCTGCATTCCACTGAAGTCACCCCAAAGAAGTCGGTTTTCATTTCCTAAAGAACTGAAAACAAGATTCTTCTGGTATATTTTCTGATCCATCATATAAAGTTGAATGGGGTGGGGAAGCTCTGTAAAATGATCATTTTTTATTCAATTCTGATGGGCAGTAAGTCACATTGATAGAGAACAACTGACTTCACCCCTTTTTAGTTTTACATGGTATTTCCATCATCTGTTCAGACAGAAAATGCCTTTTGCCTTAAGGAAATTTTACAGGCCACATGAGGATCCACACTACCTATAAGCATAACTGGTCCCACTTAAGTGCAGTGCTTTTAAGAGTATCCCCAAAATGTCTTCTGTCTCAGACTGTGGCATAGCAGCCTAGAGAGCTGCTAAAACAGTAGTGTCCTACCAAGAAAGGTGTTCTCAAACCATGGTGACAGGTTGTCGATTTTTGTCACTACTTACTGCTGAAGACAAATTTTAAGTTAAACACTTTGATGGCAGTGATGAGAAGGACATACAACGGTGGTTTTGTGTTCATGATAATGGTGGTAAATGGGAAAGCAGAAAAACATTGACTTCACTTGGTTGAAGCCTTCCATGTAGTAACAACAAAAGAATTCTGATTTGCTTCAATACTGTGAGCAATCCATACTCCAGTTTTAGTCCTACATATTGTCATCAAGGTCACTAAGATTACCAAAGAATCACTAGCTCTTTATCTGTGCCCCCTGCATGATCTGGTTTTAGTAGTACTGTGTGGAAGAGTATCTTCAATAGACAGATGGGTTAAAGAGAGGGAGTCTTATTTCTAGTTACAACAGCATAATGCTTTTCTGAAGCACATAGCAGCAACATAACTATGTTTTAATATCTAATGCTATGCACCCCATATTCTAGTGTACTGTTATGGAAGCCTATGCCAAGAAAATACGGAATTGTGAGCCAAAAACTGTATAGTGTCATTCAGAATAAGAACCCATGGTATAAACTTACTTAAATATAATCCATTACTTTTTTTTTTTATTGTTTTTCTTCCTCAGCTCAATACATTACTTACCTCTCTGCATTTACTCCACAGTGCTTGCTTAATAGAGGACACACAAGCTTCTTTTTGTTAAGCAGAGAAAAACCTCCTTTTCTCTATGCTGTGTTACATAAAATTCAACATAATCTCTTTAGAGAATGGAAAAATAGCAATTTCTGGGAGTCGAACATGGATATACAGAGGTCAGCAAATAACTATCAAGAGTTTTAAAATGCATTCAAAATGCAGATCTCTGACATCAGTAAAAAAAAAGAAAACAAAACAACACATCACCTAGATTACCTCACAGCTATTTGCATAAAGGGTTCGGAGGCAATACAGTATAAGTACAGAGACACAAGCCATCCAAAGAGAACTTAGCAACAGTTCTATTGGATACCGTGTGTGTCTGTAGCAGAAAAAGGGCAACTTTGAAGCTCAGATGTGCAAACAGCTTTAAAGGACTAAACAATCTCTTGGCAGATGCATCAAGCAAAAATCTGAAACTACAAAGCAGGTAATTTACCAAATCATTTCCTTTTTAGCTGATTTTAACTCTCCTTCCAAATATTGCTCTGAGCCAAATAGCCTATGTGATATTCTTAGGGCTGTTATCCAAGGACTTCATCAGAAGTGACAGAAACCTGCCAATAAGAGAGGTAATAAACTCATTCTCTATTTTAAAAATTTGTAGAACTTCATAAAATTGTGCATTTCTTTTATGTTCCAAAGATATAATTAAGCTAAATGACTGTTATACTAGTATTAAAGATGTATTCCATTCTACTGAAGGAGCTCTGCTTACTGGAAAATAAATCCATGGTAAGTGTGTTAGGAATTCCAGTGCTAGCTAAAAGAAATAGAAAAACACTTGTTATCTGGGCAAGAGGTATTAGAGGTTATGCTTACTATTATGTATCTGAAAAAACTATGAGGTACTTCCCCAATGCAAGAAATCTCCCTGACCAACAGAGCATAGCTGTCGTCTTGTATTGACAAACACACAGCTACTTTAAATACATTTAAACAGGCATTAAAAATCTAATGGACTATTAAAGTTGGGCTTTAACTAAAGGTGGAATGAAAGCACTGCAAATCCCAGTATTATTTTAAAATGAACCCTTAGCAAAGGGAATTGCCTGGTGGAGACTGTTAGTGCAGATATGTGTGTGTACCTCATGTGGGGCAGCAGTTAACACAGAGTTCAAGAGGGAAATTAAATTATTCTCGCCTCTTGGCAGAAGGCAAAGCAAAATCACTGGCTTTCAGAACTATCTGTGCATCAGGAAGTTAGATGTTTAAAATGCTCATTTTTCTGGCAGAATAAATACAAACAAGTGCCTGGCTT
This sequence comes from Pelecanus crispus, assembly GCF_030463565.1. Lineage (NCBI taxonomy): Eukaryota > Metazoa > Chordata > Aves > Pelecaniformes > Pelecanidae > Pelecanus > Pelecanus crispus. The sequence goes on from NC_134649.1 coordinate 51,671,125, forward strand.
TAATTACGAAGAATTTACAGATTCTTTGCAGAATATAAAATAGACTGAGAGGTTAGTAACAGAAATGAGGAAGGACCCTCATAAGAGACTTCAATCCCTACAGCAGTACCATATTTCTTTTTCAGTGTCTGGAAATATTGCTATTATTGCTAGGTTTGTTTGCTCCATCCTCCTCTCCTGTTGTTCTCTCTCCCATGAAAGCTGCAGGAACCCCGGTCCCACAATGCCATCTATCCAGCTGCCACTGCTACTCCTCTGCCTGACCTTGTGTAGTGTTTGCCTCAACCACGGGCAGCCCCTTCCAGAGGGAAGTAAGAACGTGGGAAGAAGTCCCCTGGATGACATCCTGCAGAGATCCGAAAGCCTCATTCTTCAGTCGGTCCTCAAGAAAGCTGAGAAGGAAGAAGAGATGGATAAAGGTATATTATAACACTGGGGACATCCATCTGGTGATGGTGGCATAGTACTTGGCTGAGATCATTAGATCCAATGTATAGTTCCCAGGTTCTAATTATATATTCATTACTTTAGCTAAAGGAGGGGAAGGATAGAAGGTCTGCTGCAATACACGGACACAGAGTTCTCAAAAGGTGCTTTCTTCTCTAAGATCTCCCCGCTTAGGTAATGCTGTACCATCACTAAGCAGCTGCTGCATGAGAAGGTAGAAGCCTGCCACAGAAAACTTGCCCATCTGGCAAGTACTTCCCTAGGGAAGCTCTAAGAGGACATGTGGAGGACATTCCCCAGTTGTGGACCCTGTTCCTAATGTTAGCTAGAGGTGGGAGTGCTGCCATTCACCTACTATCTCAACCCACCGATTCCTACACCCCAACAGAAGTGGGCTTTTCCATGGCTGGGAATGCAGAGGCTGCTCTAGTGTTTGCCACCTCCTAGCTTGCAGCTGCTCTGCTCTCACCAGTCACAGCAGTGGAAGCAAATCAGACTCAGGGATTGCATCAGCAGCACATAGGTGCCTGCCGCCAACAAGGAGCACAGAGCCCCTTCAGAGTAGAAAGAGGAGCCGGCCCCAAGTGCCCACAGAAAAAGCCTTCCTCCCTCTTCACAGGAATGCTGAGAGCTGGTCGTGGCAATCCAAGACCTGAGATATTAAAAGAGCTTAAAAAGGAGTAAGAGATACTAATAGAGTTATGATTGCTAGCTGGAGATACCGAGCTGGCTTTCAAACAGCCACATCCCTCATCTACTTGTGTCTCAGCCCTATCCCTTCCCTGTCTCATGCCGATTTCCAGCTCTTCCCCATACCCAGCTTCTGCAGCTGATATATTCCAGCTACTCAGCACCTCTTACTCACCTCCCTTTACCTGAATCTGACACATTTACCTGAATCAACAAATTAGGCTTTGTCACTGCATGTCTTCCCATTTGGCTGCAGTTAGTTCCTAATGTATTAATCCATCCTTGCTAAAAACGTGCCAGAACTGTTTTGACAGATGCCATCCAGAGTGATCAAATTCAAGACCATACAGTTAACTGTGCAATTAAATGGGCATAATGAGCAACAGATTATGATCCTGCACCATAGAACTCCACAAGTTCCCATTTCAGCTTCCTCAGTGAGGATTATGGGGGCTCATTAACATTATTCTTTTCCTTGGTCAGAATCAAATGCCCCTCTGCCAGAATGGCTTTCCAAAAGACAACGCCCTGAGAAAAAGTACCTAAGTGACCTGGAGAAGAGACAGCACCCTGGAAAAAGAGACATTGAGGAAGACACATCTTATGGAGACATTCAGAAGAGGCAGCATCCAGGGAAAAGAGAGCTAGAAGATGACCTTGATGGCTATCTGGAGCTGAAAAAGCAACAGCATCCCGGCAGAAGGTCATTGTCGGATCAGTATGCTGACATCCCTAGTGCACAGCTAACCTACTTGAATGAGTTATCCAAAAGACAGCATCCAGGCAGAAGGTATCTGATGTACAAGCACCAGCATCCTAGCAAAAGAGGCTGGAATGATGAGGTAGACCTAAATGACCAATATGGTGAGAAACGCCAGCACCCTGGGAAAAGGCACTGGAATTCCGACAGCCCAGATGATGCAGGCCCCTGCAACTTTCAGGAGTCCTTCACCTGTAACAAAGGCAGCTTGTTGCTTGATTTAGTAGAAAATGTTAGCAAAGACAGGGTAGAAGAAAAACGTCAGCACCCAGGAAAGAGATCAGCATGGGAGACTGAAACAGAGGAATGAGAAAATAATTGTGTATCATTTGCATTTGGTGAAGTAAACTGCCAGATCACTAAAAAATTCTGTTCGCTCCCTTTTGGCTTCCTGCTGCTGACCTCTGCACCTACCTTTCAGTGCATTCATGTTCCCATTTAAGTTAATGGCTTTGTCGCACACTTAAAGTAAAGGAACTAAAGGACCCAGCTGAATGGGACAGGCAAGTACTGAGTCTTCAACTCCCCCACTTCAGGAAGTTAAGAGTGCTCATTTCCTTATGAGCCCAGACCCCACTACGTGCGTCCAATTTTCTGTTCCCAAATGACTAAAACAAGGTCTTAAATATCTGTTCTGATGCTACTAAAGTGGAATAATTATATAGTTTCCTCTCATGTCAGTGAAATCAGTAAACTAATAAAGAGGGAGAAAAAAAAGAGCAATTCGCAACATCTGCGAATTATTTCAAAATGAAATTGAACAGGTTTTCAATTCTAAATGAGACATTAATGAGACCTGAACCCTTGTGCACTACAATCTGTCTGGACAGTAAGCACTAAACAGAGATAGGAACTGTTCCAACTGGAACAGATCAGATGACCGACTTCATAGTTTGGCTTGGAACTGGCACATAAAAACCCTTTTCATCTTAAGAGGGCACACAGTGCAACGGGTTAGTGCATCCCAGAGCATCTCAACCCAAAGTTGTGAACCTGACTGCGTACACCCCATACTAGAACTCCCGCCCTGGTATGTCCACATTTCAGTCATGCCACTTGAACTCATGCCTTCCCCTCAGACATCTAAAAATGAAATAAGCAGACATCCTTTTCTTCCAGTAAGGATTTCCAATTTCTCTCCTCTCAAAGGAATGCTTTTACTTTCTGTGGTCAGACTCACAAAGGTGTTTATTTGATATGAATGATTCAATAAACATTAAGCCAACTCTGGGTGTCCTTATTGGTTGTGCAAACATACTGTAATAGAGCAAAAAAAAATAAACCCAAGACAAGCCAAATAAAAATAAATAAACTAACATCAAAGGGTATTTTTCTAGGCACAATCTTCTTGCATGCTGGTGGTCAGCACATGTTTATATGTAAAACTGTTTTGCTACTGAAGTGGAAGGATGATTTACATATAGATAGATTCCCTGTTTAAATCTTCTCCATATGACACACAAAATTATGCATCTGGGCTAAACCCACAGCAACCTTGTCACCTAGTTCATGGGGAACTTTACCAGAAGTCTGGTTTCCTGTTCATAGGTCTAAACAATAGATTTACTGATTTTTGCAATTAATGCACAGTTATTGAGTGTATTGAGTTATTCATATCACTTCTTGTACATTCAAAGAGGTTGGACCATGTCAGTCTTTCACTAGAATGTTATTTTTTTTATGAACAATGAGTATATTTTCCACTGATATTCATCCTTCTCAATACCATCAAGACACATTAAGTGCCTTGAGTGTTCCTTTTAAATATGATTGATTGCCCACTCAGTGCCTCAGAGCACTTCCTCAGTTACAGAAGTTAGTTTTGCTATACAGTTTAGTTACCCTGAAGAAGAATCATCTCAGCGAGTTTCACTGAAGTTAGACGTTCCCAGGCTGATCAACACTTAACACGGTCTATCAAACAATTTCTAACTTTGGAGATAATATGCTGTTTAATATACGTGACAACTGGCAGACCTCTTCTATTGACAGTGGTTTTGTAATTAACAAGTGCTGAAAAAATCCTTACTGCTAGTCATCTGTTTAAAAGCAAGGCTATCACTACTGTAATTTTTTAAGGAATTATTTCTATCGGTTTTGAGTTGTTTTGTTTGTTGGGGTTTTTCTGTGTTTTGGTTTTTTTAAAAAAAGCACCAAGCCTGAGCTGACAGCACTTTACAGCAAATCAGATTTATCATGCCATTATTATCATGCCTGCAGTTTTAAAGATTTGCCTCAGCTTGGAGCTGCTGAAAATGCACTTGCCTGGCTGGGAGAGGCACAACATAAGCAGATACTGGGAGAGCTCTGACCCATTTCAATCACTTAAAAAAAAAAAAAACCCCAAACAAAAACAAACCCACACCAAACTTTGTTACTCCAGCAAAAGGTCTCTGGAGAATGACAGAAACACTCTCACGAATTTCTGAACAGGGGTGGGACCACATGTGAAAGATCCCCTTCCAAGGTGCGTAGGCCAGTAGCCAGTTCAAGGACAAGACACAGATTTCCATTCAGAGAAGCACACATACGGGTCCTGATGCTGGCCTGACACGTCCATGAACAGAAAACAGAGTAATTTGGAGACTGAAACATGAGCCAGAAGTCCTGAGCTTCTGTCAGTGACCTGGGTTTTAAAATCCTAGAAACTCAAAGAGGATGCCCCTGGAAACAGAACTGAATACAGGACAACTCTCTGCATCATATTTCCCATGTATGTAACAGTCAAAAGAGACAGCAAATCTGCTACTGAGACACCATAAAAATGCAACTATCATTGCCAAGTAGCCAGAAAAGTGACAGCCCTGACAGAAATCCCAAGAGGATGAAGTAGGATGCTCTTAACCTTCCACAGATATTTGTCTAATAATAGCTAGTTGTAGTTCTCTCTAATCCTGGGGTTCCTGCACCTACATGATTATTTTTGATTATGGTAAACATGGCTCATGGAGCTACATTACCTCTGAAAAGACCTGGAGATAGAGCTACAAGTGCAGCCTGGGAAAGAATAAAATTAATCACCAAATTCAAATTTTGCAGGCAGGTTAGAACTTGCACCTGGTGAGGATCTGATAGCCTTATTTAATCCCATACATTTTTTTGAAACACAAGACCATTTACAAAAAGGGAACAAAAATCCTGGTTTTCTTCATTTTATATTAAATTTTCCCTTTAAAAGTTTCAAAAGCTAGCATTTACTTTCAATGGTGAAAATTACTCAGTCATTCTATTACTTGCGTGAAAGACTGTCACTCAAGAAAAGGTAAGAGAGGGTTTTCACTGGGGAAAAAGATTACATATTGTAAGAGTTCTCCTACTTTTTTTTTTTTTTTTTAAAGTAAGTCAAAACAATATATCAGTCTTGCCAACAAGATTTGTCCAGATTTTTGTTTTGATTGAAAGTACATTTTCTCTCAGTATCTGCATGAAAATTTCACCCCTCACTTAATTTCTTCCTGTCTTCTGTGGCGTTGCAGACATACCACCATTCAAGTACAACATTCCTTCTCCTACAGACATCATTCTCAGAGGACCGCCTGCCATTTGTGATTTGACAGTTTTGTGACTATGAAACACACATAAGCACAAGTTCTGAAGTTAAGTATCTGTCAGATTTACCTACACCCTAAAAACTTTTTGGCTCTGGAATTTGGCTAAGGGACTAACCAGAAGAGAACCAGCTTCTGTACTATAATGGTCTGCTTCTTTGAATAGTAAATACAGTGCAATCCCTTAGCAACATGAACTACACAGATATATACCACTTAGTTATAAGATAAGAATTTGTTAACTGCACATCTCAATTTTATTTTTATTGTATACCTTCCCCCCACTGTCATCTTTTATTAGAATTTAACATCCATGCAAACATCGACACGTTACTAGCTTTGCTCAGTCACACACACACACAAATGTACTTCCACATTTTGATAACTGCAGAACAGGGCCTTTAAGTGGCAAAGTTCCTTGATGAAGTGCACTGTCTGTCTGTAAGACAGTCTGTGGCTCTTCAGGAACGATAACAATTCAATCGCAGATTTGGTCCAAAGGTCATGGAAGTCAGTGGAAAAAAAAAAAAAAATCTCCCCTGTCCTCCGCAGAATCTGGATTAGGTCCACAGAGCAAAGCTGTGCACTGGCCCTAACATGTGCAGAGTCATGCAAAAATCTTATTTCCAGCTTTAACTGAGACTAAACCAACTGTGCACAGATGAGTTCTTTGTAAAACTGCAGTTTTACATTTCTGGCATGTTACCAGTTATTGAGACATAAGGGAGTTTGATTCCTAAAGAGCAACTTCTACAATTGTCTGCAAAATGAGCTTCCTTTTCAATGGGAGGGGAAGTTATGTGAACAAGCTGTGTAATTAACACTTCCTGCAACTATTTTCAACTCCTCTCACCATTACTGTTCTGTGCCCCCTCCCACACACTTATCAGCCTTGACCTCTTTGCCAACCCACTGTAATTACCATGGGCTGAGTGTTTCCAAGGGACATGTGGCCCCAACAAACCCCTTTATTACTACTTTTAATGACTCATTAGTTGGAGAAAGTTTGAAAACAACATCATCACCATAGCTGAAGTAGAGTCACTGCTTGCCTGGTAACTCAATTAACATTAAACAGCCAGCTGCAGTTTTCAAGCATCAGTCAGGACATTGCTATGAATAAAAGCTATGATCAAAAGCAGGTAAGTGGAAAAGCACTGCAGAAGGGATGAGCCTGGGAGAGGTCTAGGCTGTAGAGAGACATGGCACAAAAGATGCAGATAGGGAAATCCTTCTAGTTTTAGGAAATGGTTATGCGGACAATCTGCATTAGAGTGCAGAAGTCCTACTTCCCTCCCAACAAGAGCATGAACTCCCCACTCCTACAGGGTAATGAGGAAAGATTCAGGTTGAACAGAGACCTCTGATAAAAACACTTGGGGAAGTTCCTTGAGAAAAACAAGTTATCTACCTGCCTTGAGATTACTTTTAGAGCTGCGTGAAGACATTTGTGGTTTGTTTTCCTTGATGAAACCACTGCAGCTTAAAAATCCTAAGGAGGAAACCAAGAAAAGGACATTTATCAGTTATCTGCCAATTCACTTCACCTGCTGACATGAGATGAAGGAGCACAGGCTGAAGGAGGGTAAAGCAGAACCAAAATCTTATTAGATGACAAATTGCATTGGTATGCTGGAGCATGATATTGGTTCCTGACGGAGATGGGGCATGTCAGACACTAATATAATGGAATAATCCTAGCCAAAAGGCAAAGACAGCTCTTGAGTTTGTCAGCTACTTTGGTTTGAACTGACAGCCAGTGATCCAGACAAGAAAGCGGTACCTCACAGACACACTGGCACGGGAAGTGCTGAGTGACTGAAGGAACACCTTCCTCGTTTACTTACAGCTAACATACACTGCCCCTTCCTCACGTTCACATGAATTGGAAAGAAAGAAAATCTGGACTTAATAAAACACACAAATACTCCTGCAAAATGGGATGGAGGCAAACCAGGATGTGACTTGCCCTATCAAAGGAAGTTAGTTCATTGCCATCTTCTCTCCATAATGGATATCCTAACTGGATGAAATCGAGTATGATGCAGCGTAGGCACTTTAAAGCTGATTGGTATATCGAAAATGTGAGATTAAGACTGGGAAAACTAGGGAACGTGACCTGCTTTGAAGAGGTCGCCTGAAATAGGATTGCTGTTCTAAACTAATTTTCACAGAGAAGCATATGTTTCCAGAATAAATTCCCTCTTGATTCGGAAGCTGGTACTGATGTGTGGGGTGCCTGTAGAAGCTATTGTAAAAAGAGAAGAGGAGGAGGAGAGAGAAAAGCCAAGACAAATGAAAATATAGTAAGACTTTATGAAAGGTTCTCTGAGCCAAAGCAGTCAAGACAAAAAGCAAGCTCTTTGAACAAGCAGGTGTTGAAGACGACAGCAACAACAGCCCTGCAAAAAAGCACAGAGCATTCGCTGTTGAATACCCACTGTTGAGGGTATTCCACTTACTGATATTAGACATGCTGCTTTCAAGATGGACACTGGTTTCTGTACAAATTTGTAGGGGAAATAAGAGAGGCTATAGGAGACAGCACCCAAATATGGGTGTGCTTGAAATCTGAAGAACCTTGAATGTAATCTAGACATTGTGGCATATGGATCCTACAGTTAAAACATTAAATAAAATGTAAACGCAAAGGAACACTGAATCTTCCTGTCTCTCCTCTTCATAATTCACCTACTTTATGTAAAAGTGGCGCCATCCCATGGCACTCAGGTCCAATATGCCAGATTCTTCAGCAGTGTTAAGGGACCAAATAAACTTGTGTAGATGACTGGCCTGCCAATACTGAAGCAGTTAATAGGCAAATTGGATAAACAGGGCTCAACAAGTTGTCAGCTGCAGCTCTTACAGATAGATCATCATGCTGTCAGTTTTGATTGATGAGTCTGCAAACATGGGAAAAATCATGGGTTTGGCATGCAAATGTAGCTTCTATCTTCCCTACACAGACTAATTCAACCAACTTGTTTTGTATCAATATGTTTACTATAAGCAACTTGTGTATATTGAATATACGTTTCGTTAAAAGAAACAGTGATATGCAAATTTTTTAGTTCTCTGAACAAAATGAAAAATACAGAAAGTTTTGGTTCAGATCCACCTCAACAAACAAACAAACGTACGTTTTCTCAGATAAATTAAAATCAAAGATCACTTTATGTTGTAGGAAGAATTTTGTGCTACCTATTTCAATGTTAGGAGATTTAAAATGAATTTTTAAAAATGTCATTAAATTATAAAATTGAAATTTAGGCCAATTTTAAAGACAGTATCAATTTAAATTAACTAGCCATTTAGTTTAGGGAATATTTAGGAAGAGCATTCTGATTTTCCACTCTGCTTCCACCCCAAAGTCTACATTGAAATCAACACTGTTAATTTTCAGGTATTTTAAACTTTTTTTTTTTCCAGTAAGCCATATTTGTGCAAAAATGTTCCACTGCATTCCTTGAGAATTAGACAGGCATCATCAAGAATTACTTCTAGTCTACATTTACCTCTCCTGTGCTGGGACCAGATTCTGTTATTTAACATTGCAAATGGCACTGAAGATATTACAAGATAATTTACACCTCTGTAAGGGACATGTGGCCCTCATGGACACAGGAGCCCAAATTTCCCTTTGGGAGCAAATGGACACCATTCAACATATCACTACATCTGGCACACTAACTTTGTATTGTCCCTTCTATAATTTTCTCTGAGAGGCTCCCAATAAGTCTAATACTCTCATGAAGATCCAAATCATATTAAACAGGTGCAATCACTTAACGGGGAACGAGTTCCTCAGGAAGCACTGAAGACCATTTATATTCAGAAACATGCAAATAAATGGCATTTTTCTTTCAAAATGTTGAATGAAATGTCTCTTTTCAAGAGCAATTGACACAACATGGTGTTTTATCAATAATTCAGAAAGATTAATTTGGTAAGATGCGTTCTCACAGTCTGTGGTCAAACGTAGAACATGCAAAAAAGCACAATAACTAACTAAAGATTGAGTGAAATGTTTGATTTCTGGTGCATATCCCAGCACGTTATCACCCTCCTCACAACTCACTGTAGGCAGTCCTTCTTACTGTATTGTTTGTGTCCCAACAGTAGGCTATTAGACTTCAGTTGTTGCATTTACCATTCTAATAAGCCTTTTAAGACTTTTCTTTTGAAAATGAGCAGTTACTGAAGCTGCACAGAAAGGCACATTTAAGGAAAGAGCTTGCTGTTCAGCACAGTCTTGCTTTTCCTTAGACCTGATTCTTACTACCTCTGAATGCCTGGAGAAGGCCGAGCTGCCTGGGTCATCAGGGCCTCACAGCTCAAGAGCAAGGCCTATCCTGCCTGCTGCAGGAGAAAAATCTTTAGAAGAAATGGCTCAGCAGCCCCAGGGGCTGCGAAACCCACTGCCCAAGCCCCCGGCAAGCCTCCGGTGCTCCCAGACGTGCTCGGTGTGCCATCTACTGACAGGCACATCTTCCGTTCCCCACCTACCACTTTTCTTGGCCCTTTCCTACACCCCCTAAATGAACAAAACACACACATAAAACAGGAACAAGAAAACCAAAATGCCTACAGAAACACCCCTACAAGCCCTGCATCTCTTCTTGCCTTTTTGTTTTCGCTTATTCCCACTATTGCCCTTCTTGTACTCACTCTCCCATCCAAGCACAGACCTTGCAGCTCTTCCAGAAACACTTGTACTGCTGGAGCATTCTTTCACTGGCTCAGTGAGTTATATATCGCTGGCCTCAACAGAGGTCTGGACAAAAGGAGGAAGGGAGAGGTAGCTGGTTCCACCTGAGCCTTCCCAAGGCACAAGCATGGCTCAGCACTAGGAAACAGCCCGGCTGCAGCAAATCCAGGGGGAGGAGGATGACACCATAGCAGGTAAATCTTCAAAGGCACTGAGCCTCAGGCTGGTTCCTGCTCTCTCCTCCAAGGACAGGAACACAACTGGGAAAAACAGTACCCTGTGTTGCTCCAGGTTTGCCCCCTCAAGCATTACACTGCAAACCCCTCCTTCACACCCCCAGCTGCCCACTTCCTCCCACCCCATAGAAAGCCCTCAGATTACTACACAGGTGCCTCATCAGGGATGGCAATCAATTAAACCCTGGATTTTCCAGTCTGTGTTGCAAAGAAATGTTGCCTTATGGACAAGCTAATGCAATTTTTACCTTCTGGTCTGAAAGATGCAGCTGATACATGGGGTAATACAGGGATACTTCTGTATCATGAGACATAAACAAGTGGAAAAAATGGAGGCTGAGGGCCAAACTCACATTTGGTGAATCAGAGGGAAATACAATAGGATTTACAAACTGTTCCCTTAAAGCTTTCCTGCAGTGCCTTCCTTTGACTTCTTTCAGAACTGTAAAAGACAACTCATGCAGTACTGAATCAAAGACGACTTCAAAACTGTGAGCAGAAACCACATTCTTCATGCTTTCCTTGAAGTAAGCGTGTGCCTGCCCCAAAGAACAGCATGAAACGACTCTGCTGGCATTATCACAGAGGTAATAATTTGAATTTCCAGCACTAAGCAGATGCACTTATTATTAGCAGCATACTTGAATGCCCCAAAATCTGCTAGCTGTATTAGAGAAACAAGCAAATACTGCAATTCCTGCATTCAACAGTTTTTAATCTCAGGATTTGCCAAGATAAGGAACACTCTCAGAATTAACATGAATCTGGGAAAGCAGAAATTCAAAGTGCTGTAGCTATCCCAAAATTGTTCCCCCTCTGTTTCTTTCTGTAACATGGGTGCTGCAATGTGATGCTTACAGGAAGAGTAAGAGTCTATATAGGACCTAATGTAGAATAACTGCTAAAAAATGTTAACAATCAATCATACCTTCTAAAAAAAGCTTAACAGCTTACAACTTTCCTGAGTGCACTGCAGGGAAAGTACCTGGCCAGGGCAGCTTTTACAGCATGATAAGATCTCTTACGTTTTTAATACCAAAGAGAAATTGGGTCTGTGTTTTGCACTCTGAATAGGAAGGTGACTGTAAGTGGGGCTCTACATTATTTCCACAGCTGCCTGTTTCTCTATTCATAAGTGAATGAAGACTGCATAGCTTTGAAAACCAGAATGTAATGGTTCTTAACAGGAAACTACATGTAAAAAATCAAAGAGTTTGTCTGTTTATAACATTCATTTACTCCTATAGTTAAATCAATTTGGTTTTAAGACTTTGATTTCCCATTACACTTTTGCTGGATGGTGGAACCATAAATACAAACCAGGTGAAATTGATTGGTGATGTGACAAGGTGCTGAGAGTGGCCATGTAAGAGTCAGCCTACAAAGACCAGATTGCAGGAATGAGACCAAAATTTAGAATGGCTACTAAAACCTGCTTATGGATGAATCCCTCATCCCATCTGGGACCATCTGATATCCTTTAGCTGGGATTTGAAGTCCCTAGGAGTTGGGCATCTAGTTATAATTCATACCTTGGAGAACACCTACCCTACCCGATCCCTGTTGAAAATGTTTTAAAGCGCTTAAATTCAAGGATGAAGGTGCAGGACATCAACAGTGAAAATCCACCTTTAATGGACAGGACTCAAATGTAAATAGCATCGTCATGTAAGAAAATCTCTGCCTCTGAAAGCCTGTAATTCTAACAGATGAAGCAGAAGTATGGTTACACACTCCTATTATTTCCTCCATACACTAAGGAATGTGGGACAGCACAGTTCTGCCAGCTGAGACTAAACAGAAACTAGCATCAGAAAGGGGCTATTGAAAAGCTTCTGTCATTGATTTACACAACTGTTTGTCAGGCAGCAAGGGCAAGCAGTAGTGGGATTCCGGGATTCTATTGTGGCTCTGTGAGTAGCATGCCATCTAGCGCTATGGTTTACAGTTTTGGAACACTTTCTTTTGAATGACTTGGCAGGCTAAGAAAGGGAATATCAGACTCGTCGTCGCTAGCAACGCTGGTCCTCTTCCCAGCATGCTCAGTAATAAGGATACAAAGCACAAAACCAGCAGCAGCTGGCATCAGAGGCAAGCGTAACGCGAGATGTCCCGAAGCCGCGGGAGGGCAGAGGGAGCCAGGCTCCCCCGCCCCAGGCGCGGCAAGGCCGCCTCCTCCTCCTCCTCCTCCTCCTCCTCCTCCCGCCACCGCCCCGCCCTCCATCGATAGCTCTGCGCTTGGCAGCGCACGCCTTAGCGGGGCCTCGCGTCTCCCTCCGGTCCCGGCTGAGCCCTCCCTGTCCCCACCCTTCCCGCGCATCGATATCTCGGCGCTCTCCCCGCCCTCCGCCGCGCTCTACCGCTGCCGGGCAGCCGAGCGGCAGGGGCCGCGGCGGGCCGCCCCCGGAGACCCGCAGCCCCCGCCTAGCGCTGAGGTGAGGCCCGGCCGCCTGCCCCAGGGCTGGCGGCCCCCCGCGGGCGGGGCGGGGGCCCCCGACGGCCGCTCCTCCGCCGGTCGGCGCGAGCGCTAAGCCCCACCCCCTTCTTTGCGTGCCCCCCGCCCCGGCCGCGCGGCGGGCAACAGGCCCGGCGCGTGTTGCCTCCCCGCGCCTGCGCAGGCAGCGCGTCCCGTCCGTCTCCCCCCCCCCCCCCCCCCCGGGCCGGGCCCGGGCCTCCGCGCTGGCCCTGCCCGCGGTCCGGTGTTCCGGGGCCACCGCCCGACCTCCCCTTCCAGAGCAGGGCCGCGAATAGGTCTCTCTGCTGCCCCCCGCGCGGGGCCTCGGGCCCCGGGGGCGGCGGGCGGGGCGCGCACGGGCGCTGCCGGCCGAGCGGGTGCCGCATGCGGGGCGGCGGGACGCGGCCCCCGCCCCCCCCGGGGCCTCGGCGTGGGCGCCCGCTGGGCCGCGGAGGGGCCAGGGAGGGCGCGGGGCGAGGCCGCGGGGCGAGGCCGTGCCGCCGGCCCCACGCCGCTGCCCCCGTTTCTTTCAGCAAAGCCGCCGAGGACGATGCCGGCCCCGCGCGCCGTGCCCGCCGGGCGGCCGTGCCCGTCGCTGCGCCGCCGCTGAGGGCGGGAGCCGTCGCGGTCCGCCATGGCGTCCGGCTGCCCGCCGCCCTTCGGAGACCCCGGGGAGATGCGGGAGGGCTTTCTGTGCCCCCTGTGCCTGAAGGACCTGCAGTCTTTCTACCAGCTCCAGGCGCACTACGAGGAAGAGCACTCCAGTGAGGACAGAGATGTCAAAGGACAGCTCAGAAGTAAGGGGCGTGGCAGCTGTTAATGCGTTCGTCTTCGCCGTGTAAAATTCCCTACGACAAAAGCCACTGGTACTGCCAGCTCCCTCAAAGTGTCTGAGTACCAAAATGTTAGTTGCAGTGAGTTATGAGTCAGGTATGGGGTTCCATTTTTCTATAAATTACTTTAGGCCAAGGCATAATTTTTACATTATTCCCGATACTTTCAATAAGTAAATTCTAAAGCAGGCGCTTAAAAGACATCACTCTTCAAATGTCTGACTTAATACATGACTTTTGTTATCAGCCTTTGGGGTTTTTTTCTGTTTGTTTTTATCTGAAAACTCTGATTTATGCTGTAACCCAGATGAATTCCCAAGCATTACTTGAAGACCTATGGGGAACCTCTGGTACTTGCCAGGTACCAATTCGTTAATCCCTTGTTTTGACAGTAGATAAAACTGTAGTCACAGTTAAAGTGTAAAGTTAAGGAAGGTTGTTGGTAGGAAAAGATGGAAAAGAACATGGGTGGTGGAGCTGGCAGTAGATGCTGGGAGTGTCCCAGGGTTGTGCTAGGGATTGCCAACTTTTACTGGTATTTGAAAAATCCCTTTGAATTCTGTTTAACTAAAATATTTCTGCTTTTTTACACCCCCCCTTGCGTATACAGTGTCATTTTACATTGAGAGAAAAATGCACAAAATCCGGTGATAATTCTGTGTGTTCCCTGCAAAAATCTTTCTGGTTTTGTTTTGTTATACTAGAGATAGTGGCCTGGCAGTCTTGAATTTTTACTCCCCCCCCCCCCCCCCCCTTTTTTTTTTCCTGAGATTGATGATTATTACTTCAGAAGTCTTTCCTCTGTGAAAAGTTTGTGTTTTTAACAAGCCTCTCTTAAAGGTAGCACAGCTGAATATTTCACAAATCTTTTAAGTTGCTTTCCATCAGTCTGGCTACTTCTTGACTCAGCACTGTGCTCTTCTTGGACAGTGAAGGTAGACTGGTCAGTACTGCAGCCATGTTCTCATCATGGCTACAGTGCTGCAATAGCTGAATCACAGATGCTTCCGTGGAGCATTTAAACCAGAACAACAATATGGTTTCCACTGTGATAACAGGAAAGAAAACAATAACTTAGGCGTGGTAGGATTTCCCAAACGCTTCTTTTACTTAATACAGAACATCTGTATTTTGGTTTTGTTCTCTACTGTTCTTTTAATCTAAAATAGTGTACTGTGAGTTCTCAGGCTGTTGTTCATATGTGTTCTTGTGTAAAGGATGTTGGTTTTGTCTGCTTACTTTTTGTCCTAGTTACTCGTGTCAAGGTCTATCCAGTGAAGTCCCTTTTAGGAGAATGAAGGCCAGCAGAATTGCCTATTTAAAATACCTGGTTTAGGGACTAGTATTCAAACTGTGCATCACAAGTGGCTGCATGACTTCGTGCTGAACTCCAACTGTCCTAATTGTGGAGTTCTAGAAATGCTTACAAATCACCTTATTGCTTCAGTTGAGTCATACTGAGGTGGTTAAGTTTGACTTCATGGCAAACGAAGATTATGAAGTTTGCTTGAAAAGCTTTTGTGTCTGTGGCAAAGCCATGAGGCACTACTTCTTTTTGAGTATGTCAGATTTTCAAAGCCTTGAGTGCAAATGTATTTTCTGTTTAGATAGTGTAAACTTCACTAAAAAAACTGCAGTGTCTAGCTGGCATTTGCTATGCTGGCTTGAGAGTAGGTGGGGGAGGAGAAATCCTATTTCTTAGATGATGTTACAATGCTAGTGAAGCCCTTGCCAACCTGACACAGTTTTGTTGAGAAGTGTGTTTTAGATCACTGAGTGTCATTTTGGGAGGTAGCATAACTTCAGCAGCTGAAAAACTGCTAGGAAGTATGATGTCTGTGTGAGGGGCCTGCTGCCACAGGCCTAGTGGCTGAGGCTCAGGGGGACAGACTCCAGTAAGGTCAAGGTGGAAGTTCTAGTGTTTTGGACACTAAATAAGAAAATTAGAAATATGAAAGGACATACTAACTCATGGTTCCCAGCAGCTTGTTAGAAAGCTTGATGTATAAAAGATCTAGTTCAAAGAGATACTGAAGGTGTTTGGCAAGAAGAGTAGTGCCTTCAACTTCTGCTAGCATCCAGAGAGGAACATAGCTGCAAGGGCAATAAAAAGCTCTGAAGTTTCAAGTTCCTGGTCTTTTTTCTGGCCCAGGAGACTGCCCTCCTCTCTCTAGCATTCATATGAAATAATGCAATGGGCTGTTTAGTACTTTTGAAATTATTTAGGCGTACAAGCACACTGAAATTCTTAGTTTGTGCAACAAGACAAAGTGTTGAGCATCCTTGAATCCTAAGAAAATCATTGGGAATTAAGATATTATCTGTATGATGTCCCAGAATGCTGTGAAACGGGTCACATAGTTTAAGACTTTAAGCTTACTGTTTTACAGTGAAGTCCCTGAATGGAGTGTCTAAAAATGCTGTTTTGTCATTAGGACCTTAGTGACAGATAACAAAGAGCATTTCATGTTGTTCTCTGAACTGTATTCTGGTTCTAAACAGAACACATTGAGGATAAACTTGTCATCAGGGAAAAAACTTGCGCTAAAACATGAGGAATATTCCATACTGGTTTCATGTAACAAATATTCAGTGACTACCTGCCATGTTTGATAACTTGGGTTTATCTTTTTCAGATCTAGTCCAGAAGGCCAAAAGAGCAAAGAAGAAACTGCTGAAACGAGAAGGAGATGACAGAACCGATTCTGGATCTCAGGAACGATATGAGTCATTCAGCTATGGTGGAGTCGATCCATACATGTGGGAGCCCCAGGAAGTAGGTAGGAGAGCTAGAAAGCGATACGCAGTGGGGATAACTTTTGTTTAAATCTTAATTGGGAAAGTGCTACAGTATTGCTGAAGTTGCATGGAATTGTGTCTGTATTGTGTTTGATTTGCTGTAGCATGGGGTTATGGTTTGCATATTGATTTTGCGCAGCCTGCCTACATTGTGTGGGGTGATGGGACAAATGCATTTTCCAATGGGGAAAAAAAAAATTATATCAGTACCCCAGCTAACCTTGAGAGCAGGATAGCTGTTTGTCATGTCATTGTGCCTGAGCTGTTGAGGCCTGCTGGATATGTGTTTACTTCTGTGCATCTAGCTTCGTTGAGGTGTTCTGCAGCCATCTTGTGGCTTTTTACAAAACGGATAATCCACTAATTAATAATTAAGCTATCGCTATATAAAATCTCTACCTTTTCAGCTATACTTAAAATAGTTGTTACTTTATATGTCTGACAAAAAGCTTGTCCATTGATTTTAAACTTTCTCAGCTTTTTCCTTGGATTTGAGGTATAGATCATCTCTCATTAAGAAGGTTTACTTTTTAAAAAAAGAAAAAAAAAGGGCAAAAAACCCCACAAAACAACAAACACATCCCCCCCTCCCCCCAAACCCCCGCCCCTCTGAATATAAATCTACATTTGTAGAATTTCAAGGATAAGTTGACTGAGCTTGTATTTACAAATACTGCTACTGGAAGTTGCCTCTTACTGTTACTAAAATATTATGGTTATTTTCAGGGGGAGGAAGCAGCACTATCTGTGGTGGATCCTGGGAAAGTTTCCCCTGTGCTGCTGACAGACTAGGACTTAGCCCTTTGGGGTCTGCAGAGTCTGAGTCCTGTAGATTATTATACTTTTGACTTTGTAACTATTTCAGCAGCAATCATAGTATAAATATTAGCTGAGAATAAATTTAGGCAGTGAACTAGCAGAAGGTTTCTGAACATTAGAGAAGTGAGAGCTTCTGATCAGAGTGGAGAAGATGAACCTTACGGCTTTTAGGATAGGATTTGGTGGGTTTGTGAAAGGGACTGTGTGATGTCTCCAAAGCAGTGGCTGAGTTCAGTTGCCCAGAGGGGCCCTTTCATTCCTAGAATTCAGCTTTGGAGGTTTTTGGTTATTTCATTAGCATGAGGAACTGAGATCCTTACACTTACATAGGTAGTATCAAAAAGCAACATCTGATTTTGTGTTCTACCAGTCAGAAGAAAGTTGGTTGGGTTTTTTTTTTTTTGTCTAAAAGTTTGATTTTTTTAATACCTGGCTCAACTTGGAAAAGGATTAAAACTTAAACTTGAAACCAGTGTTGTTGCGTATGAATTGTATATTTCTTAAATAAATGCTATATTGTTCTTTTGTATACTTGGTGATCAGTTTCCTGTAAATCTGAACTATCATCAAGGATTTGGTTTAGAGCCCTAAAGGTGGAAGGATGATCAGAAGTCTGAAATTGCTGTTGCATAGACCTCCAGTAATCATCGGACCTGCCTCTTCCCTTTGTTCGACATGTAGTCAGGAAACTAAAGGGAGCTGGTTTTGAGAATACTGCTAGTTGATAATAGCTTCCAAATATAACTGAGGGAAGAAGCGGGGGGGAAATTGTTGCAGGTGCTCTCTTTAACATACTGCCTGTTGTTTTCTGTAATAGAAATAAAACACTGTTTATTGCTAGCCTGGCGATTAGGCTTTAACCTGCATGTTTGATTTAGAGCAGCACTGTGAAAATGTAGGATTCTAATGTGTCTTTGAATTCGATTTGAACATGAGAAATAAATGGTGAAGAGAGGGCTGTCTTTCAAGAGGTATTTAAATGCATTTAAACCCATACAGAACACCTGGGTGACTCTGAAAACTTTCTGCTCTCTCTCCAGGTGCTATGAGAAGCCATCTTTCTGATTTCAAGAAACATCGAGCAGCCAGGATTGATCACTATGTAGTTGAAGTCAATAAGTTAATAATCAGATTAGAAAAGGTAAATTTGCTGCTTTTTAACATTCCAGCCTTCTGATTGTTTCCTAGATTAAAAAAAAAATATTTTAGTATGAAGTGTGCCCATTTATCTAGCAGTGCACTTCATAAAGGATACTAAACTATGACTCCCTTCACACATTACTGTTTGCCTTTTTTATCCTTGAGTCCTGTGCTTGGTCTGACCCTGTACTGTGGATATGATTTCTGTTTCTATGCTCTATTTTCAAGCTGAAGATGCTACTTCCATGTGCTTCAAGAACCATCTGTTTTCCTGTATATTTTCTCCATCTTTTACTTAACAAAAACATTAGGGAGAAATTAGTAATGATTCTTCCAGCTTCTCATTCTTCAAAGTCTACCACTGATATATTTTGGCTCAGATGTAGTAATGTTGGATGCTGTAAGGATTATGTCCAAACTGCTTTGCTTTGTACAGGTTTGGCAGCCATTGTTTAGCACCACTTGTATGAATATGGCATTAGAAATAAATAGGAAAGTTGCAGGAATCTGGTGTAAACCAGGCTGAGACTCCTATCTCTTAAAAATGCCAGGTTTCTTTTTCTTGTTGGGCTGGGTTGTGTTGGTTGGTTTGTTTGTTTTTTTCTTGCAAAAGTACAATTTTCTTGAATGTATTGTTTGTCGTCTTCTAGCTTACATCGTTTGACAGAGCAAACACTGACTCAGCTAAAATAAGAGGTTGGTATGAGTTTACCTCAGACTATTTGCTCCTATAGTTTAACCATCTGAGGAATTAATTGAATTAATATCTTACATTGTGTGTATTCCCTCCCCTTGTGCCCGATCACAGCTATAGAGAAGTCTGTTGTGCCTTGGGTCAGTGATCAGGATGTTCCCTTCTGCCCAGACTGTGGCAATAAGTTCAGTATTCGAAACCGACGTCACCACTGCCGCCTTTGTGGGTCTATTATGTGCAAGAAGTGCATGGAACTCGTCAGTCTTCCTTTGGCAAGTAAGTACAGAGTGTGGTGTTAATTCCTCCTTAGCTCACTCAGGGTGCTAACTGCATCGTGGCTTTTTGCCATTAGAAAAAAAGCTGCTGGTAATATTCTGCCTGTGCAGAAAACTTGGTCCTTATTATGTCATTCAGTTTCATGCAGACACTTGTCTGTGAAACAGAATAAGAAGAATGATTTCTCCATTCTTTGTCTCCGTTTGGAAGCATTGCATAACACTGAAAAAGTTACTGGAAGTAGTAGTAGTATATACTACTAGTAAGTATAATTAGTATTTAGTGTCTTATTCTACTGAGTACCATAACTATGAAGGTGTTAACTTTAGGAATTGAACTGCCAAGGTTCTTGACATTTAAAACTGTTGTAGGCATTTCCAGTCTTGCCCATGGTTGTCCAAATGCTGACATTAAGGAAATTGATCCACAAGCCTTTAATAAAGCCTTTGAACTTTAATTTCCTCATCAAGTGCATTGGAGAGGAGACACATTTTCTGTGGAAATAAATGACATTAACTGTGCTTTTTGGAGTGTTCAAGCACAAAACATGGACAGCATTAACATACCTGTTATTCCACATGCTATTCTGTAACTATGCAAGCTCTAACATGAGAATGCTTCTAGGCATAAGCAAAATAGGTCATTCTCGGCAGTCTGCTCTCTAGCTGCTTTTAGCATGGAGCGGGATTTACAGTGAAGACCCAAATTCTGACTTGCAGCCTTGGTTGTCAAGGGTTCCATCCATGTCTTTGAGCAGACTGTTTCAACTCCGTTTTCTAATAGTACCTGAATGTACAGTTTCTGTTAAAGTGCAATTCCTTTGTGTTGGTAAAAGCTGTTGGCTCCTCCAGTCACTGTAAAATTACCTGTGTATAATTCTAGGCAAGCTCACTAGTGCCAGCAAAGAGGCCTTGGGTTCTCAAACTAGCCCGAATTCCTCACCTAATAGTGTCCATGGCTCCCGCCGTGGCAGCATTAGCAGCATAAGCAGTGTGAGCTCGGTT
Source organism: Pelecanus crispus (assembly GCF_030463565.1). Taxonomy (NCBI): domain Eukaryota; kingdom Metazoa; phylum Chordata; class Aves; order Pelecaniformes; family Pelecanidae; genus Pelecanus; species Pelecanus crispus. The sequence goes on from NC_134649.1 coordinate 51,691,534, forward strand.
CTGGACGAGAAGGATGATGACCGAATCCGTTGTTGTCGGCACTGCAAAGATACCCTGTTGAAAAGAGAACAACAGATTGATGAGAAAGAATACACTCCAGAGATTGTGAAACTCTATGAGGTAATCCAAACTTTTTGCTGCTTTCATCCTCAGTGTATATATCTGCAGTTGTCACTATTTGACTTTTGGCTTGTTATCTCGTGTCCAAGCTCGTACTTTATGACTTAATACTCACTTGTGTTACAATAGACTCTATTGGGCGTTTATGCCACATGACAAAGATATACCTGAAATGATGGAGCCAGTTGCCGTATAGTACTCATATCCCATGATAGCTTCAAACATCATTTAAGATACATCTTCATTCTCATCATCTGGAACTTACGGTTCTGAGATGCCTCTCTCTTAAAGTTGTGAACTATGTCAGCTGGGATTCCTCAGAACAGTTCTTGTTTAAACCAGTGATACGCTGTGCACTTTGTTGATGGGCTGCACTGGAACTATAGGACTCGATGTTGTCAGCACTGTTTGTCTTCACGCTGCTGGCAAATGCTTTTTTGAACTATGTGTATCAATCAACAGTGTACGGCTGGAACATTGTGTTCAAATAAGCTTTGAAAGCAGGTACTGACAATTATCGGGTATCTTTTCAGTAGACTCTGCAAGCCCCCCAGGTTAGTATTAATGGGAGTTTCTGGTGGTGCTCTTTGTGAAGAGATTTAAGGCTAGAAGTTTTCCAACTCATCCATTAAAACAGCTTCTGAATTCAAAATTCACTTTGTAGGGGTACAGGGAGTCTTTCTCTGTTCCTGACCATGCCATCTCTGTTCTGAAGATAGCTGAAGGGTCTTGTCATCCTGAATAGTTAAATGGCTTTCATCACAGTTAACTTTGAATGTGTGCAGGCAGCATGAAAGGCTTATGTCAGCATGTTCTTGCATTAGTGTTTTAATATAAGTTCTTTTTTTTATACATTTTGTTTTAAACAAGAAACTCCGACTCTGCATGGAGAAGGTTGACCAGAAGGCGCCAGAATACATAAGGATGGCAGAATCACTAAAGTAAGCCCCACTTGCTAATTTTGTTTATGAATATATGTATTTTGCCTCTCCAAAAGTGTGGGAAGCAGTAAGGAAGCGGTGTGCTGAGGCAGCAAGAGTGTGTAAATTATAAGAAAAAGCAATGTTAAATTATCTGTTGTCTTTTGGATGCTCTTCAAACAAAGTAGTACTGAATTAATTATTAATGGTAACAGCGCATACAGAAAAGAAGTCTGATGTATGGTTTTTTTTAAAGCCACTTCCCAATGAGGTGCCACTGTCATGCTTTGATATGTCACCTTTGCAAAAAAGAAGTACAAGGCTACAATTTTTGTTGTGTAGATGAGCCTCTTTGAAACAGTTGGAGTAGGGTACTACTGCCCTCAGCTGGATGGTGTGGCTTCCCATAGTGCCAGCAGCAAAGGACCGTTGGAATGCTGCTCATCCATTCTTGTGTAAAGCAAGCCACCTTTGCCTGACAGTTGTTCTAAATCTAGCTGGCCTGCCCTGTGCTGTGGTGGATAAGCAGCATTCACATATCACACTTCCGTGCATAATTTCTTTCTCTCACTGGGGTAACTTAAATCTCTCCAGCTATATCTACAAGAGGTTGTCAGGTTATACTTCTGGTTTGTATGGTAGAGAAATATATACATTGGGCTTAGACTACAAAGCATGTCCATTTGGGAAGTTAAAGTTAAATATTTCTGTACCTGTCCTTTAGATCTGATGGTTGTAGAAAAATTAGGCTGTTGTTCATTGTAACAATACTGTTTTTGTAAAAACACACTTCCCAAAAGGAAGAAAGAAGTATAGAGGGTGAAAAACACGCCAAGCTGTTACTGCTTTTTGTCATTTCATGAGAGCTGGGGTTACGTGGCTTGACAACTGGAGAAAAGTAAAAATATCAATGTCCTGGATAATGGACATAACGTGTTAGACCACAACAGACTTCTTACTGATGAAATTAAAGATTTCTGACTAGTAATGAGTCCCAGAAACTGGAATCATATGGAGAGTGAAGTCGCTTTTGAGAGCATGATCCTTATCTTTTATAGTTGTGATATAAAAGGAAAGGGAAGCTAAAAGCTGGTGAAGAGTCTTTCCTGTTAAATCCTAATTTGTTTTATCAATAAATGTGAGATTCTAGTAAAGTGCATGTAATTGATTATGTCCCCATGTGGACAATCAGTTACTAGCATCTTAAATATTTTACCCATGTGGGGTTGTAGGCTTTTGCTTTCTGACAAACATTAGTAGAGATAACTATTTTACTTTAATGGTGTACTTACTTATGCAATCAGTCAGTGTTTTCCTGCACCCTGTCACCTGGAAAAACACACAAAATAGATGCATTTGCTAAGTATGTGTATATTTTGGATACTATTGGTAGAGTGGCATTCTTGTGTTTAAAATACAATTTCTCCTACAATAGTAAATAATAATACAACCATAAATAAAATGATCTTCCATGAAATGTTCATGTTCACAAGATGATTGTCATTTTCCACTTCTGTCACAAAGAAAGGGTTTTTAAACACAGTGAGCTTGAAATAAAATCATTCAGCCCCTTTAGTGTTAGCTATTCTTACCATTGCTGAATCTTAGTCTTAGATAACTTCTAGTGTTGTATGTATTGTTAGCTCGATGCATGACTTACAATAAAGTTGTATTTATTTCTTAGTGCTGGGGAGACAACCTACAATCTTGAACACGCTAACGACTTGAGGGTGGAGATTCAAAAAGTATACGAATTTATAGATGCCTTAAGGTAAAAGAAGATCCCCCACCCCCAGCATGTGTGTATCTCCCTCTGTTATGATGCCTGTAGTTTTTCTCAACTGTTGGTGCCTGTTTCTGTAGCATATACCTGCTTACTCATATGGATAATCAATTTGTCTGCTCAGTTGTAAAGAGCATGTGAAAAGGTAGATGCTGTTCCCATGCTCCATCCATTTTTACTTCCTTTTCCAGCCTTAAACATCATGCATTCCTCTGTAGTGGAAATAACTAAGCACAGAAGAAACAAATGGAGGCACAGTTTGGTTTTTTTGTTGTTGTTTTGGTTTGGGTTTTTTTGTTTTTAAAAAAGAAGGGTGGGAGTGGAAAGTGTTATAACTTGTAATATCCAAAATGGTTTACCTAAAAGAACATGAGAATTTTCATCCAATATTGTCTCTCTCCTCTTCTGTTGCATTTTTGCTGACCCTTGTTTTTGAACTGATGAGGCTGTATGTTTGCTTTGATTCAGTAAGAAGATTTTGAGTCTAGGCTTACATGAAGATCCCCAACCTCATCCTAAAACACTACAACTTCAGAGAATGATAAGATACTCAGCTACACTTTTTGTTCAGGTAAACGGAGCATATGTTACGAGCTGAATGTAAATTTTGTATGGTGTTCTCTTCTTTGCCAGGCATCCCCATGGTTTGAAACTATTTTGACAGGAGGCTTACTTCTATACATTTTCTGTAGTTCCCCTAATGACTTACAGTAGCCTTAAAAGAGCTAGCTTGAATATAGATAGTGTAGTCAGAGCAGCATTGAGTTGAGGGACCTAAGAGAAGGTGTGAATCTTGGCTTTGTCCCTTGCTGAGGTGTGAACCTAGCTAGCCATATAGTTATGGCAGCAAAGATGCGGTCAGACTTGCAGCAGTGACTGCAGTGTGGAAGTACCTTTTATTTGTTTGTGGGGTGTTCTGTTCGTGGTATCTCTCTTTTCAAGTACTTGAAAATTGGCTGAATGCCTGCAAGCAACATGAAATATTTCAATTTTTGCCAGGAAAAACTGCTTGGCCTAATGTCCCTGCCAACCAAAGATCAGTATGAAGAATTGAAGAAGAGAAGACTGCATATGGTAAGACAGGTTAAGACCTGTTACATCTTGTGTCACAGCCTCCTTCAAGGGCTTAAGCCTAGCCTGTGTGTGTATGAATAGCTGCCTTTAACATTAGATTTCAGTTTTTAATTTTTTTATGCAGCTCATTCCATACCCTTTTTCAGGGATTCATGTAACACTGTCAATGTATTCTATCCAGAACACACACGGGTGTGTACTGAGCAGCTGAACACTTCTAGAAAGCAGCAGTGACTTGGTGGCACATGCTGTTCCTGCTGCAGCGCATGCAGAGCAAGCCCTAAAATAAGTATGTTAGTTTACATGGATTTTCAAATTGTGTTCTAGAGTTCATTTGCACAAGTAGAATTTGGAGACTTCCTTTGGTGGTGAAAAGGGACATATTAGAACAAGGATGCCTCTTCAGAGAGAGAGGGGGGTTTTTTCAGTTAGGAGGGAGGACATCATTAATTGTAAACTAAACTAGCTTTATCTTGAGGTAGAAGTTGAGAAATAAGAATTGTTGCTCTCCAAAAGCTCATGATATCGGTGACCTTTAACACTGATGTTCTATTACAGATGTCTGCTGTAGTCAGATATGATACGGCTCCTGTCCAAATCAGTCTAAACCACTCTTTGCATAGTTGCATTAGGCATCTTTTTTGCTCTACGTAAAGCACTGTCACTGCTCCTACTTGCCCTCAAGCTTGTAGAGGCAGATGTCATGGGATTTTGATCAATATTGTCACAAACAAACTGAAGGGAAGCATTTAGATGTTATGAAAAGAAGCATTTTCTGCATAGTAACCAAACATGCAGCTTTCAGTGACAGCCAGCAATGTCTAAGATCAGCTAACTTCTTGTACCTATGGATATCTAGAATGGAATTTTTCAAGCTCCTGGTGTTCTCTTAGTAGATGTTTTTTGGTTTAGGTCGCTCTTGAAACACATGGAAAACAAGAGGAAAAGCAGAAAGACTTTATCTCCAGATCTGCAGCTGCAGTTAACGGTGATGCAACTCACCTGAAAAAAGGAACAGTCAGGAAATCTGAAGGCTGGTTACCTACATCTAGCATATCGAGAGAGAGTGAGATAGCAGACCCACTTCTTCAACAGATTGACAATATCACATCCTTTATTAAGCAAGCAAAGGCAGCTAATAGGATAGACGAGGTCCATATGTTGCAAGAGAACCTGAGGCAGCTTCAGGATGAATATGATCAACAACAAACTCTGAAAGCTATCGAGCTTTCTAAAAAACAGGCAGAAGAGGAAGAAATGCAGAGGGAGGAACTTCAGGTCCTTCGTGAAAAAGAGTGGGAAAGAGAACATCACAAATTCATGTCTCAGCATTCAAGGACACGCTCCTTAGACTTCAGAGAAGTCAAGCAGCATCAGCATGAAGCTGCAAAAGAGAATCGGAACTTGACAGCGCATGCATTGGATTTGGATATTTCTCGGATCAAAGGGGACCCAAGTTTTGATACTCCTGCTGTTGAGCAGGTGCCAGCTAAAGAGCACTTGATCTTCACACTCAAACCCCAGAATGTCGCCCAGTCTGACAAAGACCACGATCAGCCAGCCTGTCTAAACCCCTTTGAAGAGGAAGCAGATACCCCTCAGTTAGAGGAAGATCCTGCTAACCCATTTGCCAAAGACACTTCTCCAATGGGTTCTTTCTCTAACACAGCTCTGCAAAGTAATAAAAAAGAATATAATCCATTTGAAAATGAGGAGGATGAACAAACTAATGGAGCACCTGGCAGTACTTCAAACCCTTTTGAAGAGGATGAAAATCCATTTCAAAAGCCTGGGGGCAGTTGGAATTCTGGGAATCCTTTTGAAGAGGGATCTTCTACCAATCCCTTTGAAGGGGAGGATGGCAATGAGATCTCTGGAGAGGAGGCTATAGAGGAAGAGCTGCTTCTCCAACAGATAGATAATATCAAAGCTTATATATTTGATGCCAAACACAGTGGACGAATGGATGAGGTGGAGGTACTGACGGAGAACTTAAAGGAATTGAAGCGCACATTAGCAAAGCAGAAGGAGAAATCCAACTGCTGAAGCAGAAATAGGGCTGTGTAATAATTATTCTAAGTCTGCTGAGGTAGAGCAGATACTTATAAACAGGTGTACAAGAGGGAACTGGGAGAATCTCGACTTTTATGCACTTTCAGTTAGGCATTTCCACTACTACTCAGTCTTGAGGAAAGAGTTACTGAGGTATGCTGCTGGTCTCAAATGCTTATACTAAGAAATTTTAAAATAACTTGTTACAACACTCTCCTAATGCTAATGTCTTATGGTGTGCTTATTTTGGTCAAAGTGGTTGAGTGCTAATAGAGAACTATGATTTGGAAATGGTTGCAATGTTGGTTTGTCATCTTTCCCCCTTTCTGTTGTAGTATTGTATTATTGGCCTTTCAAGTGGGGTGCTGACTAAAGAGATGAAAACTTTTCTAAAAAAGGTGCAGAATATACAGGCTTTTGCAGATCAGTTTTGTGCAATGCTAATACATAAAAGGGATCTTAAGACTGAGAAGAACTTTATAACTGATATTAATATGCATAACTTTTTAGTGTGTTTATAAAAATTCCCAAGTAAAATCTGGATGCTGTATTTTCATCGCTTTTAATTTCCCAGTTGCTCTGAGCACAAACTACAGTGTAATAAGAGCACCATGCTGGCTTCAGAGACCTGCTTGTGAGGGAACACGTTATCTACTAATTTCCAGGGAAAAGAGCATCACACTAGCACCATTTCAAACTATAATATAAAAGGGTGACCCTCCAGTTCCCAATTATCTTACGGAATCTACACATTCCTTTAAATTCTCTGGGTGACAGAATGATCATGTTTGTCATATGTGAGATTGGAACCCTCTTTTTGTAGCATTCAAGGAACAAAAATCTTGTTTACAATGGAGAGCTGAAGTGCCACTGAACTGGAATTCTGTGAAAGCTGGGAGACAAAGTCTGTGGTAGGGCTAGACAGCAATTCTCTTTCATGTTTGATTCCCCTCAGAAGTTAGGAGAATCAGGCATGTCTGTCTTAAGTAAGAAACTCCAAACTGGAGTCACCTTGTGATGCAGGGGATGACTAGGTGACGGCCAGCACCTGTGATGCAGGAGGGCTTAGAGCTGGGCTTTTGAAGATTGCTATCCGAAATGTAGGATCACTTCGGAGTTAGGTCAGCCTGTGTCTTTGTGACAGATGGAGCCTGAGCTGCTTTGAGTTTTATCTTTGAAACGCAGAGATCCGTCATCAGGCATCAGTGTTTGAAAGGGTGGTGGGGAGGAGTTAGTCTAAAGGGTGTATTTATTTAAAGCTGAAATAGAGGAAAGTTGGGCAGATCACGCTGTATAGCACTAATAATAGTGGGCTTACTCAGAAGTATAAACTTACAGAATGACACACTTTTAACTATGTCTCTGATAATGTATATTAGCATAGTTGTAACCCAAGCATTGCGTAATATTTTAGAGACACAAATAATTATGCTATCTAAAGAGCAGAACTCTAGTTTTATTTTGCTGTAAATAAGTGGAGGTAGGGACTTGTGGAACTGTTTAAAAAAAAAAAAAAAAAAACAAACCACCTATCTCCTCACTTAATAGCACTAGTAACTGATTAAAATAACTTAGAGTAGCCAGTTAAGGGCAGCTGATGTTCTTCTTGCTGTACCCTAAATCTGAAGTTGAAAGGTGTGCAGAACAGGTTGTCTTAAGACCATGAAGTTTTTATACTGAGATGTTTTATTAGTTGATCAAGTCCCTGAGTGTTATTTTGCACCATGTGAAATGAAGAACAGAAGATCTGAAAGGTCATAAACTAACAAAACGTGCACCATGGCACCTGATTCACAAAGGCAGCAAAAAAATCAATGTTAAAGATGGCTAAACATAATCCCTGGTATTGTTTAACAGAAATAGTATAAGGTAGTTAAGACAGACTTGTTTATTAGTCAGGAGGATTGCTCCCTGCACTGTAGCCCAAAAATTTTTGGTATCAACATGAAAAAAATGTTTTGGTGGCTTCAGCTTTCACATTTAAAAAGTGTTTTTTCCTTGTAACTATCCTGCCTTGTTTGTATTTTCAGTCAAATACACTAATAATTAAAGTATCCTTATTGTACATGTAATAATGTATTTTTACAAGCAGGTAACAGACTAGCATACCTCATGATCTTTGTCAGTGTTAAATGTGATAGACTAGGCATCTGATACTAAAGTCATCTCCAAAGTGAAGACCTTATCCTGGTATTTGGACTGCTGTGAGGCTCACGAGGCAAAACAGAATGAAGACATCTTAACCATAAAGCTCAATAAATAACTAGCATTGACTTTTGTTAAAATTGCATGCACTACTCTGTATGGAAACTTTGTAAACAGAGATGAAATAAAACAACATGTTTATTTTGTGCTGTGTTCATCCTTGACAGTTTTTACAGGACACCTGAATCGGTGTGAAATTTTGTACTTGACCCATTAGCTCAGAAATGCTGAAATACGGTTCTACAGTAATTTGCATATATAAGCCTGACTTAAAGGTGTGTGCAACTACCAAATTCCAAGCAATATCATATGTTTATATACTATTATAGGTATAGTGTAATTGTTTGGTGAGGCAGAAGCTATGATGATTTAGAAGGGTTTTTTTGACCGCGTGCAAGGAGCAGGAGTGTTTGAGGTAAGAGTTACAGAGCAGCATAATGGACTTGCTGGCTAGAACTTGCTGGAAGTAGACAAATCTAGACACAGTTGTCCTTTGTATGGCTTTTTTTAAAGGAAGACTTCAGGAAATTGTCTTAATTTAAGTGTAGCTTTGAATTTTTTTTTTGAAGGACAATAAAGATAATTGCAAAGCATTACCTTTCAAATACCAGCTTATATGTTCCCCTTTACTGCTGATGTTCTGGACTTGATCAGTGCTTCTCGGAGCTGCAGTATCAACTGCAAAAGTTGTATCTTGTTGTAAATGAGACTTAACTGTTTCTGAATTAAGAAAATTCAGCGTGTAGCTTGACCCTGGAGTTACATTATCATTTGGCTGTCTTCAGTTAGTACAAGATGGAAATTGGCATTAACACTTTTGCACCACTCTATAAATTGTGGAATTTTGTGCTGCTGCCAAGGTAAATTAAATTTTTAGTCTAGTCTATTCCAAAGTAAACATGATCTTGTTTTTGCTAAACCTTATACATGCAGGCATGAGTAGGAAATAGGGCTCTAGTTACTGTGTTTTCCTTGTTCTGTTTTCCTTTTATGTGGTGTTTAATGCTTTGTAAAACTGGCACCAAAAAAGCTGAGTTTTTAACTTTTATTTTTCACTTTAATTAGTCTAGTTGTGGCTGTAAGAAGACTTATGAGACAAGGTTGTATTATATGAACTTGCTTGTTCCTGCTTCCAGGAGCTGTTACCTCTTGTCTCTTACTGAAGTACCTTGATCATCCAGCCCTGAGGAAGAACAACGGCATGGCTTGAGGTCAGGCTGATGCTTCATTTTTTGTAGCAGCTTTGTATTTTCCCCTCATCTCTTTGGGCAGTGGCACAACAGCAGGGCAGGGAACTTGGCCTTCAATTTCACACATGCATTCTCGCAGATGATACTTCTTGGGCCCAAAAGTTGCTGGATGCGATAGTTTTTTCCTTTCTCTTTCCTCTTTTTCAAGCGTTTCTCTAGAAAAGAGATCTGTTTGTTACTATCAAAAGCCTGAATGACAACACTCCCTTTCCTGTCCCTGGACCCAATTTACCAGAAAGATGGATTTTACCTAGCTCATGTCAATTTTTGTCTGGCAAAAGTGGTGTGTCCTGTATACCATGACAAAAGGTTGCAGGGACTGTATTATGATATATGCTAGACTGTATGTTAGCTTATTAAGTGTTACTTACTTGCTTTTCCCCAGGATTTTTTTTATGTGCTCAGTTATCTCTTTGTTGGTTTTATCTTCTACGTCAACCAAAACTTGTTCTCCAGAGTCTGTCAGGAAAGATTTGTAATAGTGTATCAAAGAGTACCCCTTCCCTTCCACGTGCTGTTTTACAGTAGCTGCGAAAAGCGTTCTAAACACACAACACTCGTGCTTCTCTACTACAGTTACTGTGCGATGTAATGTCTCAATAGGAAAAGCACAGTGTTCATCTAGGACACCTGGCAGACGGGCGAGGCAGGGGCGGTCTCTGCTAACACAAAGCCGCTTTTCTACACAAGCGCCCTTCTTCCCACTTTGCGGGCCCAGACACGGGCGCCGAGTTCCAACCTCTGGCAGCAAGGCGGAGCAGACCACGCTTGTAGCGCGAAACCGGCGCGGTTCTGCTGCCGCCTGCAGCGCTGCTGCGCGGGGAAGCCCCGCTCGGGGCTGGCGGGGCCCTGGGGGCGGGGCGGCGGCACCTACCCAGGTAGAAGCGGAGGAAGGGCGAGGGGGTCATGTTCCGGAACAGCATGATCTGCACCCAGGGGTTCTTGTACTGGATCTGGGGGATGTTGAAAAACACAAACTTTCTGGAAAGAAGAAGAAAAGCACACAAACGCAAGCCGACGTGTCTGGGAGGGGGGGCGCGGCCCGCCCCGCGCTCCCGCCGCGCCCCCGCGCTCACCTCGCCCCCTCGCTCAGCTCCCCCGCCGTGTTGTAGTTCACGGTCATCACCTTCACCGAGCTCTTGAAGATGACGTCGCCCTGGCTGAGGTACTGCAGCGTCCGCCTGATGGGGAAGCGGCCTTTCATCGGCATGGCGGCGGCCTGCGCCCGCCTCGGCCGCGCCGCCGGCGGAAATGGCGAGAGGCGCCGCCCCGCGCCGAGGCGGCGGGAGCCGTGGTGCCCCGCGCGGCCGCTTCTGCCGGGGCCGCGGCGAGGGCCGCAACGCGCGGAGCCGAAGGTGCTGCTTAAGCTGCAGGCGCCGGCGTCGCGCGGGCCCCAGCCGCGTCCCCGGCTCGGCGAGGAGGGCTGCGAGGGCCCCAGCGGCCCTTCCGGCGGGGCTTCGCGCTTTGGCCGAGAGCCTCCGCTGGGCCTTGACAGCTTCGCGGCTGCTGAAGGCGGGTACGTGCGGGGGGTCCCGGAGCTGGCAGAGCGCGTGCCCGCGCCCCTCCCGCCGCCCGGGCAAACGGGGCCGATGCTCCGGGCGGGAGGGCAGCCCCACCCCGCACCCGGTGTTTGGGAGGCAGAGAGGAAGAGGCACGCACAGACACCATGTTGTGCCAGCTAAAGCAGGAGGAGTAACAGTTGTTAGTTAATAGTAAGTTACCAGTCAGTAACGAAAGGTTAGCAACACTTTCAGGGAAGTAGAACAGTTGGAAGAGGAACTGAAATGTAAAGAAAGGGCTGCAACTCCTCTCCCCGGCAGGAAAAATAAAAGATGATTATATGCATTTTTTGACTTCATTTTTTGTTGTTTCCCTTTGTAGTAACGTATCTTGATGCAAATCAAATTCCTTAAACATGCTATTGGCAGGGGGCTATTTTCTTTTTTTTTTTTACTTTTTCACTATTACTTTCATTTAAGCAGCTAAAGAAATACATATATTTTAAAAAAAAAAAAACCCACACAATTTAACACATTATATGGCATGGCATGAATGAACGTACATTTTTTTTTGTCGCCTGTAACAAGCCAGAGAGCTCTGTCAAATGCAAAAAAATGCGTTTTGTGCTCAAGAGAAATTTGCCTGACATAATGCGTGAGTTCATGCCACAGGATATACAACTGTTCTGAAACACTTCCTACGTGAAATTCTGTCACCGCACACTGATCTCGAGTAGTTGCACCCTGCTGAGCTCCTGTCGTTTCTTTTCTAGATGCTCTACAGGCAGAATAACAAATGCTCTGCTGTGTGGACACAATTTCAATGGGCAGAGGATCAACCTTTTCAAACCTGGGCAACAACAACTCCCCCTTCACACTAGGCCTCTAAATGAAAAAGGACCTTTTTTTCCCCCCCATGCATGTTTTTCTCATAGACACCTGGATTTGACAACTGACAACCTCAAGTCTCATTACCCTCATTTCTGCTAAGTGAAACTTCTCTAAGCTGTACAGTTTCTAATAGCAGCAACAAGAAACGAAGTTATCTTTCTATCTTCTCTATATCAATACGTGTGGTGCATCTCAACCACATTATATATAAAATGGAGGATGCGTTTACTGTTTGGAAGAGAGGCCAAGTTCATTACCTCTGTTATAAAGTGTGTGTGAAGGGAACTAAAACAAGACCCAGTGCATTGCGTTAATTTGAAAACTGGGGAACAGGAAGGAGCTGCCAGATAAAAGTAAACACAAAGCATTGTTTGTTAATAGCTATCTATCTCCTCAAAAAAACTGAGAAAAACAGAAGGCTAAAGAAGATGAATTAAAACCTTTAGAAAAACGTCCTTCTCCTAGAAGTAGCTCCCTGGTGTCAGTATTGTTCATGGGATTTATCTTCTGTCTTAGACCCGGTTAAATCACTCATAAGATAATCACTGTAGTGAAGGAAAAATACTGCTTCTCCCTAAAAGATAGTAAATTATGTATCTGACTTAGACACCTAATGTTTAAGAAGAAATTAAGTGAACTTAAAAATAAAACTCAAGAATGCATTTATATTTGTAATTCACTTTAATGGTATAAACCTCATTTAGGTAGTAGTATTAAGCCACAACAATATAATGCCACATTTAAACAGCATTTAATAAAATGCATAAGCTAAATCATGCACTGCAATACTCTATATACAAACACAACAATGCAAATTCCTCTTCATGACTGAAGACTTTGATTAGATACAAAATTCAGATTAAAAAAAGAACATGCTATTATTTTTAAATGCTATCACACATAACAATGCTTATTTCACAAAAGCAGCTGTGAGAAATTAACCACTTTTGCAAGGTTTTAAACTTGAAATTAAAATATAGTAACATAAACAATAGTTTCCTAAATTATAATGAACAGAGACTTCCAGAAAATGTCCCAAGTAGGTGATTCCTTTTATAAAAATTTGCTATTTTTGTAGGAGCTCAGAACTCCCTAGTATGCCTAACAGATACACCACTTAGACAAGGTGCAGTTTTTCAGTTATGAAACTGTTTGAACACTGGCTTGCAATGTATTTTGGAGTACAGATTAATTATTAGAAATAATTCCCACATTTAATGTTGATTCCACGTGTGAGAAATTTAACATATATGCTCTGTAAGTAACATGTTTTCTTCTTAAAGAATATCCTTTTTGTTTGAAATTTATTCAAATTCGATATTTATTCAATACACTTTTAACCCACAGTCACCGAAAATATTTTAAAATGGACCTGTGCTGCCTTCTCATTTATCTAAGATCATTAAAAAATGTACAAGAAGCCAGTTATTCAGGGGTGTTACATACCTGGCAATAGGTGTCCTTCTCAGACTTTTGCTTTCTGTGATCAAATACAGAAATCTGATTTCACATTCTATGGTTTCCATAGAATATTACAACAGAGCCTTTATTGCCACTTAAATTTGAGCTCATTTTGTCCTTCAGAATACAAACAAATCAAACGTGTATATAAAACAAGTTCACAATTTTAAAATACGCCCTTTTTTCTAACTTGACAATTGAATTTTTAAACAGATTAAATCCTGATCAATACCCCAGTTAGCTTCCTAATCTTTAAAAATGTTTCTACCGTGCAGTGACGTTAGCAGACATGCAGGCTTCCATTCAGCCTTTAAAGAGGAAAGCAAACATTATTCAAACAGCACTGATTGTCAAGACACCAATGAAGGACCATCTGTCCCAGGAATTCCTGCCATTAATTTAAATAACTTTCCTGCTGAAAATCTCAAAAATAAGGTTTGAAATGTTAAAATGGATGTTTTGCAGTTTTTTCCTGTATTTGAAACAAAAGCTTACAAACGCTTACTAAACTGTAGAGTGAGAAACAGAGAACATTCTTAGCATTTTCCGTAGCAAAGACTTTACAGGCAGAAGGCCCGAGTCTGAAGGAGACTTGCGTTTTACTTTAAGCATGCAAGCAGCTCACATTATTTGAATCGGTATCTGCTTAAACATACACAAGTCTTTGCCACGTTCAGTACAAAAGGTGGAAATAAATGCCCACAAAATTCTGCTTCACCTTTTTAATACGCCAGAAACAACACCTGCTGAACTACTCCCCTATATAGAATGGTCTGTGAAATGCTTTTTTAAAAAAAACAAAGTTAATAGAATTACTTTTATGGAAGGCTTCCTTTGTAACTTAAGTCAGAAGGGAAAAGGAGCAAGAACTACTTATATTTTGATCATTTAAATGTTTGAATACTCCTTATAAGTAATAAACTGTCTTACTGCAAGTCTAATTGCATAAATGCTCCATGTGCCCAGCTCCCATGTGAACAATGGAAACTGCACACACAGCGGGCAAGATCTGCACAGTTTTAGGAAAGGACAGAACGTGAAAATGGACATTAGTTTGACAACTAAATGAACCAACCAGCTTTGTTTAGTTTAAGCTAGACAATAAAGAGAGTAACTTTGGAAAGTGAATATACAATTGAAATGCATCATGAAAATCCTAAGTATGTCTTAATGCTTGCTAAGAAATAAACTAACTGCAATCTCCCTCTTATTTAATTACCACTCTAACAGAAATGTCATTGTTTCATTGAACAGAGGACACAGTCTTTGTTTAACTAACGTTTTGGTTTCATGTTATCATTATGGCAATATGAGTATTGATTTTTTAAACAGCATCCATTGCATCCTATTCTGTGTGCTACAGTTCAATGATAAAGGGCAACCGGTTCTTCTCCCCATTAGCCACTGAAGACTTAGAAATACCAATCTCTTACCAAGTTTCACAAAATAAAACTTTACAAAAAAGTCTCTCAGAAGGCTGAAAGAGAATGAGTACGTATTGGAAACAGGGACTGTAGTTATTTATTTATTCGTTCTGTTTTAACAGACATTATACGTTCAATTAACTATTCACTGGCAGACTTCTACACGTCAAATGAGAAAAGGTAAAGGGAGTAATGTAAAAGCCAGAAAATTCATGGAATATATTTGTTGGTTCTGAACAGGAAATACTAAATTCAGGCTGGGTTTAGAAAAAGGTGCAAAGCTCTGAAATTCATGAGGATTCACCTGCTTAAGCGAGGCTTAGTTTGGGCTAAGAAATGAAAACTAGGAAGCTCTGGATTAGCAAATGAATGAAAAGCTTTAACATACAGAATGGTATGAATACATGGCTACACAGCTGTACATATATACATACACTACACACTTTCTATACACTGTACATAATATATTCAGACAGGTATAAACATATACATTCATACACACATACATACAACTATGTACATATGCATTAGCTGCTCGAGTGAGTTCCCGAATTGAACATGCAGAAATGCACAATGGTGGGAGGCACAAAATAAAGATGTGTAAAAATTTATCAAACCCTTTAAAAAGAAGGAAGACAGGCATGAATTTAACAATAAGAAGCCATTGTCAAAGCATTTGTGTAACTCAGAGGATAAAACAGGCTGTGGGAATTACGGAACCTTATGACAGTATTATCCGTGATGAACTTAGCATGACTTCACAACAAAAAGCTCAGTAATAAGGTAATTCCAGGGTTTGATGTTTTCCAAGTCTAATATATTTAGACTTAAAGCATTTAAACTTTACAAAGAATTTTACTTTAACTTGCAACCTCAGTATAAATAATGTTCTAATTTTTTTTGCACAAATACTTTCCCATATAATGTTGATAACATTGATTACAGCAGAAGTAGGGTTGTAGCATTATCTAACAAGAGGGGTTACGGCATTTTTCATCAAACAATAAGCCTGAACTTAGTTCAGGAGAATCTACTATTAAAATGACTCAGCAACTTCAGAATTAAAAGGTGCAAAAAGTAAATGTTTTCATTTTCTCCCCTTTTGCCATGTCCTCTTGGTAATTTTTCATGTAAAGCTGTTTTTTAAACTAATTTTCTGTCATTCAAGATCCAGTGGATGCTGGCAGTTTGTCCTTCCTCTGCCCCTTACTCTCCTCTACATGGTGAACATGGCCTTATTTTGTTGATTCTCCCTCGACACATGGAGGCATTAGGGCTGTGGATGTTGTGTGCTGCTCTCACAGCAGACCCATGTTTGTCATCAGAGCCAACCACGGCAGCAGGTGCCCTGTTGTATGGCAAGTGTGGCAAACGACTGGGACAGATGGGAACCTACTTCTTGTCTGCCTGGTATTTCTGCTTTTTCTCTTACGGGCAAGAGTAGATGAAAAGAACCAACCTACCCTGCTTTTGTACTCTAAAGAGTAACCGAAGGAGAGGACAGGGATTTCAGATAGAAACCCAACATTTCAATTTATCTTTTTTTTTCTTTTCAGGGTGGTATCATCCTGTAGGTGTTTGCTGGTGCACCTGTGTGTCTGATTGACCTACCAGTTCTACTGCTCACACGCCCAATTCAAACAGGGCCCCGACGGGTGCCGTTACTGTACAAAGCTTCTCTGATCACTGCTTCTGTGGCAGCACCCTCAGCCCAATCATTTCCAGTTACGTTTTCCCAGCTAAACTGTATTCCTGATACCATTGCTACTCATACTATTTGGTACTTTTTAAAATTATCCCTTAGTAATTAAACAGCCGGTAATCAGGGAAGAATCCTAACTACCCTCTTAATTTTACTGGGCAGGAAAACATACTGACATCTTCAGCATCTTGGATGAAATTATTCAGGAATCTGTGAAAGTCCTTGTGTACTATACACAACAATGAAAACACTGAAATGTTTTACAGTCTCTGCCAAAGAAGAAACAAGAGTCAGGAAACTGGTTTCACCTGGAAGCTTCAGCCCCGACTTGTTTTCCCTGTCACACCTCAGAATATGCCCTTAGCCAAAGGGTACTGTAACGGTAATGCAGAGCCCTCCATATTCAGCACAGAAATCTTGAGTCAGTGCTATTCACTGGAGGCATTGTGGCCACCCCGAGGGCCAAGTGCTTCACAAGATGGTAAAAAGAGACCTGGTAAATGATACCAAGTAATCAGTGGTGACCAACAATAGTTTGTTGCCTCAGAGTGCTCCGAAAACTAAGCCTCCTTACTAATCTAGCATTTTAAGGCAGCTAAAACAAAGGCTTGTATGATCTCTTTGAAGAATCTCTCCTTGGAGATTATTTTTTCCTCTTCTACGAGTTTCACACACGAGTAACTCCACTGGTACAAAAAGCATTGTATCTAATTTACAAGCAATGTAAATAGGCAGAGAAAGATGACTTTTGCACATGGTCTTAGTTCTGTGTCTTTTTAGTCCAATGTAAGTAAATCAAGGGAAGAAAAGTAGTATACGTCCTTGCCCTTGTCACAAATGCAATAAAAATCATTATTACAAAGCTAACCCAGAATGCTCCTACACAGTTATTGATCATTGTTCTTTCTATCTACAAGATTCAAATCCAGTTGCTTCTCAAAAGAGTTGGAAAACAAATGAAGCACATGGAGAATGGACATTATTGCCTCATTATCACTCCCTGCATGCCCTAGTTTCAGTCAGCACAGAATTCTAACATTTGTCTGAATTAATTTATTACCAATATACACATGTACTCAAGTTCAGATAGATCTATTCAGATAGTTTATCACTATATTTCTACTGCAGTAAAATATTTTCATTTCAAGAGCAGAAGAAACAGGACTTCAAAAATTCTGGACAGAGTGAATTTTAGGCACTAAGTAGAGCTTCAGTGAGATGTCACTTTTCTTAGAATAATTTTCAGACTGTGATGCTTTGACTCCTACTTCTGTAAACACAAGTTTGGCATTGAAATTTGGCCTTTATGAAAACAAGCTATTTCCATACTTAAAATCAATAAATAGTTTTTCAGTAATTGTTACAGTAATAAAAAACTCTCCTGTTCCATACTCATAAGCAAAAGTCTGCACTTGCAAAAAAGAAACAAAAGTAATGTAAAAGTGAAGCTAGTAAAGCATCTTCAGTTACAGGCAGGGGGCATGGAACAAACCTCACAAATGACAAGAACTACATCAGCCTTGTAGTATTTTCTGCAGATATTTTAAAACTTGCTTGAGTCTGCAGCTGTACTGTGTACGTTGTTCTACCTTCACTATGTTAGAGTGGCCTGAAAACCCAGTCACCAGAAGAGGCTGAAAATAACGTCAAAGGTTAACATAGAGCAAGAACAACTTTGAGAGACCCATTTTCCTTAGACATGTCTTTTTCTATTGCTACCAAGCAACACCTAAACTGTTGGCAGAAAGAATCCCTTCATCAGTTCTGTGCCTCTTGAACATCTACCTTCTATTGATGGACATACAAGGAAAAGATTTCTTTGAATGAGCTAAAATAGCTTCACTGCTAGATTACACCTAGAACACTGACAGATTTGCAGCTTCACTGCTTGATACTATACACCAGAGGGTCGTACTGCCATTGAGAGGGACCTCAACAGGCCGGGGAAATGGGCCGAAAGGAACCTCAGGAAGTTCAAAAAGGGGAAACACAAAGTCCTACCCCTGTAGAGGAACAACCCCTGGCACCAATATATGCTGGGGGCCACCCAGCTGGAAAGCAGCTTGGCAGAAAAGGACCTGGGGGTCCTGGTGGACACCAAGTTGACCATGAGCCAGCAACGCCCCCTTGCCACAATGAAGGCTAATGGTATCCTGGCCTGCATTAGGCAAAGCGTTGCCAGCAGGTCGAGGGACGGGATCCTTTCCCTCTACTCGGCACTGGCGAGGCCACACCTGGAGTGCCGTGTCCAGCCTGGGCTCCCCAGTACAAGAGACACACGGACATACTGGAGGGAGTCCGACGGAAGACCACAAGGATGATGAAGGGACTGGAGCACCTCACAGCTGAGGAGAGGCTGAGAGAGCTGGGACTGTCCAGCCTGGAGAAGAGAAGGCTCGGGGGGATCTCATCAATGTGTATAAATACCTGAAGGGAGGGTACAAAGCAGATGCAGCCAGGCTCTTCTCAGCGGTGCCCAGTGACAGGACCAGAGGCAGTGGGCACAAACTGACACACAGGAGGTTCCCTCAAACATCACAAAACACTTTTTCACTGTGAGGGTGACCGAGCACTGGTACAGGTTGCCCAGGGAGGCTGCGGAGTCTCCATCCTTGGGGATATTCAGAAGTTGCCTGGACACGGTCCTGGGCAGCTGGCTCTAGGTGGCCCTGCCTGAGCAGGGGGTTGGACCAGATCACCTCCACAGGTCCCTCCAACCTCAACCAGTCCGTGATTCGAAATTTAGCACAAAGAAGCCCTACTGCACTGGAGAGGATTGTTTCTAGTTTTATACGGAAGTGTTGTAAGTGATTCTTTTCAGTGTCTCTCCATCATATGCAAAATCAGTGGCTCATTTTTATGACAGCCCTTGAGCAGCATGTGAGAAAGAAGTGTTAGGTTGGTTATTCACCACATCTATCTTATTATTTATACCTAATATTCAAATACGCAAAACATTTTAGATTCTGAGTATTTCTTAAGCTCTAGGATCTACCATCTGCCATCCAAATTTCTACAATCCAAACTATTAGTCTTGGAATCAAAATAGCATATAGTTAGAGGAAGTACTTTTTGTTAAGGACTAAATTAGCTTGGTTCTGACTAATGAAAGCCAGCAAATCATGCTGATGCTGCTACACAAAGAGAGACTTTATAGCTTTTAGGTGGTAATATCAGAATCTCAAGTATGGAACTACTCCATTTCATCTATTAAGTGCATGCACAAGAAATAAAACCTAGATATGGATTGCATTGTTGTTACTTCATTTACACAAATTAATATTTTATCCCTAAAGTCCAGGGAACTATTTGCAGAGTAAGTGACTACCACAGATTGATCAAGGATAGCATTATGTGGCCTTGCATTTGTAGAGAGTGTAGTTTATTTGTAAACAGAGCTGCATGGTATTTAACATTTTGATTTACAAATGTAATACAATGCATACATTTTAAGTTTTATTTCATGCGATCCTTCTGTTTCCAAAAAAACTGTAGTGGCTTTATTTTGTTTCCTGAACTGTTATGCTCACAGCACAAGTAAGACAAATTAGGAAAACAAATTTTTGCACAGAAAATGGGCCCCTTTTACTTGGAAAACTGGAAGTTGAAATTATGTTTGTCATGAAGAAGCCAGTTGATGGGTATTCCAATTTGGGAAAAAAGATTCCAATGGCTAGTTTTTGTGCTAAGGAATATTTCATTTGTCATTAACAATGCTTACTTATCTGCTTAAATCATTTTTACAAAACACTGAAAGCAAATTAAACTGCATAATCTTTTTTGCAGAGAAAAATATCACAATAGTTCAATGCATACTGCTTTTAGAACAACAATGACATAACCCAATAAAATTTTAAATTTTAACAAAAATGGCCACAACTCTTTCCAAGGTATCTATTTCTTCTGATGTTGTTAATATCACAATTAATTTTTAAGTTGTATACCCTTAAAACAGGGACTTTGCATCGGAAGTGCTGACACAAGCTGACACAATCACACAAGAAGTTACACTGCAATAAAACAGCTAGGACAAAATTCTGCATTCCAGTTGACTTAATATTCAGAGTGCAGACCTTCCATCACATTAAAAATATGACAATTTCATTTGCTATAGCAAAAGCTGAGATAAACGAAAGTGCAATATTACAAATCTCTGTATGTATATTGGACTTTTTGTAACACCCTTTTGAGAAAAGATTCTGAATGCTGTAACAATGGTAACTGTAGAAGACTTTAATGCACCCAGAAGCTAAAATTAAATAGCCTTATGTGTCACAATGAGTGCTACAAACGTAAGCCTCCTAATGAGAATGAAGTATACCAGGTCAAGACTTTTTTTTACATCAGAAGCCTCACCTAGAGCTGCTTAAGGTCTTTTGGCTACAATTCAGACCCTTAAAAGACACAAACACCAGCCTGGTTGGTGTTTCTAAATAAATGTCAATAACTGAAGAAAAACAAAAGTGCTGCACTTATCATTAGATTTTTGTTACATAAAAATACACAAGTAGAAAATGCCTCTTCCATACATATAATTAAAATAATTGATGCATTTAATGAGCCAGGATCAGACAAAGGTATTAATTGCCATGACCTTTTTTTAAACTTTGATTGTTTAAAATATTTAATCTCAATAATAATAAATTATACTAAAATGAAAGCAATGCTAGCAGCTAATGGCCAATACTAGAAAACATGTTGATGGCTCATCACTCTAGACAATTAAAAAGTAGATAAATTTGTAAGTCCATGGTATATCAGTCATTAACTGCAATTGTACATGACTGAATGCAAATCCTAACTGTATTTCAGTTTCAAACCAAGTCATAGGAAAGTTGAGAGTACTGCAAAATTGAGAGTGCTCTGTCAGGGAAGGGGGCGGAGAAATAAAGTAAGAGAGCTTTGTAATATACTCTTGCTGACAGCCAGACGTTCTACACATTTCAGTTTTTAAATTGTATCTCTGGCTGGATGATGAGGGTGTTTAGGAGTACAGAGAGAAGGAGTAAATTTGGAAATACAAAGAGCATCACACAACTTTACTTTAAAATGACTGTTCTTCCAGTTAATGACTGATTTTCCCCACCATTAAAAGGATCCCTATTAGGGTAACATTTGTCATGACTGTGTTGGTCTGAACAGAAAATTTAAGGAACCTGAATATTTCATCATTACTCTGGCAAGAAACAAATCTTTTCTCCTAGTTTGGGTAATTCCTGTAGCACGTAATAGTCACTATGACTACATCGTACTGTGAATTACAACTGCACTAATTTAACAGTATAGTTTCATATAACATGGATATCTAATTTAAGAATCCACATTAGCATTTCATGCATAACATAAGAGCAAGTGACTTTTTGTAGAATAAATGATTGTCTCCTGTGGCATTCTACATTTTCACAGAAATCACTAGCATTTTGACTAAGGACATATGCAATTTTTTTCATTTTCCGTACTCATAAGCAGGATGTTGATGACGTTGTTGCTTTGACAAGAAGTGCTTACAAAGTGCTAGCATTATACCCTGGCATTTATTAGATATTAATTCCAAGGATATTTTTAAATATATACATACTGTTCTTTTTACTTTTAAAGTAATTTTATTACTAATCTCTGATATTATAAAACTCTATTTTTACCCACTGATAATTTCTAAATACAAAGCATGTGAAAAGTATGTTCAGTAATCTATAGCCTTTTAAATGAAAGGCACCAAAAATACTCCTTGTGGCAGAAAAGGTCCTATAGCAGGTCTTTTGATAGCTGCTTAAATTTTGTCAATGTCAGCAAACAGACAAGGAGAAATCTGACAGGAAACTGGTAACAAGTTGGAAATATTTGTACATACCAAAATGCTATTCTTTTAACTTCATAATTGTATGTTTTTACGAAAATTACTTCAATCCATCAAATTGTGTTGTTCCCACTACGCAGACGTGCCAGTTATTTGACCGTTATATTCTGCTGTTTCCATTTTGAGAATGTAGGGGATTATGCTGTCAATGGGAACATTTCCAATGAGACCAGTAAAAAACAGTTCCTCGGTAATGCTAGAGCTCATCAGCCTAAGTGCTGGCAGGCGAACTAGAATCCGGGCTAGCCTGAAAAAGAAGTTCAGTGGATTATAAATACATATAATGCCAGTTCAAAATACTTTGTGGCTAAAGAGCTGGATCTGCTTTTATTATTACCATAACTCATGAATGGGAGTAGAGAGGCAATTAAAGCTAATTGAGCTACCATAAAAAAGAATGGTTACTTTTCTATCCTGCAAGTGAAATGAAAAGCCACCATCTATCTTTGTGGTTTTCCAATGAAAAGGACATATTAATGCCCTTTGTAGACACAATGTGTACGTACAAACACACAATTCTCCTGGTCTGCTTTTGAAATTCCCGGCTCTGGAAGTGCTTCATAGTTCAGGACAATGCTGAGACTAATAATATTCATACTGACTAGTGAGAACGTTTGCACAATTTTAAGAGTAAAATGCTTAATTAAAATTTAAACCATAAACAGCATAGTCCTCAGTTGCCTAGCAACTTAATGACAAACCAGATAGCAAGAATGGAACTGGGTATGTATAAAAGGAAGAGAATCTGCTTCTGATGAGGAAAGGAATTTGGAGGGATGCAATGTTACTCATATATATTGCCAAATGCTGTGGGGTTTTATGTACCAGGATGTTAAGAGACATCCAGTATAATGAAGTGATCAGATTGAATTTCTGGACTTTCAATGCATTTGAAATTTAGGACAGTGATGAAAGCATATCTGCTGTGTTTATATGGCAGGTGTATATCACAAATGCCAAAATAAATAAATTTCCTGAACCAGAGCCATGTAATAGCATACCTTAGGCAGCACTGAACACAGGCCTCTGGAAAATGCTTGAATATCTATGGAGAAAATACATAAGGTCCATTCTGCTAATATACCACGTGTTGTAAACTTTAGGGGAAAATTGCAGGAAGATCCAAGCTATGCTGCTGTTTTTGTGAAAATTGTAACACTTGTGCTTCTATCTCAATTTGTGCCAGCATTCAGTTGCTCAGAAGTAATCAGATTTGTACTCTAAACTTATCTATGGGTGAGCATGGGGATATAGACAACATCAATTAAAATACAGGACTTTGGGAAATGTAACTCCAATTTTCTTCCTTGAGCCACTGTTAAGAGAAGTAAAGTATATGGAACAAATTCTGTATTTCTTTTTATGAAGGATATCCAGCTCTCACGCATCAAACCAGCATAACTGAATTGTACACAGAAGAAAAATGTGGGATTTGAGGGTATTTCTGAAGTAGAGAATCCCATTTTCACTGCACCTAACTGGGAATCCTGATGCCCCTTCTGTTGCCCCACACAATGTTAACTCTGTAAGATCAATGCAGAAACCAGTTGCTGAGATTGGAGAAGTGCTCTCTTTTACAGGCTTTTTTGTTTGTTTGTTTGTTTGTTTCTTTAAAGTTACACTACCCTCAGACCTTGCTTAAATGTATGAGATTGCATGCTTCTTCACATGGGGATACTTTTCACAGTGAAATAAGAGTATGTTCTAGGATATATTGCTAGACAGAAGTTAGAATCTTCCTTGTAGTGCAGAGAATCATTGTGTTGATGAAATATAAAATAGTTTTGATTGAGATTATTAGAAAATAGGGTAATTATTTCTAGCAAGTAAGAAAAAGGAACAGTCGAGAGGTGAAAAAAGTTAGATACTTTCAAGGTAAGTCCTTGGAAATTTTAAAAAAAAGCAAAAGGAGAAAAGTAGGACAGAAGCTTAAGAGCTGGTTACTGTTCCCCACATGTAATCCTTATTGTTCCAAGGTTTACAAACTGTCAGTTTCAATACTTTTCTGGATATGTAACTTGACAAGCATTTAAAGGATGATAATCACCTTTTATTATCTCAAAGCCTCTTTGACAACTAATTTGAAAAACGAGGCAGTTTGAATTAAAGAAGTCTGAGGCAGTTATTCTTGAGACTTTTAATAAAGCAAGTCTGTTTACTTTTCTAAACATGGTAATGAGACTCTCAAAAAAAAAAAAAAAAAGAACAACCTAAAACCCAAAGTTCTCAAGTTTAATTTACATGGAAGAAGCTAGACAGCTATTCTTGCTTCTGCCTATCTTTAAACAAACCTGCTTGCTTTTATGAACAAGGTTCTAGTTCTTTCTCATTCATAGTCAAAAAAGAACAGATGTCAAAAAGGAAATTTTTACATCAATGATGTTATTTTGTACTTTTGCCAGCTACGGCCCACAACATTACTTTGGGTACTATAGACAATAAATACCTATAAGTATCTTCTGGATAGGTTTTTTGTACATAGTCCTGCAATTCCATCTGTGCCTTCTCCTGGAATTTTTCTATTTGGGTTGAACTGGTCAGACCAGGGTGATCTAAAGAAACAAAACATTTCTGTATGTCGATTGTTTCCCTATACATTGTGAAATATATGTAGTTAGAAGATTCTCGCATTTAATTTCATTTAAATATTTCTCTTGTATTGTGATGTTTAACATGTTAGCTGTATAAAAGAAACCACTCAATTGAACATTTGCTTCCTTGCTTCAGAATTAGGTTGCTCACTCTTCTCTCTACAGCTGTGATTATCCACAAGAAAGTGGAAAAAGATTAAGCCTGTAGGTATGTCCAGGCAATGACACTCCTAGTTTATGTTTCTAACCTTGTTTTTTTAAATGCGTTTGTCTGTGATTTCGACTAACTGTGCTGACTGAGCAGTATCTAGGGTTGTTTTCTTGACAGATCAATTTCTTGACCTTCCCAAGTCTGTCTCATGTTTTAATTCCAGCTGGCTCAGCTCCTCAGACAGTTACATGATCAGAAAAAACCAGAAAATACCACATATTTGACTATGCCCAAATATCTTCAGTGTTGTGTTCCAACTGCTCTTCCCTTGAAATGGGACAGAGCTAGGTTGAGTTTGGAGAGTTTCTTGCTCCTCCAACTTGAATAAAAACCCTAATAAACCTAAGCCTAATAGTACAATCCGAAAAAAAAATTCAAAAGCAAATTTCAGGACAGCAATATCTTCTAATTAAAGTAAGTTTTATTACAAAGAGAAAAATAATATCAATACAAAAAAAACCTTAAAACCCCCTGATAACAAGATAGTCCTTTTCTTTGTATTTTGTTAAATTCAAAGTGGTAAACACCTTTGAATTAAAGTAAATAATTTACATTTTTGAGGAAGAGTTTCCCTTTCACTCAGCCCGTCAGCAGTTTTAAATTAACCTTTCTGTGTCCTAGCAACATTTCTCCACTTTGCTGAAGAGACTGTCACTTCCCATTTCTTTAATGTCCTTACCTTATCATTCCAGAAAATCTCAAGTGTCTTCTTTGAGTAAATCCTTGTATCTCATAAACATTGTTGATCATGCTTTAGTTGTCTGCTGTCGTTCTTTTGTTAACAAATGGAAGACAGCCTGTTTACATTTAGTTTTGGAGATTTTGTGGACGTTCCATATAAAATACAGTGGTATTTCTGCTCATATTTCAGCGATCCCTCTTACGAGTGTACTAAAAATATTAAAATTGAAGCCAATTTCTTTTTGTCACTGTGAGAATGTATTTCCTCTAATCCTTCGTGCCATTTACTTCACTAATATTGCTAGTACACATCCCAGGTAACTTATTACTCATAGATTTTCAGCTGAAAATAATTGAGAGTCTCGTCTTCTAAGGTGGGTGTACAGGAAATACCTGATATATAAGAACTGTAAATAACATGGATATGTTGCTCCAAAGTTATTTTTAAAACACATATTGTTTGTGAAAAATCATTATGGAACAATCATTTTATCTGCAGCTGAACACATCAGTCTCATCTCAAGACATTAGTCTCATTAAAAAAAAAGGCTAAAACATTAACATATGCATGCTTATTATTTAAAAAGCTACGGCTACTAAATTCCTTACCAGGGCTAAAGAGGACTATAGCTTTAAGGTACGCATATTCATATCCATCAATATCAAGCTTGGCCATGCTGTTACAGAACTCCTGAAGTTTCCAGATGTGTTCCATGACTTGCTTTATTCTGTCTCCAGAAAGCTTATCTACAAAAAGATACTGCTTAGTATTTCATGTGAGGTCAAGTACATCCGATATATTAACCAACATCCTTTTGTAAAACAAGAAGTGACATTTTAAAGTCTTTTGTGTCATTTGCTATCTTAAAACCACTTAACATATAAGGATGGCCTGAATGATTATGGAAGATTTATAAAGCTGAGTGAGACACAGGGCTAGCAAACAGAATGTTAACTCTTTTGCATGATTTTGCCAGTACAGCATAATCTGCAACGCCAGTCTTACTCCAGTGATGCACTGTTCTGAGCAGAGACTCACAAATTACGGTGAAATATTCTACAAATGGCTAGAGTGATTCTGGGAATGAACAGAAACACAAAACAAATGCTATCATGCAATCCTCATTTTAAATTCAAACACTATTGAGTTAGCTTTTCCAGAACTGAATGCAAGAGCAGTAATGACAGTGCTACTTTTTCCTCTATCTGTACTTTTAGAAGTGAATTTTTCATTTACTGTGGTAAATAGTCTTTTTTTTTTTTTCCTTCTGATGGCGTAAATTCATGCAAATACATGTACACGATTCTTCCATCATTTGAAACATCACGTTCCTTATGTTGGCTTCATATTCTTTCTTAAAATGTTGGTTTAAAAAACAAAAAAAATCTTACATTATTTGTGGACAAGTTACAATTGAGTGGTATTGGCTGCTTGGCTAGGGAGGGAGAGATTTCTATTTTGGTAAATATACCTTCTCTCTGCACATCTGCAGGCCAGTCAAAGAATGGAAACCTTAGCGATTATGTTAAGACAAATCTTGAATATATAATTACTATTATCAAACTTTAGCAATAAGTCAGTTCACAAGGGATAAAACTTTTTCTTGAGAAACACATTACAATAATTTTATTCCAGTCATTATCTCTGATGCTAGTATTTAATATCATTATAACTTAAATATTTTACCTTTGTACAGCTAATAGTGTATACGACTGCTTAGACCCATGTGCCTTAAAGTGAATCTTTGATGTAATTTATGATTATTTTACATATTTTCTGAAACCGCAATAAAAAGATTGAACAGAAGAAACATTTTTTGCACGATGTCTTGAAATAAGAATGAAAGCATAATCTACATTTCTAAAATACATGAACTGTGATACAAGTTTTTAGTTATTCACGATGGATCAAGATAGACATGATGTAATGTTTTTATTTCTATGTTAAGTGGGAAACAATGGTGCAGAAATACTCAGGAAAAGTGAACTTGAATTCCAGAGTTTCCAAATAGCCTCATCACTAATATGGTTCCTAGATAAAGTTCTGAAATGTCTTCACTTTGTTTTGAATTTTAGATTTATAACACACAATATAATATGGTAACTTTGCAGAATAGATTAAAAAAACCCCAAATGATCAACAAATCACAATAAACCAGATCACCCTCTTTTCTTGGCCAGTCTCAGGTAACATAGTATGACTGGAAGTACAGACTGTAGAATAATTTTTTGAGACATGGGAACAGAACTGGAGGCAGCTTAAGGCTGTAACAGCCCCACCGCTTACTCCTCCACAAACTCATTGCCTGGGGTGTAGATAGAATAGACAGCTCTACTTATTCTGACAGAGATAAAATCAAAAGCCTAACTCTGTGCAGAATATACAATGTGCATGTTTCCCTGTTGGTCTTTTAAACTCTTGCCCCTCTCTCTCTGCAGGAAAGGAGCATTAGTTTGTTGTATTTTGAGGGCTGCCCAGGCTCTCTTAAATTACAAGAAAAAAAGAAAAACAAAAAAACAAACTACATTAATTATTAAAGCATACTATCCACTTAAGAATCAAATTTGTCTACTTTATCATAATGAAACTAATGAAGTAGATGAAAACAACTGTACTTTACTAGGACGGAAGAATATTAAACATTTTTTCAGATTATCTACTTTTGTACATTTTATAGCTCTACAATCAAGTTTTACTCTCCTCAGTAAAAGCCTATTTTCCAATTTTTGCTGTGTGCCCAATAATGGCACCACAAAAACATCAAATAGGTACGAAATAGTATTCTGTAACTACTTTTAACTCACATTTAAATTTAAGCTAGCTTTCATGTAATATGCTGTGTTTGCAGAGTTTAAAGCTGCTAGTATTGGTTTTTTTCCTCTTATTAAAAATGGAATGTTATTCTCACACTAATCAATCATATTGATTGGAAGCACCCTGAAAGAAAAGAATGAAAAAAAAAAAGCAGCCATAACAGATTATCATCCATTCTAGATACAGTAATTATTATCAACAGGCCAACACTGAATTAAAAAAATAAAATTACATAAATCTTCTTAAGAGTGTCAAGAAAATAGGTTGTTCAGTGCTTCAGAGGGTACTTCAAAATACATTAATCATTACTGCATTATAGCAGTATCCAAAACCATTATACTTGCAAGAATATTCTTGTTGTGATACTTGGCAAATGCTATAGTTTTACATTGCAAAGAGGAGAAGGAAAGTTCTGGAAGGAAAAAATTCTGGTGTGGTTTGGAAGAAGATATTATTATTCTAAGAGGAAAAAAAAAATTACATCTGGATAGGAGGAAAGCTCTGTGAGCACACCCAACTTTAGGATATACTTGTCTTTCTCTGTACTCCCAGTCAGATGTAGAAGACAGGGAATACATCCTCCAGCTTTATCCCCATTTTTTCTATGGACACTTATATCCCACAGAGATCTCTGAGGTCAGTGCAACAAAAGTTGTAGATCACCAGAGGAAAGGTAATTATGCAAGAGAAGACTCCTCCTTCCCCTGGTTCCTGGGGAGTAATTCTGGCACCGATTAGGAAACACCTCTCAAGTAACGTTATACAAATGTCCCGGCAGTGTTGACAGGACTGAACACATATAAGAAGCACACACCAAAAACATACCTTCCTGTATGCTGTTCTGGAGATGGTTGACAATAGCTGCTAGGATAGTAGACAGGCTCATCACCTGTGCACACTGTGCCAGGCCTAAGGTAAAGAGCTCATTCCAGCAGGCACGCACGAGGCTTGTATTACAGTCCTGCCTATAAACAACAGAAAATCAAACAACTGTAGGTAGTTTTCATACCAGGTTGGTTGGTATTACCCTATGTGTAATTATGTTAATTATAACAATTAATAAGAAGGATTAATGTATTGCAAGCCACTTTACTAGAAGGCATATATTAGCGTATTACAAGTATTTCAAAAAGCAAAAAGAAGTGATATGCCAACTACAGGAAACCATTTCAGGTTATCTGTAAAATGGTGCTCACCAGTTCTTTACCAAGATACATTTCTACAAATTAAATGCTTGCTTTTGATTCGGCTTTAGCTTCTGTAACCGCAGAAACATCAGATATTGTAGTTATCCCTTCCTCTGCCATCTTCTATTTTATTCTTCAAAAAGGAGAATATTGCATAGTCTTCACACATTTCAAATAATTAATTAAAAATTAAACACTATCATCATTTAAAAATTCAAAATAGTTGAAAAGTGTTCAGATCAGTGCTTAAATTCATTAGAAAGCAAACTGTTCAACAGAGTATGTCCATTTACCCCAGAGCTTGAAATGCAGGTATGGACCTAGCCCAGTGCATAGAGAGGAAAAGTAGTCGTGATGCTGACTCACAGATGTAATGTACATTAAGGTATTCCGGCATTGGACTGGGCATTGTCAGCTGCAAAAAATAAAAGTACAGTACAATACATACAGTTCAGACATGAAAAAAAAATTATCATCAATGAAATAACCAGCTAAAACATTCAAACTACCCTCATCGTCTGCCATAAGCAACTGTGTGACAAGAAACTGTCAAAGGAAAACTGTACAAAATAACTCACTACTACTGGCAAGGAATGCAAAAGGGGAATAGGAGACAAGAAGTTATGTGGGAGAGAGCTCAAATGGTTCCTTTTAAAATGTTTTAATAGTCATTTAATAATACTTAAATCTATAAATTTCATTGCTCTGTGGAGTGTTGGCTAGCATCACAATGCTATAGAAGATCTTTTAAAAACTTTTTAAAAAGAAGCAAAATAAAATCTAAAATCTATCTAAAATGAGAAAGTCATGTATTAGGAATCTACAATACAAAACACCATTAATGGGAATAAGCAGGTTATGATAAAAGTTTGACTACATTAAGTATTACTTATTTCAGTAATGAACTTTGTATTTCTTGAAAGAGTGCAATTTGATTACAGCAAGATGAACACCCTTATTGTTTCTTGCTCACTGTTTACCAGCATGTGTTTGTATTCAACTGAAGCTGAAGCATCTCTAAAATGCAAGACCTTTTTCAGTGGTCTAACCATAAGCATCTAAGAAGACACTGTAACTTCTCTTTATGAAGGAGCCTTTTAGATGTAAGTTTTACACTCTCTAGAATTATAAATTAGTTAAGCAAGACATCATACTATATGGATCATATGGAAAGTCACTAGCAACAGCACGGAAAGTGAAATAAATTTTAAAGCATCCTTCCATCTATGAAAAGGTCTTATGAAATAATACCTATACTCTTTAGATACAGCATGCAAGTGTGAAAATTGTATTAGAAGCTTTGTAACAGCAGATGTTATCCTAGATTATATTGCCAAAATGAAATATAAGAATAAAGAAAACATAGTAAACTAATTTTGGGTTATGTCTTAAGTGTTACTTTGTTCAGTAAGACATTTAAAGAAGCACAGACCTTAAATGTGACATGTGTATCTGTAAGTAGGGGTCCTTCCACTTCAATAATTGGTGTTGACTGATCTCTACTGATTACATGAATATTCCCTCCTCCTGTAGGATCCATCCCATCTGCCAAGTTATGAGCTGCTGTACCATCTGTGGTATTAAGTGCTTTAGCCAAAGTATCAAATGCCCTGAAAAAAAAGTAATAAACAATAAAAGAGCACTTCCTTACACCTTAAAAGAATCCAGAGTAGTGGTCAAATTAAACACTATAAAGCATTTTCTCTTAGAGGTAACATATACAGGAACTGTTTATGCTAAGACACAAGGTCAGACTTTTCATTACAACCTGGCCCCTCTGTACTGTTTAGACATTAATAAAAGAAACAGATCTGCCCATATATTGCTGTATTTACTACTGTAAATCCTGCTCTAATAGTTTTATGCTAGTATTTGTACTATTAAAGGGGTCTCTTGCGCTTACCATTCGCTATGCCCTCCTTCTCACCTTGGAATGAATGTTCAACAGATTATGTGAGGATTATAAACCAGATGCACTCTGGAGAACTCTGCAGTCCCTGTCCTTGATGTCCAGTTTCTTGGAACAGTGGAGAATAGTGTGATTCTCTTGCACAACATGCCTGAATTTCCTTTCCCTTAAGATGAGATATGGCCAGACACTCCTGATCTCACAGTATAGACAGAGCCTTAGAAACCTTATGGCAGTAACAGAAGAGAGACTGGTCCCTGGAGTCCTTGATACTCAAGCTGTAGCTGGGCCATTGCCAAAATAAGGCAGCGTAAATTCACAGAGTCATAGAATCATTTAGGTTGGAAAAGACCTTTAAGGTCATCCAGTCCAACCAGTAACCTAACACTACCAAGTCCACCACTAAACCAATTTAGGGGAGAGTAATAATTTCATGTTACCTGGCTTGGTGGCTGGATTATTTTTTAATGAAAGTAACACTAGGAATCACAAAGGCTGGAAACGATCTCCAAGATCGTCAGTCCAACCATCAACCCAACACCCCCATGCCCACTAAACCATGTCCCAAAGTGCCACGTCTACACGTCTTTTGAGCACCTCCAGGGATGATGACTCCACCACCTCTCTGGGCAGCCTGTTCCAATGCCTGACCACTCTTCCCATGAAGAAATTTCTCCTAATATCCAATCTAAACCTCCCCTGATGCAACCTGAGGACATTTCCTCTCATCCTATCGCTTGTTACCTGGGAGAAGAGCCCAACACCCACCTCACTACACCCTCCTTTCAGGTCGTTGTAAAGAGCGATAAGGTCACCCCTCAGCCTCCTCTTCTCCAGGCTAAATAACCCCAGTTCCCTCCGCCGCTTCTCGTAAGACTTGTTCTCTAGACCCTTTTTATGGTAACAGAGCTTAGATTTGAAGAAGAATTTTGTGCTTCAATTTCATACCAGTGGATAGTATTATGGTATAGTGCTGTTTTGCCAGTATTTTTGTCAAGAAGGGGGTTTTTTGGGGGGGGGGGGGGGGTGTTGGATTTTTTTTTTCTGCTTTAAAGAAAGAGTACAAGGTTGACATAAGTCAAAGTTGCAGCATCAAGTATCTTTAAGTATCAGTTCACTCACTTGAAGACTTTAAATAAAAGGCTTAAGAGCCTGAAGTTAAGCTCCTCTTAAAAATCTTCTACTTGAGAAACAATGGCAGTTTTGAGGCTAAGTATTTTTCTTATTTCACTATATTACCAATTTATGTTGTCCTTCAACTCCCCCCAAAGAACAAAAACCCCTCCAAAAACCCCAAATGTAAAAATCTCAAGGTCTGTTAGAAATTTTAAGATTCCATATTCCTTTTTCCCATATTTCTCCTTAATAAAGACAAGAAAGACTTCAAACTCTTCTAAACATTAAAAAAAAAAGTTTATTAATCTTAATTTAACTACATTTTCCCTACATTACCAGAAGGTATTATGGCAGCACAACCTCAAAAAGAAATCTGCAGTAATACAGACCCCTAAAGAGCAGGGCTAAGGGCATGAGCATTGTGCAGGAGAAGCTTCCATACAACAAGCCTATCAAATAAAACAGTACCGAAGTATTGCTGTTCTCAGAGTCTCTCAAGGTCACAAACTAGTCATTTATTATTTTTCCGAGTATGAAATCTGGTCTAGCTTCAGAACACTACATTTATAACACAGGACACAGCCCTTCACAAGAAGACAACAGCTAAACCTGGATTTCTAAATAATTGTTTTTGTGTTTCAAAGTAGGGGGCAATCTCTGCTGTGTTTGGTGTCACAATGCCAAATTACTTCAATTAATGAGTGTAAGTATACACCATACAGAATACAAATTGCTAAATAAGATGCAACTATAAATGCATACCGTGTAATCTCACTTGCAGATTGCTCTTCTTGTTGAACTTCAGAAGTATCTCCATTATTTAGTGACTCGCTGAGATTAGCAAGAGATGTTACAACATTTGCTAGTGTTCCTAAAGCACCTTGGCTTGTTTCAGCCTAAAAAGGAAGAACCATATTAGTAGATCAAAATTATAGGTGAGGTATCATACATAAATTTTTCCCATTTTTAACCTTTGTTTTCTTTTTCCCTTGTGTACCTTTTCCCTCCTCCTGAACACCTACAGGAAGAACAACGGCTCACAATGATCTTTAAATCCTACTGTAATCATCAATCCTAGCCCCAGCCGACATACCTGTGGCTGACCTTTTGCAGAAGTATGTCCATGAAAAGAAATCACGTTCCTGTTGATCAGCTTATTACCTCCATTCGTACAGATCTTCAGACTTACCCCAACCTTATCTTCTGAAGAGCAAGAATTATTTGTGTCTATGTACATAGCTAAAATAATCTGAATAAATAAATATATATATTCAGAATTTAACTGAAAGAATAATACCTTGGTGTCAGCAGCTAGGAGGACTGTACCATCATCCCTGATCAAAGGCTGCTGAATATTCACAAGCATTCCCGGATCAAGAAGACCTGCTGACCTGTTCAAAAGCATAAGGCATCTGACAGTCAACAGTATTTTACATTAATCAGAAGAATGTGTAACATCTTATGTCAGAATAAAAGGGATTACCAATTTTTGAATTAACAATTTAATGAAGTTCAGTTTATTCGTCAGGTAAGTCTTTCTGAAACAGTTTCCAAAAAGTAGCTTGAAAGACAGAAAGACTGGAATATGTTTCCCCTTCCTGTGCAAAAGCAATGACAACTTCCCAAATAGATATCCTCTCATTTGTTTTTTATGCTTATTCCGTCTTAAGGAAAGCTGTTGTCTTCTCATGCTCTCAGAAGTCACTTAATAGCTCTAGAGTTATGCATTAGACTTCAGAGGAAGGCATAACTCTGCATTCCAAGTTACACAATGGACAGCGTTGAAGAAAAAAATTATGTCAAGAAAATATATTTTACGTTCCAAAATACAGCCATAAACAGTCATGTAATCAAGCTCTACATAAAATCTGTGCTGCCTTTATTTCTGCTACGTTTTGACCAAACAGCCTTTCCCTTTGCTGTATATAATTTAGGGAGACAGTGGGAAGTCTTTGCAGTCAGCAAGGATAAGTTTATTTGTTACTTACATAACACTCCAAGTCTGCATAACCCAATACAAATGCACACATGACAGGTTCAGGCTGCAGGGAATTTATAGTTTAAGATGTCTGAGACTAACAACTAACATTGTGAACTACCACAGGCAGCAAATTATCGTGTGTTACGCAAATCTGAATCCTACATAAATAATAAAGTCACACTTCATGACTATAATATTGTTTATAGGCCTGTAAGGGATCTGTAGCACAAGGAAATCTCAAAGGAGCAAATGTGTCTGTGAGCAGTACTTTTGAAAAATCTGACTTGCAAACAAGAAAAACAATTCTCCAAGAAATTTGCAAGCCAATCTTCCTAACTGCAGTGTCATTTGTTCAACAAAAAATATCTATATAAAAACAATTAAATATGTATATATATAAACTGAATATCGAGATCCCGTATCTTTAGGTAGTTATTATCCATTCATAAACTAACTGGACCAACAGCAGTTTTAAAAATGTGGTATTTAACCTAGAGTTCTTTTTTATCCTATTCAGAAAAAGACAAATCTTGCCTCTGTTTATTATGATACGCATTCCCACACCCACTGCCTATGGAGACAACTGAGAGCATGGGAATCATCTTGGAGTATCTTCTATATAGTAAAAGGAAGTTGCTGTTGTTTTGCTGTTGTTGAAATCGGTCTCTTGGGATCTGAAATCAGCAGTCACTGCCGTCTCTTTTATACTGCCTTTAGGAGAAGGAAGATCGAGTCTGCCATTTGCAGATTTGATTTCAGAGAAGTGCTAACCTGAATGCATGACAGCGTAAGCCTACATGCTTTTTGCTTGAATATCACATATTTGCCCTGCCTGTGCTTTGACCTGGCTGGACAAGAGCCAGCTCTGAACTGAAAACCACCCAGCTGTACTCATACATAAAAACTTTCATGAGAAGCAGAACAATCTAGGTTGGTCTTGGTAATGGAAACATACAATTTGTGAATTGGAGCTCTTTTCTTTCCAATTCTTTAGAGCAGAGGGGAGAAAAAAAAAAAAAAAAAAAAGAGTACAGGCGTGCCTGCAAAGTAATATGCACAAATAACCTTAAACAAGACCCTTTAAACTGAGGTACTCACCGCGTCCCATCTTTTTCTGCCACAAATGTTGGAGTTGCTATTAGAGGGCTTCGTAGATCTTTTCTGATATAGATTTTTTCAGTGGAAGCTGCACAGTTGGTTGGTTTTTCACGTTGCACATCAAAAGGCTTTCTTTCACTTTGAACCGCTACATAAAGATAGAAACATGCAGATTTGAAAGGAAATAATTCAACTGCAAAATACAAAAAGAAAATAAAATTCTCCCAGTAGGATTTCAGTTTGCACGGTCATGATGGTGTATCAGCTCAGTGCAAAATTGGAAATTTAATATGAAGACTGAAGAAACACAGGCTCCAATTTTACTATACCTGTGATTATGTATATTTTTAACTAAGAAAGTCAGAGATTGACCATTTGCTTTAAGTTTTGCTGAACTGGAGTCAAAGCTTCCCATTTCATTGGCATTTAATAAGATGGAACATTCTGCAAAATGTGTTTTCAAATTTTTTTTTTTTTTCAACAGGCAAATCTATACCTAAATGTAAGATGCAGTCATACTCTGGCTGATTCAAAACAATGCAAACCCAGAATGAACCCCGAAAAAGTCAAAACAGGCAAGTTATGCAAGAGATGCAGGTAAATTCCCTGGGAGACGAGTCTCTGCATGATGTGCAATTCACTCACATCCATTCATTCCACCCAGTTATGGAACAGTGTTCCAAAACTAACCTTTTCAGTATTTAAAATAGTTCTACTTGATAACTGGAAGACAATAAGCTCAGTCTCCAATGTGACAAACAAGTGTGGTAAATCTTTTAATAAAAATAGTAAGAAACCGTAACTTTCTAATTTTAAAGGAAATGAAGAGTGCATCTTTACAATATTAAGGTATTATAATTAAACAGATTACAGAAAGTTATCTGGAATCTAAGTCACTAAACTTCATAAACTCCTCTATAGCTTGGCATAACATTCGACTGCATTGATCTTTCACCTGAAAATGAGGTTAATAAAATGAATGAAAGACCATGACGATAATATAAAGAATTTTTAAAAGCGCTGTACTAATACTAATTCTCACACACTTTGCAAATGTAAGGCATAATGTAAGTGGAGACAATAATTCTATGCTATTCATTGTACCAATTAATCATACAGCAGCTATTTCTCTAGAAGATTAACATTATTAACAAGCGAACAAAAAAATTCAGCCCTCCTCTTTAGCCCTTTTGAATATAACAGTAAAATACATGGATATGTCTCTATCTATCCTCATAACTAGCAAGAGTTATTTAGTTCATTAATTTATTTTTGCTAATATTGTTACTGTCAGCAAAATTTAAGGGCTTAAAAGTAGGTATATCCATTTTGTTGGCTTGGTGGATACATAAATATTAATCAGAAACCTGACCCGATGCCCAGTAAAGTCAGTGAGCATATATCCTAATTACACTGGGATAAGAAAGGTTTAGGTTCTGGAAATGCAGCAATTTCTCTTGTACAATGTCTCCCCCTATAGTCAGCACAGCATGCACAAAGCACAACAATCATCACTACAGGTCTGGAGTTCCAGAGTGCAAATGCAACAAAGATCTCCCTATTTACAGCTTAAAGTTCTGCCTCCCTTGAACTCAGTGGTTGGAACTTCCTGCCTAGATCAGAGTGGAAAAAGAAAAGTATTTGTTGCTTCACCTTAAATTCTCCATAAATTTATCACAAAACAACCAGATAATAGGCTTCACAAAGTGCTGGACTGAAGCAGCAGAGGTGCTATAAACTGGAAACAAAATACATTGAAAGAAGTGTTTGGATGCTAGCTCTGGAATTGCACAAAGCACCACATACAAACATGAAAGTATATTGTTTAAAATATGACAGTTTATACAATGCCTCATAATACAATACTCACAAATGACCGAATTAATATAAAAATTAAAAAAAAAAAAAGACGTCCACTACTTTCTATCACTGGATGAAAAAGCAGCAAAAATAAACCAGAAGGAAAGCAGATTCTGAACAATGGAACATCAGACTCAGATTTATGTCTATCCATGGTAAAATATTTTGTATTATAAACATACGCTGTGTTTGAAACATGCATTCTAAGTGAGGCTCTAACTGGGCTCCTCAAAGACCACAGTAGTATGACACATGGCTCAAAATAAATCACTACTGCACCTCAGACGTAACATGGTGATGAAACACAGGTACAGTAGATGCTTTTGCTGCCGAAAGTTCTGTTTCCTTCAAGCAACATACGCCAAAATGGAGAGAACACACTAAAAAGTGGTAGTCAACATATTTATTATTTGGTAGGCACAGTATCACATTGGGTACTTAACACTCACATTCCATTTTCATGCCCATCTCTAGACATTTCTTAAGCCTACAAAATTGGCAGCGATTCCGATGGTGTTTATTGATGATACAGTCCTGGTTGCTACGACAACTGTAGGTCAAATTCTTCCTCACACTCCTTTTAAAGAAACCTTTGCATCCCTCACAACTGACAGCACCATAGTGACGACCTAGGAAACATATATATTGTTATCAGATGGAAATTACTTCTATTTTAGCATAAAAATATTTATTTATCTTAAGCAAGAAAAACATTGTAAACGTCACCCTTTAAATTTATTTTGTATTCTTACCATCATTTTGGACCATGAAAGCATTGTTAAAGTCTTACAGGATGTTTCTTGTTCATCTTGTGTCAGGGCTTTTTGGTGGGATAGGGGAGAGGAGAGAGGAAGGCTAAGCCTATTTCTGAATAAGAGGCCTGTGAAGTGGTAGTTGCCATTCTGGACAAGTACAAATGCAATTCTATCTGCTGTTACAGATTATAGGATACATTAGGAGAACATGCAGGCTAAGAGTTTAAGTGATTTCAGAACGTAAGTAATTTTACAATAAAAGTTGAAATGCAATCTTAATTTAAAATACGTATCAATTCTGGTATGGTTTTAATTACATAAACACTTAAAAAAAGAAAAGAAAGCAAGACAGAGACAGAAAGGTGTCTTCTCTGTAGCATGAGAGCACAGTCCACTTCCTCAGCTAACACAGGAACTTTACCTCATAGACTCCTTGTAACTGCATGGATCTGAAACACTGAGGATTCACTTGATCTCTACTTGCCTTTTTCTGTGATAGTAAAGACCAAAATCTAACAGGAAGTCTTAAGTTTGTTAGAGACCACTAGGAAGTGTTTTCCTGGAGCAGGTAGACTTTTCTAGCTGACATGTTTATTGCATGGTTGCCCATAGCTGTGGGAAACCAGACTAAACACTTCAAACAGTCTCCTTCAGTTACCAGGAGCTATTCAATCATTATTTTGTCTTTCACCACATGCCGATTTATCATACGCTCTAGGTGAACTACAAACTAATATTCTTCCAAGCAGAGTTTAACTATTCTGTGTGTACAGATACAAAGTACAATGTTATCTTTTTCCATTTTAGACTCAGTTGCTTTTGCCATCAGCCTGGCTAAAATCAGTTAAAGTACATGAAACCTCCTCCTTTCATCCCAGTCATCCTTTCAATCAAGTTTCTTGAATACTACTTTCTGTACTTCCTTACCTGATGCTTTATCGCCACAGACTACACAATATTCTACTACCTGGGGCCGCTGAACATCAGCTTTTCCCAGCAAACGTTCCACCGAAGCAGAGTCTGTCACTATCTAAAACAAAATTCCAGAACAAAAAGAGATATTTAGCCAGTCTTTTCTTCTGATGTGAAAGTATGGAGCTTTGCCTACAGAAAAAGATTGGTGTATCAACTGGGAAGAGGTAGGTGAATATGAGAATAAGTATGACATGTGGAATGAAATTAAGTAGTATAAAATGCAAGTTAATGAGAGTTTTTACTGTCAATAGTGAGATGATTCAAACAGTCATAGCAAAATAAATTCCACATAAAACACCTAGCTTTGTTCAGTACAAATAAGTTTCTTCACTTGTGCAGTCAACAGTATTCTTCCCTTCTTGCAATTACTCTCAAACACCTGCTGTATTTTAGCCAAAGATGGTTGTATTTCACATGCTGTTCCCACTGATCCCTTCTCTAGCTATTAGGGGTATACGGTTCAGAGGGGACAGCCTTAAGCTGAGATCCATTATAGAAATAGTTTAGCTTCTGAAGGCCTTGGATTCCAAAACTTCCGTTCAGAATATTTCACTTAACACAGAAAATTTTTTAAAAAAACACACCCCTCTGTAACATCAGATAACCCATTTAGCATAGTAAAATAAATTTTAAAAGATTGTTAATACAATTTTTCAAATGTTTATGTAATAATGATACTTCTCCCTGTAAAATATTCTCCATTTTAACAGTAGCAATAGGGACCAGGTGCCTCTCCCCCCCCGCCCCCCCCCAAGAATGCTAGGAAGAAATCTCACATTTCACTAGAGATAGATTATTGTTTACATATTTTGTTTTGCAAAGCTCCCGTTGGTCTGGATTATGCTCAAGACCCACAAAAAACTATAACAGAGCATACTTCTGCTCCAAAGAGCTTTTACTACAATGTCTTGATACTGCATTGTGAATGTAAGTTTGCTCAGGTGAGTTGTATCTCTGCGTATCTGTGAATCTTGAACAGGCATCTGAAATCCTGGCACTCCTCACAAGCACCATCTTAATATTTGCTTATGCCTTTGGAATTTTAACGAGAACACACAACAAGGTGTGACGAGTGCAATGGAATGCATGAGGAACGTGAAGACGGGAGGATTTGTGATTGAATAACAAAGCCTACAATTAGTATGGTCTAATCCACGTCATTTAGAGAACTATTGTGATTTGTCTTAAAGCAATTATAGACTTAAATAATCTAAAAATAAAAAACTGCAAAACCAAAAATCTATGGTCTATCTCAATTACTATTTTTACCTGAATTCTGCCCGGCACAATGTTGTCTGTGGTGGTAAAGATAAGCTGTTTGGCATTAGATGTCTCAGGTGCTGCCAATATCACCTTTCCTGCACCGGTTCCATCTGGACTGGCTAAAATAAACTGTTGCTTTGGAGACACAGCTGAGTCCACTGCTGTCACTATTTGGATTTTTTGACCCGTTTGCTGATCTGTCACAATCTGTAAAACACATTGAAGAATTTTATGAGCCACAGTAAACTTTACGTTTTAAAACCTTTCATTCTGTCTCAGAATTATATGATACTCTCTGATAATTGTCCTTGTTATTTAATATTTTGTATTTGTACATTTATTACACTGGTACAAAGTTATTGCAGCTACCTACATAAGTGCAAAACAATAAAACTGAACTAAATATATATGTATATAATATATATGTATCTGCATACCTACCGCATAGACGGAAAATACTAGACAGAGTTGTGAAAAGTGTGAGTCTGATATTGTTAATAATGAAGAGATGTGGGGAGATCTTGTAATCACATTTACTGTTCAAAGGAGTTAGATATAGTGGATCCCAGACAGAATAAGAACAAAATGTAATGTTAAGGACTGCATCTGATGAATGGCAGGTATATATGCAGGGTATACTCTGCCTAGTGAGACAGTATCACAGAAATTTCATAGAATCATAGAATATCTTGAGTTGGAAGGGACCCATAAGGATCATCAATCCAACTCCCTGCTCCTCGCAGGACTACCTAACACTAAACCATATGACTAAGAGGGTCATCCGGATGAACTCTTGACAGGCTTGGTGCTGTAACCACTTCCCTGGGGAGCATGTTCCAGTGACCGACCACCCTCTCAGTGAAGAACCTTTTTCCTTATGTCCAACCTGAACTCCCCTTGACGCAGCTTCATTCCTTTTCCTCATGTCCTATTGCTGGTCAGAAGAGAGAGGAAATCAGCACCTCCCCCCTCCGCTGCCCTCCTTGAGGAAGCTGTAGAGTGTGCTTGAGGGCACCCCCTCAGCCTTCTCTTCTCCAACCTGAACAAACCAAGTGACCTCAGCTGCTCCTTGCAAGTCTTGCCCTCGAGACCCTTCACCATCTTGGTCGCACTCCTCTGGACACACTCTTGATGTCCTTCTTATATTGAGGTGCCTAAAACTGCACACAGTACTCGAGGTGGGGCCACACCAGTGCAGCGTAGAGTGGGCCAGCCACCTCCCTTGACCAGCTAGCGATGCTGTGCTTGATGCACCCCAGGACACAGTCGGCCCTTTTGGCTGTCAGGGCACACCGCTGACTCACATTCAACTTGCCATCAACCCAAACCCCCAGATCGCTTTCCTCAGGGCTGCTCTCCAGCCTCTTGTCCCCCTATTTGTACGTATAACCAGGATTACCCTGTCCCAGGTGCAGAATCCAGCACTTGCTTTTGTTAAATTTCATATGGTTGGTGACTTCCCAGCTCTCTAGTCTCTCTCAATCTCTCTAAGGCCTCTCTACCCTTGAGGGAGTCCACAGCTCCTTCTAATTTAGTATCATTGGCAAACTTACTTAACGTACATTCGACTCCTACCTCCAGATCATTTATAAAAACATTAAATTAAAAATTACTCCAGCTGACAGAAGAAGCATAGTGGTACATTCTTGAGACTTGTAGTCATTTTGTATACACCTATGAAAGCTATTTTGATAAAATTAATTTACGTATTTAGCTTAATGTCAGAGTTAAAACTACTACTGAAAATAAAATGTTAAGTGAATTGACACACACTGATATTTCTATTAAATTGACTGTATTAGGTGTCACCATAACGGTGTATTTATTCCCTAATTTTGATTACCTAGACTTTTTATCTAGTTGTCATGTCCTTTTTGTGTAGTATGTCTTACAGAAAGTAAGACATATGCTAACAGTTTAATAGTAAGACTATGCTAATAATTTTATTAAGCCAGAATGCCTTAAAAAGGCATTAGAACTACCCAAAGCAGGAGTTGAATTACAGAGCTGATGATTTTTCTAGGTTACAGAAACTCTTCAAGAAAGATTCATCTTGCATTTTGTGATTACAAACCTAAAGAAACCTGCACAAAGGAAATGGTACTCAAAGCTGGGGATGAAGCCAGCCTACTATTGAATTTT
This sequence comes from Pelecanus crispus, assembly GCF_030463565.1. NCBI lineage: Eukaryota > Metazoa > Chordata > Aves > Pelecaniformes > Pelecanidae > Pelecanus > Pelecanus crispus. The sequence continues at coordinate 51,734,356 of NC_134649.1, forward strand.
GGACAAGACAGAGCTTTTCAGGGACACTCTATGTTCTTGTATTTACAGAACAGAGTAAGCCATTTTAGGTCTCCTATGCATAAACATTTCAGTGCATTAAGTGTATGGAGTCTACAAACATAAAGCTCCAAAGAAGCTCAAAGGTTAAAGGACAATCATTACCACTCAGTCCCTTTGTTGTAAAACTGTGAAGTTGTTAAGCTCCCCAGAGTGTTCCCTGCCGAGATTTCTTCAGCCTCCATCATCTTCATATAGATCTTAACTAACAGGACAATTCACAGTAAAATCTAATCTTGGATTATGACTGACACCACTATGATATTGCCTGTATTTGTTTTGAGGAAGCAGGAATACTCTTTTCGCATCCTAGTATTCTCCTCCATCATGGAGTCGTAGGGTTTTTTTCAGAAATATCAGTGATATAAGAGGTAGATTATTTTGCAGACTTGAACAAAAGTTATAGTGTAAATACCTACCTTCTGAATGCTGAATATTCAGTATGCTTCAGTTATACATGTTGTGAGAACATCTACCTTGCAATGAAATATTGATACATATTGATATGGTTACTCTACCAGGCAAAATAGAGATTATGTTACCAGACAACTGTATCAAAAATAGAAACCTTCCGTCACAACAGAATCTTGAGAATCAGCGTGTGAAACAATAAGGCCCCCTGCTCCCACCTTTTGTTGATAACTTTAACGAATAACATCTTAGATAAAACACACAGCTAAATGTTGTCGAAGAACATCTCCTTGGTGCTGTCTATAAAGAAAAATCATAGAGACTTCTTTGTAATTTTTCATGGATCAGATATAGGCACTGATGATAATAAATAACTAAGACAAAAAAATTAGGCTGAATAAGAAGTGAACGATATTTCGGTTCAGAAGAAAAACTAATGATGTACATCCTTATACATAATGCAATTTGAATCTTTGAAAATAACATTACAGAAAAAAAGGTATTGTGTATAGTAAGTACAATGACAATGTCAAAATCATTTAAAAGGTGTTTTTAGGGCTGTTCACAGGGGCAGTACCCACCCACCCTCATCAAGACATATCTCAAGAGTGGATCCTGTGAGGGAGGCTGCCTTTCCAGGGCTGTTCCAAATGCCCTGGAGTACAAGATCCTCTTCTCCAGAACCACCTCTGGCAGAAGTACACGGGAGTATTGTACTGGCACAGAACAAGGTCAAGGAGGGCAAAAGCTCAGTATTGCAGTACTGCAACACTCTAGTAACATTAATACTTACTAATTCTTGTATCATTGTAACTGCATACGTTCTGATACATTAATGGTATCTTTGTATTATCTATCAGTAACAACAACCCACTGTGCAGCATTCCCAAAGGCTAACTTTATCCTAAATAGGCTAGTCCTCCACTGGCTCCTAAATATGGCACAGAGAGAGAGAGGAAGGCCCTTGGAGATGATCTTAGGCGTTCTCTTGACAGTGTCTGCCCATTTGCTATGGCTAGAGCTCACGAGACTTGTACATGTGGGCTAAGTTTAACCTCTGCAAATACTCCTCCCTGACTACGTCACCAATACAATTATTATATACAGCCAGAGCCAGCTAGTCATCACCCAACAGATGCTGAGGGAGAAAGAGAATTTTAGTTTGCACTAAAAATTAGCTGTTCTCACAAAATTTAAGGAAGTCTTCCATAGACTTTAGCATGCTTTCGTATAAACCTAAGTGGGAGGAGAAGAGAGAAAAAAAAAAAAAAAAAAAAGAAAGATGTAATAGTTACTTAATCAACGGATTTTTACCTGAATGCGTTGTGGTGAAGCTACAGAGGAGTCTGTGGAAATTATCTGGATACGTTGGGAAGGGCTGGTCATCACTGGTGATTCAGATAGTGAAGTCTGAACAGTCTGCACCTGTAAATAACATACAGAATTTTAATTTACTGTTACAGTACTGAACACTTTTAAAAATACATATATTTATTAAAGACCAGATGGCCCTATAGCATGGAATCTAAATTTATTGGAAAGGTTAGATTCATTAAACCAACTTGGATTTGTTTTCAATGAATTATCAGAATATTGGCTTGTTTTGGGAACAGAATGAATCTGACCGATGACCAAAACCACAAAACCAAACCACCACCACCCCACCCCAAATAAATCACTGGATAATTACTATGTGATCCTTCAGCTTACTGAAATGCAAAAATACTTTTTTCAACTTCCGATTATATATTTGCCTCATTTTTTGCTTCTGTAAAAACAAAATACACTGTATACACAACAATGTATAATGTTAAATATTTCACTTTTTAATAATTGTGAAGTATTTTATTAACTACCTTTTTAATTTTCAGGTAGCCCAGATTTAGAAAAGCTTTCTCTAGGCCCCTCAATAAAAATGTCCTCAACCCCAGGAACATATATGGGACAAAAGATACATGGAATCTGCTGGAGGAGTGCACAGAACTCCATCTATGAAGCCTTCTGAAAGCGTGGTGTCTATACAGTTCACTTGGAGAATACCGTGATTTCATTTTTCAAGTAAAAGTAAAAACAGTTTTAACTGTCCAATATTTTTAAGGTAAAAAGTTAAAATTAAGATGGCTGGTTATCTGGATATCTGTGTTTTAGACGGCAGAATAAATCAGAATTCCAGTTGTTCAGTGTGCTCATATCCTCTCCCCCTTTTTATTGTCCCCCAATTTCTGTTTTTCTACTTCAGAGTGGTGTGGAATTTTTCAGGAATCTATGCTCCAACAGATCACCAATATATTCAACATGTATTCAGGTGTATGTGGTTAATTCTTATTATTCTAGTGAGGATTTCACTAGCATGACAGAGATTGAATTTGGAACTACAACTCAATACTATTGTTTCTTGTTCTATTCCATATCTTTCTAGAGCACCAAACTATAATGCAAATCTAGTTCTGAATGCCTAGAAAAAGCTTGAAAAACACCCATTAAATAGCTATTTTCAGAGCAAAACTGTTAAATGTTAAATTAAACATGCAAGATAACATCAGCTTGACAGCCTTATCTTCTGTTTACAGAAGGGATATGGCATTGGTAATGTACATTTACACACATAATTCTACAGTTGTACATATTTAGACTTTGTGCTTGTTCATCCTCAGATTTATTGATGCAACTGTTAGTACTAATTGTTCCTTCTTAATGACTGTAAATGTAGTATAGACAAAGCACTTGTATTCTAGTCCTTACAGTCAGCTCACAGGTAGAAAGGTACTGCTTGCCACTCCCCACAGCCATCCAGTCCCATTTTTATTAAGCTTAGGATATACAGATGCTTATAAAAAGTACCTTATTTAGTATTATTGGGGTTCCTTCAGATATAAACATCAGCTGAAGCTACTATATCGGCCTTTAACACAGAGAAGTATCTGCAGATGTAGATGTCTATATGTATTTTTTTCACTATTGGTATGTGCATTTTTGCCATTCTTAGTTTGGAACCTGACCACACAAAAAATTGGGCTTAAACAAACAAAATGAAACAAGATACATCAAAATTATCCTGGAAGTTCATGAAGAATTAGAACATGGTTAGTTCCAGATCTCTTTTTGTTTGTTTGTTTTCAATAAAGTAGAGGGAAAGCTACGTCATTCCGCTATTTCCAATATAGTAACTTAGAAGAAAATTATATACGCTTATTTGTGCTGTAGTCATTACGAAAGCTCCGCTTTCTTGGTGCACTTCACAGGTTATTAGTCTGTGACATGGCTCAACATTTTGACTCTTGTGAGAAAATTCGAAACAAAGGAGATAATTTGGTTCTAAAGCCATACACTGTATATGTTCAATAGTATTTTCAAAAAAGTTGCAAAAATATTTGAACAGTTAGTGCACACAAGACACTAGTATTTTGGTGTAGACTACAGCAACTCCAGAGGTGACATTACTGTCCATGGTGAACCGCACAACATGGATACTTTTTCAGTCACATTCTTTATTGAAAGTTATTATATAAAATGATGGAAAAACACAATAATATTTAGAAGACTACTGACAGCAAATTTTTACACATGAAGCATGTCTGAATAACAAGCATTGTAAATTCTTACAGTACGCTATGGATTTTTACAGACATTCCATTTCAATTTGAATAAAATACTGCAGTGACATACTCTGTAAAAAAAAATGAAGACAATATGGCACTACTGATTTCTTCTACACTCAGTGTAACCCACAACTACTTATTTGAAAACAATGCATATAGGCCAAACCTCTGTTCTACAATGTCAATGACTTAGCAGCCTGGATTTTTACATAAGTCTGCCTAATGCTAAATAAATCTTACATTTTAAAACAGATTTTACATTTTGATAATGTCATAATTTTAAATAATTTTGTATTTTAAATTGTATCATTTACAATACTTGTAAATTGTGGTTGTAAACAATAATTTGCATTTTCATAAATACACCCCAAGTACACACTTACATTGTCCCACAGAAGCTATAGGACTGTGTTTAGTGTATGACTGATTATAATAACTGCACTCTATATAGGAATTTGAGAGTATCAAATTAGTGTTTAATATTTGCAGTGACATGTGGCCAAAACGAGGAAGCTCACAAGTTTTTTTTATTAAATTGTCTTTTAAACCATCTCAGAATTATTTGTGTATCAAAACCTAAATAGTTGTACAACAGGGTAGTGTCAATTTAGTCATTATTTAAGCCTGCACAGAAAAATCTTAGTTTTGTAAGCTTTCCTGTTCAATATATGAAAAAGTTCATTTGTGATGTAAAGAAAGAAAAAACAGTTTGGATAGGAAGGAAAATTTACTGCAGTCTCTTTGGGGAAGCAAAGGTGTTAAAAATACACAGCACTTAGTGAAGCCATACTGTTCTACTCTCCTATTGCCTGTACCATACGTAGTCCCATATACTGTAAAAGTAAAACCTAAATCGAACACACTACCTCTAATTATCTTTAATACACAGGTCACAAAAGTTGCATGATAAATGAGAAAAATATACAGGAGAGATGTAGAAATAGTAGAATCTTCTAATTATTGGATGACACAAGGCATCCAGCAGCAGAAAACGAGATACTTAAGCGATAAAAGAACCAAGACTCCCAAAATCAAGACTCTCAGAGGACACATTTGAGCAATCATCTCCTTATCTTCCACGCCAAATTATTATCTAAGCTATGCACCCTTTAAAAGGTTTAAATTAGAGAAAGAAGATCTTTTAAAACTGTTTTCCAATTCTTTCACTTTCAATTACAGAATCTGTAGCCTTTTTTTGAAGCATCTTCAAACCTAACATCACCATGTGCTGTGGGCAGCTTGGAGATAAATAGAGAGATCTATTTTTCCATGCTGTTCAAGGATTTATAGCAACTTCGAAAAGGAATGCCAGTATATAGGTGGTAACTACACTGAGATTCTTCTGTAACCATTTTGGGACTAAAGAACTATTTCTTTTTTCTGGGTTTGTAAAGTACCTGCTGCAACAGTGGTTCCAGCTACTATGTCAATATGAAAACTAGTGCTTTATGTTTTGAAACACTTTCTCAGTTTTTACAGAATAGACCACATCCTCATATAAAGGTTATTTTTACTGATCAACTCCAGTCTCCTTTAATATGAGTTATTTCTCATCCTCACTGCATGACTAGTTGGTTATCTTAAGTGTAACAGTGAGTTCTCTATAAAGCTGGGTAAGTTTAAGACCAGCTGCCATTATATGCTGATATGTCATTTTCATGTTTAAATATTCCAGAACATATATTTATTAAACTGAAAACATACAATATTTTAGTCTTCTCTTGGCTGAGAAGATACGGTGCATCAATGGAGAATAATTTGTCTAATACCAACAGATGTTTCAGTGTGCACATATAATTTATTTTTATGCTCTTATTAACATGCATACATACTCAGGATGGTGTAGGACTCTGAAATGCAAAATTTTACCTTCTTTTCAGGCTTGCCTACTTAATATTCAGGAGAGTAAGAACAGCTTTAAATCTCTGAGTGCTACTAAAAACCCTCAAGTTTATTTTCCAGACTGAATACACATGCCATTGCTTGACAACAGAACAACCACCACAGTAAATAAATCAAATGCAAAAAGGGAACATATTTTTTGAAATACACAATTTACAAGAGTGAGGGGGGAAAAAAAAAAAAATCTGTTGTTTTGCTTGACAGCTAAATTTCTACCTTGAGCATTGTCACACTCCTGCAAAGGATCAGAATGGATAAATATGTGATGCTTTATTATGGTCCTCCCCAGTCAATTGCACCAAATTTGACTTCTTAAGTAAAAATATTTAAAAAAAAAAAAAAGGAAAAAAAAAGGAATAGTAGTCCAAGAATATGCAACACTCTAAAAAAGTTCTATCAGATTTACAAGGTTAACTTCAGACAGTTTATATAAATACTCTAGGAAAAATTAAGCTATCATTAATTAGATTCCCAAATAAATTGAATCAAAGTATTCTGAAAGCAAATGGCTTGTAAGTACTCATATCAGGAAGATAATACACTTTAGCATTATATTAGGTTACAGGATTAAACTTAACATAGATTATTCTAATCTGTTGTTCAGAAGAACTTGAAACCTGTATCATGTTTAAAGCAACTGCTTTGGAAGCTGTACATGCAAAAACCTAGTCCTCCAAAGTCAATGGCAGTATGTTTCTGTAATTCTAAAATACATGTTAAAAAATTAACTACACTTTAATTTCTTTAAGACTGGAAAGAGTCTCAAATGAGACTTCATCTTCAGGAGATGAGGAAAAAGACAAAGTAGGCCGTGTATCATAGAAAACTTCAGCGCACCATATTTTACAGAGGTTTAATCAACAATCATTTAAAAGTAATCACTAACACTGTGACTTAGACATAGTCAGAAATTAATACATATAATGTAAAAGATAGCTCAACCCCCCCTAATTTCCCTACACAAAACACATCAAATACACTTATTTTAAGAGGCAGGGGAAAATTAATCTGCTTTAATACACTTAGTACTGTTTTCTTCCTGGAGCTCCCTAGCTGTACACTGTACAGAGTCTAGTACTTACAGTGTCAAATTCTTCCTGCAGTCTTATTTATATTTTTCCTCAGCAAACCTCTGAGGGCAAAACAATCCCAGAGAATTGTCAAGGTCACTTTTAGTCAGATCACAGATATTTTCATCCAGTCTCCATTACTGAGGATTCCAACCACAGAAAGCCGCCAGTATTGTTTTAAAATGCCCTCTCTGTGACCCTGTTCCTCTGAAGGTCAAGTGCACTATCATTCCCTGTAACCAAGGAAGCAGAATCGACGTGTTCCTGCTGTTTTGCCAGCTGCTGAAGGAGTTTGCCTAATAGTGAGATTAATTTCATCTGGGGAAGATAGTCCCAGGTTATCAAGCTCCCCCTCCCTCTGTTCTCAAGCCCCTCAACCTGCTCAGTCTCTGTGAACTGTAAAACAGCAAAATGAAATCTGAGAAATTAGTTTGCCTGTATCTTGAATTATTTTCAAATCAGCAAAATTGAAAGGAAAAACCACCACATTCCCTGTGGAGCATCTTTAGCCTTAAAGTTCATTAAGCTCATGTATTTAAAGGAACATAGGCCTTTCTAAACTAGTCTGGGGCCTTCAAATCTAAGTAGCATAATCAGTCTCAATACAGTTAAGAATTCATACCTTAAGTTCATGACACACGTGTGGTTAATCAGTTTAAACTCCATAACAAAACATTTGTATCAGGCTGCAGCAAAGGCTGACAAATGGGTGAAAATAGAAAATATTAAATTCTTAGACAGTAAAATTTGTTACAGTTATGGTACATGAAGTTTTGGGAAAAATGACCGTGGGCTTGACAAGTTTTACAACAGTAAACTTGAATGCAGTGGACTTCCTACAAAGCCTTATGCAACAAATGCATCACCTAGGTGTCTTTAAGTAGCACTGGTATTTTATTTTAACTTCAAGGACTCCTAATCTTAGCACAGAAATGTGCTCACTACTGAAATTAGGCTCTTTATGTGATAGAAAACACAATTATCTGTTGTACAACTACAGGAGTGTATTTACAGCATGGGTACAACGTAAATGTTAGGTCAACTAATTGTAATCTAGTGTGGGGGAAAGCATTATACCTAAAACGTGAGACAACCCAATGAAATTTTAGTCAGATTTTCCTTGTGCTTAGTATCTGACACCACTTTTACTAACCTTGTCACTCTAGGCTTTTATTTGTCCAGTTCATTCAGGAAAGAAGTTTATGATACCTGATTAGCAGCTGTCTTTCCTAGGACAAAACCCAAATCCTGAATACAATAACGCTTTATCACTACATAACCCTCTGTTCAGAAGCAGACTTCCCAGCTCCGAAGTCTGGAATAGCTGTATTGCAAAGGGAAGGCAGAATCCTTGTAACACTTAAGCAGAAGTGATATAAAAACACATAGTAAGAAAAAAGACTTAAAGTTGCTTGTGTTCTGAATCAAAAAAAGTAATCGAAATTTGAAATAAAATACAAAACCTATCAATTGCAGTGTACTAATGTAGCTAGTACTACATTAGTAACTACTAATGTAGTTAACAGCTTTCTCGCAACTGCTTAAGTCACCCACAAAATATCAAGACTTGAGCAAGAAATATAAAACATATGAAACGCATCTTTAACTAAATAGTAGCAGATATTTAGGGCCTGATCATTCTTTTTTTGATGGAACTTTCTCAAGTACTATATGCTGCACAGAAATAGTACGGCTACAAAGGCTTTCACTCTTATTTTTATAGGACATCAACTATGCTACCATAATAAACATCCGCAGTGAAGCAGAATTAGTATTTTGTAACTTGACAGTTTCTAATATTTTGACAGTGACATTCTTACAGAACAATGCTTACAGGAGTATATACTGTGTTCAATGTAACAGAGGGCCTCTTAAGTTGATGAGAAATTCTGAAATTACTGTACCTAGTAATTTTCACAGAAAAACACTAATCAGAAATTAGTTCAGATATCTACCATTCTACTTCGAGTCTTATTTTTGTTGTTGTACGTATTTAACTTATTGGAAATGTCATTGTAAGAATGCTTATGACCTCTCTGGCATGTGCCTGCAGAAGACTGGGACCGTATCTTGTACTGGAATTTTTGCTAATGTACACAAGGATTGTGGAATTCCATCTGTATCAACTGGAGGGAGGGGAAAAGAGGAAAAAGCAATCACTATTAAACATAATTTTAGGACTGAAGAAGAATCCACATCTCTCAAAGTAGTTTCCAGATTCACAGCACTAACCAATCGTATCTGGTACAGATTAAAAACATTTCATGCTTAACAACTGTGTGATTTCCTTAAAAGTCCACGAGGATACAACTGATATTTTCATTTTAGCACTCACATTGCAAACACTAATTATACGTAGGCAGACTGGGAGAACAAAACAATTTCATGAAGTATGCCAACTGTGCTTCTGGTATACCACTGGAAGACAGAAGCTGAAGACAAGTGGCATAGCATGGAGAATCGTCCGCTTTGGACCAATCGGCAGAAGACTGCATTTGCCTGAGCTCTCAAACCAACAAGTATCACTAGCAATAATTTCGTATGCTGACGTGTATATAAATTAATTAATAATGATTTGCATTAAATGACACAGAGGATCTGCACAAAGCTCAAGAAATATAAAAATATGCTTAGAAACATACATATCTACTATCCTGCCTTTTTCATCATTAAACTAAACCCAAGTATTTGGCAATTAGGTGCATTGTGAAGGCTGGCAAAATTAAATTTGGCCACTTCTGTTTCATTTATCCATCATTATGTGATTTTATATATATAAAAATGTATGTATTAAAAATATATTAAAAATGTGTATTTATACTTATTTTTTCATAATTTTTTTCAGTAAAGTAGTTCACTTTAATTCTACATTTTAGTTGCAATCATATTATATTAAATTTCCAATATATAGGTATATATAAAATATATATGTATATATAAAATAGGAAGTTTGAAGCTAAGCTTCTCTAGACCTTTCATTATTTTTACGTCCTTTGAAATAAATAAGGTTTCTTCATAGCCATATAGTCAAGTCACATAGTAATTTACTAAACTGACTTGCCCATAGTGTACATATACATTTATGTATGTAGGTGTGTTTGTATGACCATATGTATGTATCTAATAAATTTATGTACTCACTAACCAAATTTTCAATACTTTCTATAGCTTATTTCCCCACTACCACATTGATTATCAAAGTAGTATTTGAGAAATATATTGAAGGAATAATCAATCGGCCACATAGTGGAGGAATTTTCAAGGTCTCTAAGCTTCTCTAACTTAAGTAGAAGAACATTTCCTAAATTCACGCCACTAAAAGCCAAAGTAACTGTATTTCTTGAATACACTGGTCAGTTCTCACTAAGCCTAAACCAATTTCAGATATATTATTAATAATATAGAAAAGAGAATAGAAATTAAAGTAAGGCATAGTTAAGCAGTCACAGAACAAATATGCTCAACTGCACCCAGAAATTTAAACTATTTTTTACAAGTTTTCTCTCATAAAACAGTTAAAGAATTTCAATGAAAAATATGGTACCAAGTTTTACACCATAAAAAAAACACTACATCTCAAATCAAATCAGAAAGACTTATTTTTCTATAGGTATTTGTCCTAATGAACTTCTTTAGCTATTAAATTAATAATAAGCTTTTATGAAAAATGTACGTATTGCCTGAAAACGTCCAAATATATTTCTTTCACAGATGTAAGATATATCTAAAAAAAGTTTCAGTGATACTCTTTGGAATTAACTGTCCTGACCACTTGGGCCCATCATAGAATGGCAGATAAAATTCAGATCCACCATGGAAGAACTCAACTGTAGTTTAACTGCCCTAACAGGATGCTGGTGCAAGATCTTGTATGAGACATATGAAGGCAACAGTCATGGAAGAAGCTGCAATTCTTGCCATATCTACATCCTAAAAAATAAAAAAAAAAAATCACAGACTATGTCTTGCATAACACCCCAATACCTGTATTACACCAGCGGCTATGCCACATCTGGTAACATTCTTGAATTCAGAGGCTGCCAAACTGCATAAGCCATGAAGGATCTCATTACTCCAACATGCACTTTGTGAGATACCTCTCAGCCTGACACTATGTCTAGGTCTTATGCAATTAAAAGTAACTTGAGAAAAGCTGATTTTGAACTAAAAATTGTTTGAGAAGACTCAGCATCAAAACTCCACCTTGAAATGCATCCAGAAATGAGAAAATGGTCAATGATAATAATAAAATATTAAACATAAATGGCCTTATTTTACACTTCATTAATTCTCACAACAAAGCAAAAACTTACTCCATCAAACAGCAGTGTTTCTGGTCTCCTTTTTCAGCACACTGTGCTTCATCTGGACTTAAACCTAAATTGCTGAACTACTTATGATGTAACGTGTCAAGGAGATCTGAAGAGGGTCCAGAAAATACTTGATGTGAACAAATATATCCAGTATTTTTTCAGTCCCTGGCAAAACATACTTTCAGAAAGGCCCAAGGTTTTGATAGGTTCTTATCAGGGCGCTGAGGGAACTGAAAGCAACTGAAATCCTCCGGCGATGCAGCTGGCATAAACAAGATCCCAGTAAGCACAGGGCTCAACAGAGTCATCGCCTGTTGACTCTCTCCCTATAGCCTCTGACAGAGAAAAAGGATGCACGGGGAGTAGTTTGTGGCTGTCATGGAACCGGAATGGGACAGTTTTAGCAGCTACTAACAGTTCTTTCTGATCACATCAGAGATGATGTTGGAAAGAGGAAATAGCCCTTATTCCTCTCCACAGTGACAGTTCTGTTTAAAATCTTTGCATTAAAAACTAAGTCACTGCACAGGGAATACATCTCCACTTCATAACCAAAAACATTTTTCTTAAACAATACGCAAATCAAATCTAAGTTGGTGCTGGGACTGAACCCGATATATTGCACAGTGACAGTGCTAAAAATATACTTGAGAAAAGCAGTGTTACTTATTTTCACATTAAGGCTAAAGTATATTTTATGCTTTTCAAAAGCTACTCAGGATGAGGAGGAATTGCTGAAATTCCCTCCGAATCCCCTAGCTGCTCTCTGTTCTCCAGTCTTGTGAGCTGTAAGTAAAGGCAACTGCAGATACTAAAAATGGAGCTCTTACCCTATTCTGTTCAGAAATACACAGTTGCAAAAATGCAACAAGCAACAGAGCTATAAAGCAGAAGCAACAGCAGTGAAACCATTTGAAACCATTACAAGGACAATTTTACAAAGTCCTAAAAACAGAGTAAGTACAAAAATACATCCAATACTGGAGTGCGCTCACTAACTTCTGTGAGACATTCACAGTTTCATGGAAAACAAACCTGACGAACTATTGCTCAAGACAGAAAAACAACATATGGCCTACTTGCATGACAGTCTGATTTGGTGCTTGGCATCATAGTTCTCAATAAACCCATGCACTACATGTGGCAATTATCTTGAAAAAATGATGCAGATATAGCTAAACCTGCCAATATTTGCATTGAGTTATCCTGTTTGCAACTTGTCTCTCCTCATTCATAACTTAAAATCCAGTGCATGATTAATGGCTTTTTCTCTCCTTCCATTTAATTTCCATCGATGAAAAATATATTCCGAAAAAGCTTCTCATTTCTTAAGGCCAGTGCCAAGTTTCATGCTACATTTTCTCTGAGAAACAGTGAGTACAAATATAGCATTTTAGCATACTTCAAGAAAACTAGTAATGTATTTACCTGTATTAAAAACTGTATCTGACTGAAGACACAAATAGCAGGCAGCCAGCCATTCATAAAGAAATGCTTCAACATTAACAAGGTCATAGCATTAATTAATTCTTAATGAGATAATGCTGCTTATAACTGGTTTTCCATGAACAAAGTTTTCATGGTGTTATGCAGTGGACAGGTGTATAATTTAAGAAGGAGTTGAATACTATAAAGAGATGAAGCCCTCTATTTACCCACCGGCCAGGAAGAAATCACAGAGCTTCATACACTCTTGAGATGGAGCGATCTCTCCAGTGGCAAGATACAACCATCACACTATGTTACCACGGTGCATTTCCTGCACGAGGAATTACAAATGTCACATATTTTATGTGCCTTAGATGTGATTATAGCACTCAAGTTCTACCAAAATAGTATAAGGATTGCCAGTATTTCCATTACAGGTTTTTATTTCCAAGTTTGTTTGGGAGTGTTTTTAAAAAATGCAGCTTCCCAAATTGATACCTGGTATAGCAAACTACAGTGAAAATTCGCTTGTCGATTTTCAGTGTGAAACTACAGTTTTTTTGAAACCACTCCTTAGATGTTATTTCCAGGATACTCAGTAGGCTGTTTAACACACTGTTTAAAAAGAACCAACATTCTTTAGAAAAAATTTGGTCTAAGTAGGGAATCTGGAATCCATTTCTGAAAACACAATGACACACATTTCCTTCATATCTAGAGCTTCTTCTTGAACTAAAATTATTTTTTAATATCCAGTTGTAATCTTAGTTCAATAGGTCAAAAAATCCCCCAAACTAATGTCTGAAAAATGGCCTTGTCTACAGAGGTCTCTTAGCCTACTTGCACTTCATTATTTATGAAATCCCTTAATTATGTAATTATATGATAAATCATAGTAAATTTGAAGGATATTAAACCAAATAATTTTAAACAGACAATAATTCTAGTTTATTTTTTGACTGAAGTTTGCATACTGAAGGAGATAAATAGGTTATTTTCTATGGCCATGATCACATGCAGTTTCAGTGTTTGCGAGTTGATTTAGACATTTTAGCTGTTGGGCATCCAAGCTTCAGTGAATATACATCAAGACATCACTTAATATCACTTTAAGTAGATTTTGTGCTTTTTCTCATACATATAAGCAGAAAATATAAAGCCCGATTTAAATTAATCACTCTACTGTAAATTCAGTATAGTGCACAAGTAAAACAGGTAACTTCAATCACTGTTCTGGATTTAGATGACAACTCAAGAGATGAGCAGAAACCTTTCATGTCCAAAATGGTCAAGCTAATGATCAAATGACCAGAAATTGTGTTGTATTAATTTTTTAAACAATCCATAATACAGCCAAGTTTCTCTACAGTTCGTGTTGAATTTCCTACTTGCATTCCTAATATGGGGGCCACCAGAATGAAGTAAGGTAAACAAACCACATATTGGTTTGCACTGGTTTCTTGTTTGTCCCCAAGTATAAAGCAACACTGGTCTATAACGATTTTGTGTTCCATTTATACTTAATTGTAAACAGCAAGGACTCCCCAATATCTTTTTCATTTCAAAAGCTCATATACCAACTGTTGTGATATCATCTGGCACTCACCTCAGCCACCTGCTGAGTCTCCACTACCTGCTGAGCCAGCACCTCCATATTGGTTGTCATGGTGAAGCAAGATCATTAGAGAACCTGTTTGAAAAGATGCCAGCAACTTCCATCAGGCACAACATTTAGTTCTTTTCTTATTAAATAAAGCTCTGATATGACTTTTTGATAATTTACAATGCTGTTTGATGTATCTGACAAATAAGAAAATATGCTACAGATGCGTGTGTGCGTGCGCACATATATATGCACATATACGTACAGTACATGCATACTGGAACCATACTGTTCAAAAAGCTGAGGCACATAGTTATTCTTTTACTTTATAAAGCCTCTAACATACTATTTTTGCTCTATTATTTAAGCTGCAAAAAGGAGATGTTAATTTTGTAAATTAAAAAGGACTAATTTGAGTGTCAACTACTGATGCTGTTTGTGGAATTCACAGATCTCTAAGGCACTTTCCTCAAATCAAGGGAAGAGAAACCTTAAACTGCTTCTACGCTACGTGCTGCACAAGGAAACAGCGATCTAACAATGCTGTTTTGAGCAAATTTTTATTAAGTCATTCTGCCAAACTATGTTCATCCATATTCTTACAGTAGGTAATGTTGCACAATAAGGGAAATAAACTGTCACATCTAAAACGTATTCTCTATTATCTAAACTATTATTTTATTATAATGTGATAGTATTATCAACCTGAGGAGAAAATACTGCTGAATTGTTTCATCCTATTGTGAGTGGCTGTACCTTCAACTTTACACTCTTCAGGGTTTAAAAAAAAAAAAAGACAGAAGGAGGAAGAAACAAGAAAAAAAACACTTCCAATATATTTCTAACTATCATTATTAGGGCTGTGTTTCTCCAAGGGTAAATTTAATTAAGATTTCAAATTCATGTGTTCAGTTTTTAACTGTGACTTGCTCATTACAAAGCCAGAGTTCAGATTCTGACCCAGGTGTAGGTAATGAAAAGGCATTCCTCAATGCTGGCCCATTTGATGTTTTATTGAAAACCTTCTGTTGGTACTTACAAAGCAATCATTTAAATAAAATTAAAACATACTATGAACAATAGCAAAACATGTAACAGAAAAATGCATGCATGCCTCTAGCACCAACCCCCCCCCCATTCAAAAGTAACTCCTACAAAGCTAACGTTGAAAATGTCAAAATTCTTTAAGTTAAAAAGATTAAATCATATTGTGGTAAATTCAATGTGAAAATTATTTTTACTATGTCATTGGAAGACTATTCATAACAATGCATAATCAAAGTTGAGACACCCCCCATGGAAATCATATTTATGCCAGTTCCTCATACAGCTTGTCATTTTTATTGAAGTGTTCAACTTGCACAGTAAGCATATGAACCATTTCCACCAGACTGATTTAATATTGCAGCTTGTGGATGGTTTCTCAGTTGTTCAGTAATTCCTTTTCAGCGTTTTCTCCGATTTTACATTAATTTTTTACGTTCAGCAAGGAAGATAACCATATGTTCATAATACGCTGTTTTCTCAGTGCTTTAAGATGAAGGAAGCCCCAAAAATGAGGTATTTTGTTCATAAGAATACCTTTCTAAGACCCAATGAAGTATTTCCTGTGGTAAGCCTCTGAAAGATTTACTGTTGATGTTGTTATTCACCAAGGTTTTTTTGACTTTCGACCTTCCCAAAACAGCAATAAGCTGAGGCTATCTGATCAAATCAAACTGGAAGCCCAGAGACCATATGCAGCCATGCCAAGTAACCTTGTTCATGATGTGGACTCCCAGAACGTGACACAAGGCAATAATCGGCTTCCCAGCAAAAAACCTGAGCAGCAGAGTTCATGGGGGGGGGGGGGAGAATCCCCCAAACAGACCAACAAAAAAGGTGGAACTTAAAAACTGCACGGAGGCACCTGGAGCACCAGGAAAGTATTTTCGATGTAATAGGGTGGCAGCCAACTCAGTACGTGCAGATAGGCTGCCGCCCAAAATATGGCATAAAACCATTAATCTCTCCCTAAATTGCAGTGCAATCTCAGAAAAAAATCACACACTCCATTTGAGGTAATCTATGGGTATGGCCCTACTAGGACGACAAGGCAAAAGGCCGAATTGGAGCTTATTGAAATCTGTTCCTTTGTCTTAAGGAAAGACAAGGTTCTTCCCACTGGATGCTTGACTCAGCTTCACCGAGCAGCAGGCCAGCACGCTTCTCAGCGGGGGCCTGAGGAAACAGGAAAGGCGGGGCTCGCAGGTTGGGCTCTACCGGGAACCTCTGTTACACCGTCACTGTGGCAGGAAGCCGGCAGGAATCCTCCCAACGCCTGACGCGACGGAAAATAACGAGGTGAGAGCCCCGGCCAGGAGCAGCTCCGACACCTCAGCCCCGCTGCCTGACGGCCGCCGCCTTCCCGCCGCGCTCGCCGCCCGCCCCCATTGGCTGCGGCGCGCTCGCGGCCCGCCGCCACGCAGCACCCCGCGCGCTGCCCGCCGCTGAGCTTTCGGGCAGCGGCCGCCCCGCGCGCCATGAAACCACGCCCCTCCCTCCCGCCTCCCGTTCCAACCAATGACCTCAACGGAGACGCAGCGCTCCCATACCCGCCACCGATTGGTCGAGGAAACCGCCTGTAAAGGCCGTGGCCCCGCCTCTCAAGTAAGAGGGAAAACACCCGAGGGACGCGACTAAGCACAAGATGGCGGCGCTGGCTGGTGGCCAAGTCCCAGGCGGGGCTGCTGCCGCCGCCATTAGCCCCCCTCCCCCGCCCCTCCGGTATATCCTTATGTCAGGCTATGAGAGGCCCGGCCATGGCAGTAGGGAAGCGGCCGGTAAGATGGCGGCGGTCTCAGCCCCGTATGCAAAGTACCCGCCGCCCCCTCCCCTCCGCCCTCCCGGTGGCAAAGGTAAAAGGGTCGGGTTCAAGCCGCCGCCTCCGCCCGCTCAGACTCCATCTTCTCTCTGTGTCCGTGTCCCGAGCTCGTCATCGCCGCGACCATCGCCCCTGCGACCCCCTAGACAGCGGACTGCTCTCACCGAGACCGGACCGGCTCCGACCTCAGGCGGCCCACATTCCAGCCCAGCGGCTCCGCAGCGGGACCCCCGCACCGGCTCGACCCAGCACCTCACAATGGTCCTCTCTCTCTCTCTCTCCAGGAGCTGCAGGCCAGCCTACAGCACGGCTGCCTCTCGCTTAGCAGCAAAATACCGGAGCCTTAACATCCCCCCTCCCCTCAAACCCAGCGTTACCCCTCCCCTTTGCCGCTCGCGGGGGTGTCCCGAACAGGGCCCCGATGCCACCTCCCCGCGCCCCCTCCCTCTTCTGGCCCCCAACGAAAGGAACCCAACCGGGCCGCCTCAATTTTAAAAAACGATTTTTACCTCAGGAATTGGCGCCAAACGTGCCCTGGCGGTGACCCCGACCCGGGCCCAGGCGGGCCGGTGTTGGGTGGCGGTGCCCAGCGGCGGCCCTCCCTCCCCCCGTGAGGGCGGCGGCGGTGAGGGGGCTAACGGGGGCCGCGGAGGGGAAGGGGGGGGGCCGGGTCTGTATTACGGGGCCACGCGGGGGGGTGGTGTTTTGTTTTGTGTGCCGTGCCCCTGTGAAAGGTCAGAGTTCGTGACCCCGCCCGCCGCCGCCGCCGCCCGAGAGCGTTTCCCCGCTTCCTCTTCCCAGCGCCCGGCCGGCCGCGGCCCCCTCCGCCCCCCTCGCGGGGCGGGGCTGGGGACGGCGGGGGAGGGGCTACCTGAGCCGCCCCGAGCCTCCGCGCCCCGGCTGCGCCCGCGCCCCGGCGGGGTCCGCGGCTCGCCGGGGGGCGGCCCTGGGCCGGCGGCGCGCCCCGGCTCGCGTCGCGCCCCGCCCCGGCGGCGAGGGCGCTGGGCCGGCACCTGAGCCCGGGGGGTGCGGGCCCTGGCCAGGCTCCCTGCTCGGGCAGCGCGAGGGGCGGGCCGTGCCCCTGCCCCCGGGCAGGCTCGTCACTGCCGCGCCTGGGGCTGCTGCGGAGCCCGCAGCTCGAATCGCTTGGGCGGAGGTGGTTGTGGTGTGCGCAGGTGGGTGCCGGTGTTCCGCGTACGCCTCGGTTCTTACTAAAGGTGCGGAGTCGAAGGTGGGCTTGCAGTTGGCGCTGGCTCTCGCAAGGGCCAGCGCCAGAACGCCCCGAGTTTTTCTTTCATTTTGTGAGGTCTCTGTCATTGATGGGGCTCTCCCGGCAGAGCCGGCTGGGAGCGGGGCTCGTCCTGCCCTGAACGCGCCGCTGCAGGCGTGGGTCGGCCCTGGGTGCGGCTGAGGTGGCTCCAGAGCTTACCGCCTTCAGTGCTTGTCCTCTCTTTCTGAGGCTGTCATACACTGAGCCATGAGCCCGGTTCACCGTCATAACCATGTGTAGCTATTTCTTAACCTGCCCCTGTCCAAATGATCTTGGTACTTCCAGTAAGTTTCTCTTGAGTCCAGTAATTTTGACAGACGCTAACTTGAGGAGTGGCCAGATGAGCAGTAAAACTGGAAGACACAAAGTGATAGTAATTCCTGAAAGGAAATGTATGGAAGAGATAGCAGCTGAAGGCAATAATCACTTAAACAGGAGGTGCTGCTGTCTGAATAGTTACACGGTCAGCACCCTGGGGGGCTGTGTTTGGGGTTTTTTTTGTTAGAACTGGCTGTTTGGGGCAAGGATAAGAGAAATGAAGAACTACACCTGTGAATTACAGCCTTACTGTCACAAAACTGGAGTTAGTAACATTAAAGCACATGATGTACAGATGTGTTTGCAATACATAAATAAAGGAAAATGTTTCAAAAAATGTCTTTGGTGTTTGTTCACTACTATAATGTTAAATAAATGAATTTTCAAATTCTCAGACTATGGACATGCACATACCTTCAAAAGCAGATTTGCTTTTTTTCTTCATAAAATGTACTGTTGAAGTGTAAGTATGTTTCTGTAACACAGATACCTTTAAGGATTTTAAAAATTCTCATAGTAGCCTTACTGTAGAAGTAGATTAGATGTTAGGGTAGGAATGTGTTTCTCTTGTTAGAAATCAAGCACAGTGACGCGTGGAGCAGCATCTATGAGCACAGCATGTTTTTTAAATAGAGGTTTTGGCAAACCAGCCCACCTTTTTTAAAGTGAAATAAACTAAGGGAACAACTTGCTGTTAGCCTGGCTTTAAACTACGAGATGTGCATCTGTTAGATCATGGTTGTAAGCAAATTTAAGCTGAATCTTTAGTTTTGTCCTTTATTTGCTGTTCTAAAATGTCTTAATCAGAATCACAGTCAATTTTTATCTTTTAATTATTTTTTTTCACACCAGCTGTGTTCATGGTGGTCAGAGAATTCTCTGATAAGACCTAGTATTGCTTGCCAGTGTTTTATGTTCAGTTGTGCACTCTCCAGTGATGGATTGTCACTTGCTGAATAAACCACAGGAGAATCCCACCATGAATAAAGAAGCTTTTGATTTTTAGAGTTATCTTTCCAAGCAGGAATGTCAGAATATATTGAATGGGGAGGAATTAGGCTAGGATGCTTTCAGTTAAGTTTCTGCTTTATATAGAAATCTCTATAGTGATGATTATTTTGCGCTCTTCAGGGAAATAGTGTGTTATTTTTCCTTGATAATAAAATATATTTTAAATTTATTTGCTTCTGTTCACTAGCCAATTCTCTTTCCTGCACCTTTTAAAAGGGAGGTCCAGCATTTCTGTAGCTTTTGACTGCTAACCTGTTCCCTTCTACTTTTCTCATTTCTGGCTATCAGTATTTGGAGTGGAGTGAAATTTTGAGCTTTTCAGTTGATGCACAGAGAGTGCCAGGACTTTTCAAGGACTCCCAATAACAACTTTCCTAGGTGTTTGTGTTTTGGCGTGTTTGCTCCTCTGTAGTTGTTTGAGAATTGTTACCAAATAACAAGTCTTCTCAACCCTTTTCACTACTCCATGTTTAGAAGTGTGCAAGAGTGTGCTTGGGGGGGGGTGTTCTTTTTTTCATTGGCTTGGGCAAAGGTAGTCAAAGATATCATGACAAAGCTTTGTCAGTGGTCTTAGTACATGAGAGAATTTACCAATTGACTTAGAACTGATAAATTGGAGGGACAGACTCCATAGTGCAGTTTATTTACTGGTTTGCTTACCTCCATCTGTTCTGTCTTATCGTCATGTTGTAACCTCTTTTGACATAGGTTGTGTTTCTTCTGGTTTTATGTATTGAAAACTAATGTGATCCTGCACTCTGGGGCTCATAGGCACTGCAGTAATAATCTTGTATACCCTGTGCTCTTCTTGGCCTTTTTAAGTGTTCTGCCCCTAGTGTTGTGTTTAAGAATGTACCTCTGACTTGTCACTACATTTCTTTTTTTTTTTTTTTTTTTTAATATGGACAGAATTCTCATTAAAGTATGAGATTTGTCTGAGGAAAGACTGAAGGGCTTAAAAGTCCTGTCAAAGATTCTTATGTAAACCTGCACAATTAAAGATCTGCAATATCCTTTCAGTATGTATTATATCTTTGGTAGCTCAAGGGAGAATGAAAACACTTGCTTCCATAAACTGGTATTTTGGTTTCTGAAGGATTTTCTTGATAATACAGTATATATCAGCAACCAAACGTGCGTACTTGTGAAAGGACTGCTGTAGCATAATGGGAGAACAGAAAAGAACGGCAATCACTGGGATGCTATGCCCGCAAAGCAGGTGTGCGCTGCTGATAATTTCCAAGCATGTTATTTCTTCACCCTGTTGGGTGTGTACTTGAGCGTACAGCCTGCTTCAGCGGGCTCCCTCTTCTAGAGTATTGTGCATTGTGAGAATTGTGCTTTGGGAGGACATTGCGCTGAAGGTTTCTCACTTTGGAGCCTAACTGATCTGGTGGTCAGGAGAGTGTTTTTGTCTGTTTACATCATTGTGTTTTTGAGCATACACATTTTATTTCTTTGTTAAAGCCTGAGGTCTGAGATACTTTGAGAAGTAGGATATTGCACTTAGACCAGCAAAATTCTGTATAGTTTTGAATGTTGCCAGTAATTCTGTATTGTTTTGAATGTTGCCAAGGACTGAATCAGTTACTGACATTGCTGGAAGGCAACATATACAGAAATGCTTTTAAAGGTGTATTTTTCCTCTATCTGAGTGATGCTGGAAATTAAAATGCAGTAATGAGAATTGTATATCCTATTAAGCAAAGCCTGCAGATACCCTATTGAATGTTTTGCACAGTAATTTGAAAATAAACCAAGTAAGATTGCTTAGTGTTATCTTGCAAAAATGTTCCAAGGTATATACATTGGTAGTTGTGAGGATTTGGGGCGAGGTGGGGGAAGGTGATCATAAGTTAAAACTACAAACTAAACTTTTCATAGTGTTATGACTTTATGGAAATAAAAATATTGGTGTATCATAACTTCTGAGTGTGTGATTTAGTTGTTTCTTGTGTTTAAAAATATTGAACAAAATCTGAGTTCTGTTGTGTAGTGTTGTACTAATCTCTGTAACTACTTGAAATTTTGGAAATGTTAAATTTGCAGCTCACAAGTAATTGGTTGTGATAGTGACAGGCTGTTAATTTTACTATTGTTATTATTTTTTGGGATGCCTCTAGAAGTAGCTGACACAAACATACTGCCTGTGCCCTAGTGAGACAAATGTCTTGCCTGTGGGCTTATTTAATAGCTAGTTAGTTAATAGCTGAGTAACATCATGACTCCAAAATTCTATGTGATACACAAAATTAAAGATGACAAATGGTTATATATTCTTTAGTGTCTCTTCTAATTGCTGTCCTTCTTTCACTCCCCTTTCACAAATTCCTCTTGTTCCACTTACCAACAAGTCTCTGACTGAAAAGAAGAATGGAAAATGCTAGAGCCAAACAAATTGCTGCTTTCCCCCTCTCTGCTTCCTGCTTGGCAAGTTGGGGAAAGGTTTAGAGGACAGGAGTTGTCCCCTTGTTCTTCCTTGTTCCTGCTACCAGGAGAAGGCCTTGTAGCAGCTTTCCTCTGAGCTCTGGTGCAGAGTGCAATCCTGCTTGCTGTGCAGCTCCACCGTGCTCACTGAGGTTGGCAACAAAAAGTGCAGTGAAGGAAGCTGCATCAAGATTGTGACAAATTTTGCTGTGGTTCTTGCAATAATTTCTGTGAAATATGGAACTATATGGTATGCCCTTAATTAATAAACAATATTGTATTAGCTAATGCTGAAATTTGCTAAATTTATATACACAGACTTCTAAAAGAGCATTAGTAAAAAGTGCTTGTATAGCCCCTTCTTAGCTTTAGCTATGACTGGAGAGAAATAAAATCAACAGAAGATGCTGGAGTTGAAAAAGATCAAAGAGAACTGAGATATGCTACAAGTAAAGGTTAATAACTATACTGGCAGCAAAGAAAAGAAGTAAAACTGTCTACCATACTGTGGTGAGTTGGCCTTGGACTGCAGCCAGATGCTGACCCAGCCACTCACTTCCCCCTCAATAGGATGGGATGGGAAATAGGATGAAAAAGCTCGTTGGTCAAGATAAAGAGAGAGATCACTTGCCAGTTACTGTCATGGGTAAAACAGACTCGACTTGGGGAAAATTAATTTAACTAATTGCCAGTTAAAATAGATTCGGATGGTGAGAAAGCCAAAAATTAAACCACCACCTTCCCCTGATGCCCATTTCTTCCAGGCTCCATTTCACTCCTTCCCGCCTGACTCCTCTACCTTCCTCCTCCCCGCCAGCCCTCAGAGCAGTGCGCAGGGGATGGGGGGGATTCAGTCGGTACGCACCAGCTCCTCTCTGCCCCTTCTTCCTCCTCACGTTTTCCCCTGCTCCGGCGTGGGCTCCTCTCCACAGGCCGCAGTTCCTGTCAGGAGCGTGGGCTCCTCTCCACAGGCCGTGGTTCCTGTCAGGAGCGTGGGCTCCAGCGTGGGCTCCTCTCCACAGGCCGTGGTTCCTGTCAGGAGTGCGTGCTCCAGCGTGGGCTCTTCTCCACAGGCCGTGGTTCCTGTCAGGAGTGCGTGCTCCAGCGTGGGCTCCTCTCCACAGGCCGTGGTTCCTGTCAGGAGTGCGTGTTCCAGCGTGGGCTCCTCTCCACAGGCTGTGGTTCCTGTCAGGAGTGCGTGTTCCAGCGTGGGCTCCTCTCCACAGGCCACAGTTCCTGTCAGGAGCGTGGGCTCCTCTCCATGGGCCACAGTTCCTGTCAGGAGCGTGGGCTCCTCTCCATGGGCCACAGTTCCTGTCAGGAGCGTGGGCTCCAGCGTGGGCTCCTCTCCACAGGCCGCGGTTTCTGTCAGGAGCGTGGGCTCCTCTCCACAGGCTGCGGTTCCTGTCAAGTATACAACTTTTCCTAGCCATATTTCAGAAAGGATTTTAGTGGTGGTCATTTTCAAACTCTTCTGCTGATAACAAGGACCTTTCAGCTCCTCCCTTTTGTGGGATAGTTGCCTCAGAAGAAAAAATGCTCTGCAAAGCTGCTGTACAAGAGGAGGAGGGAAGAGACCCCATGGAAGTTGCTCCTTGCCCAGGAGAGCAGACTGAATTCACCGCAGACCAGAGGTGAGATGGGAGAAGTGCACACTTACAGGGAGGGAAGGATGTTTTAGATGTGGAAAGAGAACCACTGCAATACAAAGGTGGGCTGTAAGAGTACCTCTGGCGTAGGCCAAAAGCCCGCCCTCCGGTTGCGGTGGTGGTGTTGGCAGTAAAAGTACATAATGAACTAAGGGGGGGTCAAAAATCAGGGCAGGCCAAGAAGTACAGAATAAAAGCAGGATTTAAGGTAATGAATGTGTTTTAAATGTTTGGGATTGACAGTGTTGTAGAGCTCTGGGTGGTTTTGGGGTTGGGTTTTGGGTTTTTTTAAGTTGTCATTTCAGGTGCTTAAAATTTTCATAGAATTTTCCTGAAACTTTTGAAGTAAATTTTAAGAGCAAAGCTGATATCTAGCATGGAAAAATTCAACAGTTAGAAGTGACTGAGAAGGTTTAACAGTATACACTGTTTGGTCTTGTTATGTCACATTCAATTTAAATCTCCAAGTGTTAGTAGATGATTTTTCAAGTGGAAGTCCTTGTGCCTTGCGTTCAAGTTTGTGCGTAGCTGGGCAGTGCTGAGGGAAGCTAGTGACCTCCATCTTGTGGGGTTTTTGCCCTTGTTTCTCCGTAGTTGTCTCTTAGAAAAAGTGAGCTTGCTGTCTGTTCTAGGCTTTGTCAACTGCAGAAAAATCTCATTCAACCTCAGTTCTGAATAGTTTTACTGGTTATATTTGGAAATGCAGTTATTTAGCTAATGACATGCTGTTTTATTCTGGAAAGAGGGAAAGTGATTCCTTGCGCTCACGATGCAAATATTCATTAATGTTTGTAAAAAGCAATTTTAAGAACAATATGCAACTGCTATACACTGAAGACTGTGAAAAGCAAGAGCAGTGCAAAATCCTAACCCTGCCCCAAAATTCACCCTGAGTGACCTCTCAATATGATATACTCCAGGACCTGACTGCTCTCTAAGAACTGTCAGTATGGATGGAAAGTAATTCCAGTTCCTGTGGTGTTTTCTTTAAGATTACATTTGTCTGCTGGCAAGTACTACAGTTAATAACGTGGCATATAGTATATTAAATAAAAATATAGACAGCTACTAGGCAGTTTAAACTGTCCTCCAGTTCCTTTTAACTTAGAGGAGCGAGGAAAGGACATAAAAATGTAGTACTACAAGTAAAAAGATGAAAACAATCAGAGCACATTTATGTAAAATGTATTCCATGCCTTTCCAAAGCATACAGATTAGAAACAAACTGCAACACTTCTCTGGGGGAAAAAAGCTATTAAAATAATGAGAAGAATGTAAAAACCTTGTCATTTAGTAATTAATAATATAAAGAAAACATGGCAAAGAATGACAGTGCTGTTTCATGAGCGCTTTAAAGGTTTCCTGGTGTTTGTTGTTTTTCTGTGCAAAAGGAAGACATTCAGAATATTTGTGAAACAGTTCTTTTAGGAAAGATCAATTTTAAAAATTATTTTACTTGAAGGTCTCTGAAAGGGGTTGTAAACCTGACCTGGAGTCCAGAAACTTTATTGTCAGAACTTGATCAAAAGTGGTGTCTCAGTGTTATCCAGACTGAAGGATCTCACTGGTTTTCATACGTAGCAGTTTGTGTGTTATGTTCCCAAGTAACTTGTGAAGTTAGACTAGTGTTTTAAGTGTAGCCTGTAGGAGGTTCACAAAGTGACAAGGGAATACCTTTTCCTCTGGCTGAGTACTGGCACTTTTTTACCTTCACAAGCAGTGATATTCACTGAACATGATTACAGCCAACGTAGTCTTTATTGCTTTTGTACCAAAGTAGCATGCAAACAGGAAAAGCTTGGTTGGTATTCATAGCTGTGTGTTTTTCATCAATTGTAAAAGCAACACAGAATCTGCTCAGGAAAGGTAGTACTCCCAGGGCTAGGCAGCAGTGCTTATGAAATGGTGTGGGATCTTGTCATGT
This sequence comes from Pelecanus crispus, assembly GCF_030463565.1. NCBI lineage: Eukaryota > Metazoa > Chordata > Aves > Pelecaniformes > Pelecanidae > Pelecanus > Pelecanus crispus. Next base: position 51,760,201 of record NC_134649.1, read on the forward strand.
CTGAATACTCTCCAACTCTGAATAACTTGTACTTTGATTTGGAAAATAATTTAATAACTGTTTAAAAAACAGATTTTAACTAGGCATATACTGTAAGATAGATGTAAATATTAGTTGCAGATAATGGCTAATAATTTTAATGCTTTTCAGTAAGTAGCAAAATAAGCAGAAAAACACTGAAACAACAAATGAGATCAGCTTGCATCTGAGCTATTGACTGAGTAGCTAGTACATTGTGACTTATTACTGAATTTTTTTTTGAAACATTTGTGAAGGTGTGGAACAAAATCTTTGTTTTGAAGGAGTAATACTAGCTACCAGTTAGTAAGAAAGAGCTGTTTGTAAATAAATGGCATGTAGTAAACTGAGTACATACCTCTTCTAAGATGTTAAAATTTTCTCAAAGGTGATTACTGGATTAACTCTGAAATGAAGATAATTTCTGTCTCTGGTGCTTAGCTTTGCTCAAATTAGATTAACAATTGGACTGAAACTGTGAGGACATTTTCTGCCCCCCTCCCCCCTTTTTTTGTGCTCTGTTGAGACCATTTGTATCTGTAACTGAAGTAGAGTTGACTCGTAGGTGGGCTTTACAGGAGGTAAATGCAGTGTGGACTGAAACATTTGATCACAGCAATTAGGTCTAAATCCTGTTTCTACCAGAAGGCCTCCACTGCCATCTTCTGATTTGATGCTTTTCCGTAGTTTGTCAGCGAATTGGTTAACAGGTAAGTGCCTGTTAACAGTAAATGGAACTGCAAAGCTGGAATTAAAGAACGTAAAAATTAGGTAAAGGAACAGCCTGTAGAACTGCAGTTATGTTTTGCTCTTTTATTTTTCCACATTACTTAAAACAATGTTTAATAGCACTTTATCTTATTTTTTACAACAAAATATTTTCATGTATTCATTTCCTGCTTATAACTGAAAACTTCATACAACAGTCACTAAATGTCAGCACCTAAATCTTCATAATAATGTTGTTCTGTAGTGCAGTTTTGTTTTGTTTGGGACCATGGTTAGAGATCTTACTCTGTATTCAACATTCTCTTATTTTTTTGTCAGTGCAAAATGTTTTTAAGGGGGGATAAACATTTACAGTGTACTGGTAGCAAGGCCATGATTCTGACATGAAATAAAAGAGTTAACATTGGTATTCATCCATAAACTAAAGACTCAGATGTATCAAAAAAACCAAAACAACTATATTTTTATTTAGTGATAGATGTGTATTTGGGTTTTTTTTAAGCTTGTTTTTCCAGGTGATAAATTGAACTACCTTTATCATTTGGATACATATTATAGGCCTTTAAAAATAGGGACAATTCTAACAGTTGTTAGGGTCAAGAATTCAGATATCCATTAAACTTCTTGAAGAAAGGGGAAAAATGAAAGCAATAATTCCCCCCCCCCCCCCCATATATTCTATGTAAGTAAATTCTTGAACATGGTATTTTTATACAAAGCTATATTTTAATCATAAATGCCATTCTATTCCTCAGTCAAATATTATGACAAATATAGGACATGAAACCATTTTATTGCAATGATTAGAACACCACCTCTCAACCTTCTTTATTAAAAGAAACAACAAAACATTAAAAACAAAAAAAACCAACCCCAAAACACAAAAAACAAAACAACGAAAAAACAACCCCCCAAACTCCAGAGATCTATATCCTCAGCTGGTGTAAAGCAGCACAGCATCTTTGAAGTCATGCAGACACTTGGCTGGTGAGAATCCAGCCCTGGAGATGTAGTGCACAACAGCAGTCTGATGTAAGATACATTTAGCTACAGGAGGTCCAGAGCACTCCAGCAGAACAGGTTCAGACAAGTGCATTTCAGCCCACCAGCATATTTCAAATGGTGTGCTGGTTAAATGGATTAAACTTTTGATGACACTTTTCATAACAAGAACAGCAGAAACAACAGGAGCTTTGAAAACAGACTATTTAAATAGATGATAAAAATCTTAACACTACTAGGTAGACTAGTGTTAAATAAAAACTGTCTGTAGGTTTATAATAAATTAAAAATAACCTTTGGGTTTGAGTCTGATGCAGTATTTAGGGAGAAGTGAAATTATTCAATGTCCGGAGCTGTGGAGCTACTGGAGCGCATTTCAAAGTACTGCAGTGGTATGAAATTAAACCCTTTAAAATAAATTAGACAGTTATCGGTGTAAAATTATAAATGGATAGTAAGTAATTATCCTGGATCATAGCCAGTGAAGTGTTGGTAGACCAGGTAAATTGAATGTGGTGTTCGTTCATTTTCTGTGGAAGCAATTTAGCATGCGCGGGGCATAATTTCACGCTGGCACTTGTTAATGGATGAGTAATAAATTGGGCCACAGAACTCCTTAGAAACATGAAAAAATGAAGCTGTAGTTCAATAAAAATAATAAAGTGCTTTAAATGAGCATTTGTTGTTTACTACATTGTTTCTCATTTCATGGTAGACATCAAAACCAGCCCAATGAAATATGATAGTGCTTAGAGTAAGTAAAACTGAGCCTGTTACTCACTGTAGTCAGTATTTCCATGTATTTTCTTGTCTTGATGTTAGACTTACTTTACTGTGGAATCAGAGGAGAAGCTTATAGTACGGGTTGAACTTGCACAGACATAAAGATCACCATAAATATTCTCTATTTTAAAGTTTCCATTTGCAAAAATGTGGATGTAAGAAGAAGGAAGCAAAAAGAGCAATTTGGAAACAGTTCATATCCAGTGTATGTAGCCAGTTTGCCTGAAATACACTGTTCAATTTTGTAAGACAGGAGAGGGTTGCTGGGAATGTATAGAAATCTGAGAATTTATTCCAAGTCCATTGAGTGATAGGTGCTATAATATAGATGCTTCTTCCATGGCTTCAATCCACCTAAAAAGGGCAGGAAAGAAAAAGTGGTACATATAAAATTACATGCATTTTAAGAACATATGTATTTTAATAAGTATTTTAAGAATGTAAAGCCTGAAGAGGACTGTATTTCCCATCTCAGCTCTAATGAGGAACTATAGTTTTGTGATTAAAGCAGGGAACTGAGTACTAGGACTCTTGCTTCTAGTACAAACTTTACCAGTAATTTATTGTAAAATCTCAAAAATAGTACAAGTGCTGTCTTAGAATAGGAAATATTAAACCACTGAAGTATGTTTAAAAGCAACAAAACCTCCCATAAACACTCATTTCCTTCCCTGTGTGTCTTGAGGTGCTGGCCTTTTTATTACTAATTTCATGACTATTTTGTTATGTGGAAGCAGTAGCATTAGAATGGGAAATCTAAACAATTATTTGTTGATGAGGAAACTGAGAGATGGATAAACAGAACACAGAAATCAGAGAAGTTTCTGTATAGTAATCACATTTGACAGACTTCTAGGCATGACTTTTGAGACTCAGCCTCCTCTTTACCTATACAAGGGAGCAAATTCTCCTTCCTGAAGGAACTGAAAAGCACCAGGTAGATTTTTAATGCCACCCAGGCCAGTCACATGCAATTGGGCTTAATCAACACTCTGAAAGCTGTTTGTTTCCTCTGTTACGAAGGCATTCTGAAGTGAAGGAGAGGGAAAAGCCCTACATAAGCTTTTGGACCTGTGCACTGGCTAGTGTGGAAGTCTACCCCCATACCTCTGTGCTGAATTGTTATCCTCTGCTCGGAAGCTATAGAAGAGAGTCTGCTTGTGGTAGAGATGGAAAACTGTGTCCATAGTTCCTTCCTCTTTTTCTGGGGTAATGGTGAAGCCCAACAAAGGCAAACTTTCTGTGGCAACTTTGTCCTGAAAGCAAGTAAAAAGTGAACGAAAATTTAGAGAGAAGGCTTGTAACGGTTTGAGGGCTCTTTCTGAAAACCAAGTGATGACATAACCCCTCTCTGACAGGGCTGCAGAAGCAGTCGTGTGAATCTTCTGCTGGACTGGTGGGTTAGCTCAGTTGGTTAGAGCATGGTGCTAATAACGCCAAGTTCACAGGTTCAATCCCTGCTTACTGCAGGGGGGTTGGGCTCGATGATCTCTCAAGGTCCCTTCCAACCCAAAGCATTCTATGATTCTATGATTCTTAACAGGAGCAGTGCCTGTGTACTGTACATGTCTATCTAGTCTTAGTCCTGAACTCAAACACCACCTCTGAAAGTCCAGTTCTTCATGATCATGCACATGGTCATGAAGGTCAAATTAGCCATTACTTTAATGGCTGTTTTTTACATAATGGTCCAGGAGGCAAGCTAGAGGTTACTGAGAATATCAGACAGTACAGCAGCAGTTCTGAAAGCCTGAGACCCACTCCCAGTTATGTCCCTTTCAACCATTTTTATTTGCCAAGTGCAAGTAATGGTCTTTTTTGGTACCTTGTCATCTCCTTTTGTAGTACTAGCAATTTTTTTAGAAATCTGCACTGTCTCAAACAGCACACTTGGTATCCAAAATGCTGCTTTGAAATTTCTGAGCTGGTAATGCAATTAATTGTTAATTTACTCCCAAGAAACATCCATGAACTTTGCTTGCCAGACACTGCTTTGTACCAGTTAAAGAAAACAATAAGCCTTAATTGAATTGCAGTTTAGCTGTTACTGATAGCTGCAGTTTTGGTCACTGTATTTAGGTAATGTTTTCTACGTGTCTGTGTTACTTTTGCCTCTGCTTTTAGAAGCTAAATGGCAAACTGGGAATGCAAAGTGTATCCGTTGCTTTTTGCCTATTGTTGCACCAGAAATGATCGCTTTTAAGGTTAGCAGGGGTAAGGTAGATGTATTGGATACAGAATTTGATGCTAATGGTCTGAATTGCTGGCCAAATCATTAACTTTTTTGTGCCTCAATCTCCTCATCTGTTTAAAGGGGATAATGTTGCTTCATGCAACCATCACAGTGGTGATGGAAGTTTAAATGATTGATGTCTGCAAAGCGTTCTGAAGGCTTAAGTACCAAATATTGCTGTTACTACAGTTCTTGCATTGTGTCCTTTGTTAAGCAAAATGAATTTTTATGCTTCTGCTCGTGAAATCTGTCAGTTATAACCAAACTTCATATCACACTTACTTCAAGTTTATTTGTATTGCAGCTATTCACAAAGGAGAAGAAATTAAAATAAGAAAAGGGACTGGGAAGAGACAAAATACATAAGAATGATCTAGTTGACATCCAGCCTCCTTGGCTGTGAGGAGGAGCTTACAGGCCAGTACACAAGGCAGTAGTCTCACCTCTGCAGACTGCTTCCTGTCTTTCCCTGTTGGTACTAGTAGGACAAATACATTCTATTTATACTTGCAGAACTGCAAGTTTCTCCTCCCCATCAGAACTGGATCATAGCACCATCTGTCTACAAAATATCTGGCAGTTGCCAAGTGCACCAGAGAATGCCTAAGGACCTAGAAGTCTTTAGGTGTAAATACGTAGACTAAGGTTCACAGTGGTTGACGGTATATAATAGCATGAATGGCAAGAAGTCAAATAACGAAGGGCAGTTCATGAAGAGGGCTGTGGGTGCGCCCCTCAGCTAGGGGCAGCTCCCTGGGGACTGAGTCTGTTAGGACCAGCTCTCAGAAGGCAGATAGTTGTGAAAACTGCCATTTATACCTTTCACATTTACTTGTGCTGCCCGTAGGGAGTAAGGAAGGGAACTTGGACAGGAAACTATTTCAAGTCAGATTGCACAGTACCTCGTTTGCTATGTAGGTGTAGAGGACTTTGCCTTTGATAACAAACCAGCGTTTCTTCCAGTGTCTTTTGCCTCTCTTACATCTGCTGAGGTAACCACTGATGGTAGCTCCCTCTCCTGAGGCTGCCACCTGGAGCAGGGTAGGAGAGAGCAGGATTTGTAACAGCAAAGGCTTTTCCCCTCCTGATTATGCATGTTTGCATCACACCAGACAATCAGGTCTATGTCCGTGAAATCATAAGTACACCATTAAAAATATCGAGACAGCAAAAATATAAGCATGGTATTATGGTTCTTTTTAACTGTTTGAAGATTTCTGATTAAACTTAGTTCTCAGTAACTGATGGAAAATATGTAGTTGAGTTATTTATTGAGGTCAGCAAGTTTACAGTTGTGTTCTGAGAAGCCAAACTTGTCCCTCCTCCCAGGTCTGGGTTTTTTGTGTATTAAAAGGACATGCTTCCAAAGGTGAATTACAGTCTTGTGACTGAACATTTCTAAGATGCGGGTATATTTAGGACTTTGCAATGGTTTTATATCAATTTATATCAATTTATGTTAATCACTTGACTATGACTTGGTTTCACTTGTGAAATAATATTTCTGAGAAGAGTCACCCCTCTCACAGAAGTATTTTGAGATCTAAGTGCTTAATGTTCTTAAAGATCCAGATTTTGAGTAGATGGAACTATACACACATACACAATGCAGTATACATTATTAGTTAGCAGTAGTAAACTGCATTATTATTGGATTTAGAAACAAAGGGCAGAGATTCAAAACCAGATTTTGTAGCACTGACACAAGAGAAGACTGAGCAGTAGTAGAGCAGTGTTTTGCAGCAGAACAGAAATGTTCGAGGAGCTGGGTAAAGCAAGTTAGAAAAAGTTATGGAGCAATCCTATTGTGAGACAGTTCATATTAATAAACATGTGCTGCCTCCTTGTGGATAGAAAAGCAATGCTTTTTTCGTAATGGGGCTAACATTTTGCCTGCTGGTTCTTTCAGTATTCAATTTGTGTGTTTGTATTACATGCTCGTGTCTTTGGCTCAGTTTCATCTCAGCACAAACAAACCTCAAGAATTTCCAGTGTCTCGACTGTACAATGAGTTCAGCAAGATGTTTGTGCCCTATTGTCTTCAATACAACGATAAATACCTGTTGATTTCAGTGAAATGGGAGTACCTTACTGTGCTTGAGTTCAACAGGTAACTTAGCTACCTAGACTACATCAACATGATTGGCACCTTGTTGCTGGAAAGAAACTAATACAGCTGGAGACATCCTGGGCCCATAGAAATTGGTGGGAATTTTATTTGTTTACATTGGTGGGATCAAGATTTTAACCATTTGATTTGAAATAGTTTGATTTGAGCTGGAGAAAAAGTGCCTGATTAAACCTGTATGCCTCTGAATTGATTGCCAAGGACTAGAGCTATTCCCTAAGTAAGTGGTATTTTATTTCTCTTGAAATCAAAGTAAGATTTCAGGTGTAAGGGTCTTGTCAACAAAGGTAACTTGTCAACAGTATATCATGCTCTGTTGATACTTGTCATTGTCTGTGATCTGCCTTGTTGTACTGTCTAATACCTTGAAGTCATCTTAGTTTTCTAAAGACCTCACAGGCTGATGAGCAAATTAAAGTATGCTGCTCTGATTGGGTTTCTCAGTGGGCTCAAGAAGCTTCTGTGGTATCGTCAGAGCTCAGAGTATTTTGAATTTTAAGCACTATTGTGAAAAACAGAAAAAAAAAAAATTGCATGATGAAAGTAGACCAGGACATGGGCTGAGCCCACTGCACACAGCATAAATTATAAACATAGCTGCTGAAGTATGAGCACACAGTTCTCTACAGTTCCTTGCCTTTCTTGGGCAGCTTGGTCCTACCTCCATAAGAGCTGAAGGGATCTTCTTCTGTTTCTTAAAAGATGAATAATGAATATTGTGGAATACAGAGGAGAAGGCACTGCTTGAACACCTGGATGAAGTTGGAGGGAAGCTCACACTTAGTGGCCGCTCTGCAAGATTAAGAAAATTCAGAAAGGGGAGGGGGAAATGGATGAATTGGTACATATCAGACTAGGGGTAAGAGACACACAATACACTAATGCAAATGACTAAGGAAAATGCAATACCTCCTCCATAGCCAGTTTTTATTTTACCTTTTCTTTCAAACCACCCCATTTAAGACTGATTAGATGGGTAGATTTCATAGCACCCTAGGTTGATGGTAATAACCTACAGCTACTTCAAAGAAGCCGGCAAGAAAGCTGACAAAGCACAAAACATAGCTTGTTTTCTTCTAATTTAAAATCAACATTAAGCAAATGGCTTTTCCATCTATCCCGTCTATGTTCTGTAACACCTTTGCAGGATAGATTCACTAATGGGACATTCTTTCTGTATGAACTCTTTGAGTTCTGCATGGGGGAGAGTCACTCTGTCTCTGTCAATCTCCATTAACCCCAGTGGTCTGAGTGTGTATCTTCATGATCTCACTTCTGGCAACACATTATCTGGAAGATCTTAGTAAAGCACAGCATTGTTTTAGCGCACAAATCTGAGTTATAATTTCCTGGACACACAGTGGCTTGGAGATGCTTTTTTGGCTGTTGTGACAGCATCCGTTCATGTGTTTGCTTGGCTAGCGTGAATTTCTTTAATCAGGATGGAAAAACTAAACTTCGTCTGTCCCCACCTTTTTATCCTTGACAATATAGTATGCCTACTTTTAGAGATTGTCTACGTGAATAGTTGTGCAAGAACATTATTTCCTGTTCATTCTCTGTTCATATATATGTAACCCCTGCCCCTGCTTTTATCTTTGATTTGGATGTGTACTTAAATCAGAAAAGGGACTCATAGTAGGACTATAATACAGAGCTCTAGTTAGGCAGTAACTCTTCTGCTTTGAATTCACGCTTTCATCTGTAACCAGATTAACTCCCCATGTAGAAAAGCTCTTAGTGACTCTGCACTTTACCTCAGCATTTGTTGTAAAAGCTACAACATGGATGAGGACAGTGAGGAACTGTAAAGCCATTGTTTTACTGTAATGGATAATTCATAAGAAATGACAGGGAAGAGCTATCGCCTATAATTACATCACAGAATAGAATAGTTCAGTTGGAAGGGACCTACAAGTTGATGGTTGGACTGGATGATCTTAAAGGTCTTTTCCAACCTAAACGATTCTATGATTCTATACAATGATCATCTGGTCCAACTGCCTGACCAATTCAGGGCTGCCCAAAAGTTAAAGCGTGTTGTTAAGGGCATTGTCCAAATGCCTCTTAAACACTGTCAGGCTTGGGGCATTGAGCACTTCTCTAGAAAGTCTGTTCCAGTGTTTGACCACCCTCTGGGTAAAGAAATGTTTCCTAATGTCAAGTCTGAACATCCTCTGACAAAGCTCTGAACCATTCCCTTGTGAACTGTCACTGGATCCCAGGGAGAAGAGATCAGCAGCTCCCTCTCCATTTCCCCTCCTCAGAAAGCTGCAGAGAGCAATGAGGTCGCCCCTCAGCCTCCTGTTCTCCAAACTAGACAAACCCGGAGTCCTCAGCTGCTCCTCACAGGACATAGTTTTTATCGTTATTCTGGTTTATCAAAAGGCCAGGGGAGCCCTCAGAGAACCCGGCTTGCTAAAACAGTTTCAGCTGCCATACAGCCTGGCACTCCTGAGACCTCAATAACTATGCCTCACACTTGAAATGAGAAATCCTCTTTAACAAAACACAACATGGTAGGCAGATCCTATAGCCTCGCCATTATACAGGCAGGAAATGGACTTGTCAGTTTTGCCAAGAATGAAGGAACCTTACCTCTTTTCTTAAGTTCCACATAGCAGCTATCACAGACTTTGGCTGCTTGATCTTTGAGGTACTTCATAGGGTACTTGTTTCTTGAACAATTTCGACATACAATCTGTTCCAGTGAGGAAAGGTGCATGTAAATATAATTTAAATTTATATATATATATGCACATACAAAACAAATTGTCTGAGCTGGTTGGGAGAGAAAGATGGATAGTGGACCAGGTATGACTCTCTCCTAAAACTGTGGTGGTTGGTAAGTCTACTGACTGAGATGTGATTGCTGTAGATTTACACTGTTGTAAGCCAAGCAGAACTGGTCACTGTATTTGACTGCACGCCATTGCTGTGCCTATGTCCCCAAGAACTTATACTTTAATATTACTTTTGTTTTCATAGCTTTGTTAGTAATATTGTCTTCTTATGCAAGCTTGCATGTTCCTGCTATCCCTGTGTAGGTACAGACTGATTTTCTCTGTGGAAGTAGAAAAAAAATGAAGTAAATGCTTTTCTTAGTAGAAAAAATTACTTGTAGTTTGATACAAAAAAAACCCCAAACCATCACTGAGGCTAAAAGACAGCCATGGTTTAAAACAGGACTGCAAGTTTATGTGTATAAACAAATCTCTAGAGTCAGTGATAAAGGGACGAAAGCAAAGAAAGCTTATAGAGCCCCTTGGCTTCAGGGCAAAAGGCAGCAGCTCTTCAACAGAGCACAGAGGAAGCTTTCCCTTTGGTCACTGACCAAACCACGCTGTACTGCTGCATTTCTTCACTTTTCTTGGAAAATAATTTTACCAACTGTTATTAGGGACAGGGCATGGACTAGATGTGCTACTGCTCTGGTCCAGAACAGAGCCTATATTTTTAGCATATTGCTTCACTGTCTCTAGAGCTAGCTGTATATCAGATACAGTGGCTGGACTCAGCAACAATTACCCTGTAAGCCTTCAACTACTAGCCTTTGCGGATTCATTTGACCCTCAAGTGAAGGTTACTGTTGTTCCTACTGGAGTCATGAGGAACCTAATTACCTTATTTAGCAAAGCACTAACAAATTCTGTGAGAAGTCAAATTCTGGTCTTGATGTTGCTACAAGTTTGCAGAAGTTACAGCCGCGGCAGCCAGTAGAAGTGTGAACAAAGCATCCCTGAGAAGCTTGTACAGCTCTTACCTTCCCACAGGCATGGCAATGATGTCGCCTCAAAGTGAGGGTGAAGTCACAGCCACAGTTCATGCACATCATGACGTGGGACACAGGTACCAAAGTAGGAGGCCTCTCACCCAAGGGTGTTCCAAGCCTTTCCCTTAGCTTAAAATCAAACAAGAACAAATGAAGAAGCATCCACACTTCCAAAGTATGCTCAGTCAGCCCTGCTCCATCACATACAATTCTCCTCTCATTTCAGTCTTCCTTCACCTGCTAAGATCAGGGGAAGAGTGGCTGGAAAGCTGCCTGGCAGAAAAGGACCTGGGAGTGTTGGTAGACAGCCGGCTGAACATGAGCCAGCAGTGTGTCCAGGCGGCCAAGAAGGCCAACAGCATCCTGGCTTGTGTCAGGAATAGTGTGGCCAGCAGGAGCAGGGAGGTGATTGTGCCCCTGTACTTGGCGCTGGTGAGGCCGCACCTGGAATACTGTGTCCAGTTTTGGGCCCCTCAATACAAGAAAGACATTGGGGTGCTGGAGCGTGTTCAGAGAAGGGCAACAAGGCTGGTGAAGGGTCTGGAGCACAGGGCTGATGATGAGCGGCTGAGGGAACTGGGGTTGTTCAGCCTGGAGAAGAGGAGGCTGAGGGGAGACCTGATCGCTCTCTACAACTACCTGAAAGGAGGTTGTAGTGAGGGGGGTGTTGGTCTCTTCTCCCAAGTAGTTAGTGATAGGATGAGAGGAAATGGGCTCAAGCTGCACCAGGGGAGGTTTAGGTTGGAAATTGGGAAAAATTTCTTTACGGAAAGGGTGGTCAAGCATTGGAACAAGCTGCCCAGAGAGGTGGTGGAGTCCCCATCCCTGGAAGTGTTCAAAAAACGGGCAGAGGTGGCACTCTGGGACATGGTTTAGTCTAGTCTACCCTTGATTGGCTTAGAGTAGACTTGGTAGTGTAGGTTAATGGTTGGACTGGATGATCTTAAAGGTCTTTTCCAACCTAAACGATTCTATGATTCTATGATCCCCAAATTTTCTAATTCCTAATGCACATTGTAAGTGACATACAGCTGCTTCAGCACTGAAAGACTGTCCAATCAGTACATGGTGCTGTTAAAGCCAGAGTCACAACAGGTAAAAATCCGTGTAGATCTATTATTAGTCAGACACTGATGTGCTCCCACATCAGAGAAGGATCATCATTGCATATGCAAATTGCAGGTAAGAACATAAGTTAAAGCCATCTTTTTATTAACAGCTTTTGAAATAATATCCATAAAAAGCTCTATAGCTTTCATTCAGAAAGGGCCTGAGCTCTTTATGTCATTACACCTTGGGACAATTCTATGATTGGGGAAGAGAGGGTACAGAAAACAGTAAAACCAAAGATTAATTTACCCCCATACAATTCAAATCTGATCCATGCTTTCCATTGCTGATCTGAATGTATGTAAGCAGCTTTAGAAAATGTATTCACTGTTCCTATTTCTTGGAATTCACCATGTTGCAGTGTTGTACAGGTGCCTTTGCTCCAAGCCCAGGGAGCCATGGTCAATGTGGAACTGAACCCAATCTAATAAGGCATGCTGAGAAGCTGTGTTACTTCAGGTTGAGCACCAAAGTATTATGGGCACCCCGCTGTCAGTTCACAGAAGCTTAGTGTTTGGCACAAGTAGTACAAGCTCTTGTGCCTTTGAAGGACTGTTTGTTAGGAGGGTGTCCTATGAGGAAATTAGACTTCTGCAGACAAGTAGGATTTAAACACAAAAATCAAATTCCTCCAAGTTTCTCCTTGCGCACATTCAGGTTTACATCAGAAGCAGAGCTACAAAAAAAAATTATTTTTTCATTTGTTAAGGATTTGGTTTAGATTGCTGTACTAACTAATTTCTAATTTTTTCTTGTTATATATTTGAAAGTAGATTCACTTCAGGCCAGAAGGAAAATCCTGTTTTGTTTTTTGAATTAACTTTTTACTTTCTGAAGTCTTCAAAAATTAAATCATAGAATTGCAGTTGGTTGAGGTTGGAGGGACCTGTGGAGGTGATCTGGTCCAACCCCCTGCTCAGGCAGGGCCACCTAGAGCCAGCTGCCCAGGACCGTGTCCAGGCAACTTCTGAATATCCCCAAGGATGGAGACTCCGCAGCCTCCCTGGGCAACCTGTACCAGTGCTCGGTCACCCTCACAGTGAAAAAGTGTTTTGTGATGTTTGAGGGAACCTCCTGTGTGTCAGTTTGTGCCCACTGCCTCTGGTCCTGTCACTGGGCACCGCTGAGAAGAGCCTGGCTGCATCTGCTTTGTACCCTCCCTTCAGGTATTTATACACATTGATGAGATCCCCCCGAGCCTTCTCTTCTCCAGGCTGGACAGTCCCAGCTCTCTCAGCCTCTCCTCAGCTGTGAGGTGCTCCAGTCCCTTCATCATCCTTGTGGTCTTCCATCGGACTCCCTCCAGTATGTCCGTGTGTCTCTTGTACTGGGGAGCCCAGGCTGGACACGGCACTCCAGGTGTGGCCTTAACAGCACTCCTTTTTTCCCCAGTTAGTCTTATTTAGTAAAACTGGGGTTCTACATAACCTAAAATAGCATTTTTACTTTTTGTCATATGCATTCTTTGCTGCCTTTACTGGGAGTAGTACAACTGAAATGAATGAGATAACAATATTATACATCAATTGTGCTGGTACAATTAGAATATTGCTGGTGGGGTTTGCACTGGCAGTGACTTTATTGTGTGTATACTAGTGTAACTAATGGGTAGTTTTGTTTTCTTAAAATCTATGAAGTTTGTAGCTACTTTTAGTTCATCCAAAATAGTTACCCTTTAGGACAAAATAGTCTTCCTCCAGAAGAACTCCTATTTAAGCAAAGACCACAGAGTATAGAGTGTGATTAACACTTCAGAGGTGTCCCATGAGCTGTGATGAGCTTCATTATTAAAGTTTGGCATACTGGTTTAAATGAAAATAGTAAGAATGTCTTGCCGCTAGGAAATCTGCTTTTTATAACCCTCCTCCTTTCCTTTTTCTCCCTTCCCCGTTCCCCCTTCAAGCATTGAAAGAGTTGGCCTCCTTTTACCTCCACGCTGCTGTGGAAAGTGGAAGTGGTGTGAGCTTTGTAGTCATCTGGGATGTGTCTGCTGATGCAGCTGTACCAGTCATCCCTTTCCGAGCAAGAGCTGTGGAATGAAATACAGCACAGCAGTCAATGCCATGCACAGCAGGGACTGACACAAGCTGTTTCTGGATCAGAGGAGAAAAGATGCACTTTATGAATGTTTGCTTTTCCCCACTACTGCATTGAACTGCTAATTTTCCAACCAGGAACAAAATTGACTGTTGGACGTACTCAGTGGGATGGTTAGTGTAGATCCATGGTTAGGACTGTGACTGAGAAGGAACTAAATGCTCAGAAAATTTTTCAGAGTAGTCTCTGCCTTTGCTATAAGCCACTCAATCCTAGATCACATAGGACAATATGAAATGTTTCGTTTTGTCATGTCTGCCCTAGCTTTTAGGCGCTCTAGTGCATGTAATGTTGGCATGGGTTGCTCAAAGTAAGCATGTTTATGCCCATCTCTACAGTGGGATGCTTAGATGATCTGCATGTTGGGAACTCGGAAGTCTGTCACGCACAGTGGAGATGTGAATGCTTTCATTTTCCTCTGGCTCCATCACAGACAATCTCCAGTCTCCTGGCAAGAGGCCAGGACAGCAATTTGGGAAGGAAGTTCTGCATTCCTTCTAGTTGCAGTTATGCATGGAGGCCAGTAGTTCTCCAGACTGGCCCCTAGATGCCCCCTTTGCACAAGGCAAAACAGTGAGCACTTTGTGCCTCTCTGCCAGTCCAGCTATCCCAGAAAAGCAGCAGGGCTCTTAGTGCCTGTTATTTCCCAGATGCATTTGCTCTGTTACAGCCATAAGCTGTCCTGCCTGTGTTAGCTGGTTTTCCTACTGTGACTTCAAACTGTGCACTTCCTGTCCATCTGAAACTGTGCACAGCTCCAGCTCTTCCCAGCATCAGTCACAGGAGGGAATGTGACTCAGTGTGGTCTCCCCTCCCATATAGATAGATAGATATATATATATGTGAGTCATACCAGCCACTCACATTAAAGCTACCCACTAGACTTTGTTGTAAAAATTAGCAGTGGCATTATTGCCAGCTGCTGTTCAGCTGTGATTTCCTCACAGTGTCTTCATGAAGGCCACCAAACAAGACATCTGAGAACAATTTGTCTTTTGTGGTCTTAGGAAAAAAAAAAAAAAGCACAAAAAGAGAGGAAATGCCAGATTTTATCCATGATCTCTGACTTAGCATCCCTCTGCACCATGAGCATAAGCCCTTGTCTGTAAAACACCAGCCTCTGTAAAATTCAACAAGCCTGGAGGAGACATTGGAGCAGAAACTCTGAGCCAGTGTATCTACTGCATATAGGCTAACCTCTGCAAGCCAAGGGACTATGTTACAGGAGATCATCTCTGGCAAGAGTGACACTACTAGTCAGTTCTTATTACTACAAAAAGTCAAGTCAAATTACACTTTCTAAGAAATCTCAAGATGTCTGTATCTTCCAGGCAAATCATGTTCGCAGCCTGCAAAGCACTGAAAGAAGTCCTGGCTTCAACCTTTCTCTTGCTAATTCTTTCTTGGAAATTCTCTTCACTTGAGAATTAAGATATGATTTGAAAAAAACAAAGGAAATCTTAGCCCATATAGTGATGTAAATTAAAGCCACTTTGGGAAAGACAGATTAAGAGGGACAATCTGCTATTAAAAGCCTGCTATCTAACTGGCCCCTTTAACCTCTCCTCCACCCCATTAAACATCTTAGGCAGTAATCACAGGTTATTAGTGTCTAAATGTGGCAATAACACCTGTCTGCCGATGAGCAAGAATTATGTCTGTTGGGACTGGCCTGTTCTTAATTAGTTATTTCACTGGTTGTATGAAGGCTCAGAGGAATTTTTGCTGAACCTCTGAGGCCCGGAGAAGCTCAGACCTTGATTCACCACTGCCACATTTGGTTCTTGTGTGATTTTTGGGCTGCACCTTTTGTGCTGAGCTATCAGTTATCTGTGTTGGCTCATATATTCTTCCTTAAGCAAATAGAAAGAGAGGGTCAAATTGTCACTGCAGTCTCCTGGACAGCAGGGGACATCCATGGAACACAGGAACTGGACTGGCATGGGATTTTGTCACAATGCTATCACTGTCACTCTGAATTAGCCTTGTAGGGAGGTAGCACTGACTGCGTTCTCCCAGTGCTCTGGTATTTTATATGGGGACCGCATGGTTACCTCTGTGTTCAAGAACAACATTTTTTCAATGCACATAAAGGTGTAAGAGCAGCATGAGCCTTCTCCATAAAGGCTCTATGCTCAGATCTGTTACCAGATCACTCACTGCAAGCCATTAACATGGCTCTTTGGGTGAACAAGCCACTTTCATCAGGAGATGTAAAGACTTTACAGTGCCATCTGCTCATATAGCCACGCTGACTTCTGAGCTTTGGTCATGCTCATTCTACTGGCACTCATGCCGTATTTCCTCAGTGCATTCACCTTGTCTCATACAAGTACAAAGACATTGGGGTTTGGGTTGTGATTGTTAACAACTGGCCTTCAGTGCAGACTTGCAATACCTCGGTGTGAGCAGTAAAAGATACAGTCTTTAGAGACGCTTGAAGCCTTCTGGTACTTTCTGTCTTTGGTGTGCCTTTTGGTGAGTGTAGCAGGCCAAGGATGTTGTGCAGTGGGCTTAGGAGAGCATGCTGTCCCAGCAGTGTCTCATCAGCTCTACCAGCCAGTACAGAAAGGGAGAGGAAGAAGTGTTCTTGGGTGACTCATGGCAGATTGGTCCCAGAATGAGCAGCAGAAGGAAGGGAGAGGGGCTCTATCCCAGTGCTCTGATAAGAGTTGGTCTCCATCTAGCTGTTATCAGAAGGGCAACATTAGTCTCAGGCCCTGGTTCTATCTACTACCAAAGGAACACAGCTTGCAGTGGCCTCGTATGCTTTGTTTAGGCTCACTAAGCACAGACTTGATATGAGTACAAAAGGCAAAGAAACAACATAACAATGCAAGCAGAACATCCCAAGCTTCTCACTAGGGATGCCAACTGCAGTTGCCCTGAATAAAGGGGACATGCAGCAGTTATTTCCTCTCTACAATACAAAAGGACTGTACACATCCTGCTTTTGTAACTGGCAGCAGGTAATTCAGAAGTAACGTGTATATTTTGAGGGTTGTGAAGAGTGTGCAGCTCTAAGAAAATCTCAGATATTTTCTCATTTGCTGGTTATAAAAGGAAATAGACAAAAACTCTTTGATAGGTATCTGAGTACTGCCCACAGATGGCAAGTGGTCTAGGAAGGATGAGCGCTCCGAATTCTGATTCTGAATAAGAAAGTGCCCTCCCTGTCTTTCCATTGCATTGTGCAATTTAGCGAAGTCTGCTGCATTTCCAGCCATGCTGTAGTTGGAGACTGATGGTGGGGAAGTCAGCACTTAAAAGCATTGAAGACCTTGTTATTTGGAAGACTTAATTTTAATACTACTGCTAGTGCACTATGTCTTTTGTAGTAAACTACACCTGAAACTCAAGCCAGCCACCAATCTGCTGTAGCTCTAGGTAAATTTGCAGGATAATTTGGGGCTAGAAGCATGAAAAAATACAGTACACTGCTATCTTCTGATCAGAAACTGACCTACAATCTCTTTCTGGCATTAGCTTGTGATCCCATGACAGAGATCCTGACTCCCAGTTGCAATCAGTACTAACACTACACAAACTCATTAATGAAATTCCCTTTATTGGAAAGACCCATGAGGTTGCCAGTAAGGTTTAATTTTGGCTTTGTCATTTTAGCACTATTAAATGCTTTCATATCTATTGCATGATAGTACCTAATTATTATTTTCTCCAGTGGTTTTGCAGCCCTAGTGGTATGAGGTAACAAGTGAACTTATGAAAGGGAGCTGTAACATACTCTTAGTGTCACAGGCAAAAAGTGTGAAAGATAATGGAAAGCACTCAGGCTTCTTAGTAACAGACTTTCTTCTCTTTCTCTTTAAGATGTTATCAAGAGCCGACTTCTAATCTTTGCTCAGTATATGAATTGAATTAGTTACAGTTTATGAGCTTCACATTTATAATGAATATCTTCATTGTGTAATCAAGCACTCAGCCATTGTCTGTCACAAATTGAGTTAAAAAAGAATGAGACACCAGTTATGTCTTGGGTATTGGTTAGACTAATCTAGAGATACAGCTCTAGAATATAACACCCTCTGGCATGGCTGTTTGGGGACAGTACCTTGCTGACAGGGTCAGGCAACATTCATCATATTCAATCTTCAGGACGTTTTGGGCTTTTTCTGTCACTGGGCGGCTGACCTAGAAACAAATGCCATGAACATGAATGTGGACATGAGTTAAACTGTCTATAACCAGTACACCATTTAAGTCTCAATGCATATGGATCTATGATGTCCCAGCCATCTGTTTCATATTTCAATGCAAAGAGATGGGCAGGTAGGGATTTCTGTCTTTTGTATTGCTGGTGTAATGAGGAATGCTCTCTATTTCAATATGGTAGTGATGCTAAAGGAAAAAAAAATAATTTAATCCAACTATGAAAGTAAGGATGAAGTATCAATCAGGGTTCAGTTTTAATATGACAAGCTTAGGACTTGTTTAGTCTGACAAGTGTCAGAGCATTTTGGGCAAAAGTTTGGGCTATTCTTGGAATGAATGGAAATAACTTCCTGACATGCAGACATTTTACAGCAAAGCACTTCGGTGAATGCTTGTCTGCAGCAAGGCTCTTTAAGAGCAAAAAATACTTAAAAGCTGCAGCTCAGCTAAAACCAGTGTATTAGTTGCCTACTAATAGCAACTTAGGAGAAACATAGCTTCATGGTACTGATACATTGTCATTAACAAGCACCTATTATGCCAGTGACTCAGTGTTCCAAACACACCAAACAAACAACTCCTTTTCACTTAACAGTAGAGTGTTTTGGGGATTCCTACCCCAGCTGGAAACCCGTAGTTAGTTTTAGACTATCAGGTCTCTAGGGTGATCAGCCTCCCACCTTTTCATAACCCCTCAACCCACCCATGTCGTTCCACTGGAATTAATGATTAGTAATTCTCATCTTGCATGTTTCCTAGATCCCCAAACTCCTGACTTGCCACTTCAAGTCCTCTTTCACATAAATACAACCTGGCATATTAGCTATAGAACAGTTATGAAGGTTCTTGGCGGGAAGAATGTAATGGATGGCTAGGTAAGAAGCAAAGACCCCTTGAGCCCAATATCTCCTGTTGCAAAGATACTGGTGCCAATGGATGCTTAGGGAAAGAGCATAAGAACAGGACAATTGTGTCCAGTTTCTGTAATCTACATTTTAGAAATTTCTGAAGAAGAGACTGTGTTTATATCGTTGCATATAATAGCTCCCAGTACAGCTTTTCCCCATAAAGTTCGCTAATCACTTTTTGAACCCATTAATGCTTTTGATGAAAACAGTTAAAGGGCACATGAAAACCAGGTAAATGAAAGCTTATGTAAATTTTGAGTGGCAGGAGTTTAAAACCATGCAGACTAAGCCCTAGTGAATATGTTGTAGGGAATAACCATGTATTTGCTGGAGACATGAACAGAGGAATGGACAAAATGGGATAATAAATATTTTCTGTCTCCAGTTTCATGATCAGATGGTAAATCTGATTTTGGCTTGTATTATTTATGCAGCCTGAATGAGGCTGTCGTACTAAGTCACAACCTTATAGATAATCTTTTATATGTTTGCTTTATATTGTTTTTCCTTCTATCTCCTATAAGAGGTAAGGGAATCCCCTGATAACAGGTCCATCTCCTCTTTCCTCTTGCCCTCAGCTGGATATGACATGTAAACCAGCAAAGCACTAACAGCCCACTATACAACTTTTAATTCCAGCCCATAATACAGATGAGGCATTACCTTCATGCCTGACACAGCCAAGGTGTTTTTCAGTCGGTATTTGCCATCCTTCTGGGGATATGTGTACAGCAGAACATCATTCATCTATATGAAGAGAAAGACAAAATCAATAATTTGCAATATGGCTTGCAAGCCTGCCCATTACTCCTGGGGGGTGATACACAGAACAAGCAGTAACTTGATGAACTGCTACGAATGTTACTAAAGACAGGCCCAAGCCACACAGCTTAGATCAAGACCAGCATTGCCACAAAACTCTGGGGAGTCTGCATCTAGGACCTTGATTTCTTCCCACTTTTGACTGTTGCTAATGGCTAAGCAAGTAGATAATCAGCTGGTTTTTATTCAGCTTGGATGAAACAGCTGCTTGTTTTAAGGGCAATGCCATATTCAAGTTTGGAAGGCAGGCTCTGCATTTACTACCTGGCAACACCAACTAACTGCCTAGGATGCTGCAGCTCTGACTCTCTCAGGGTCCCCCTGACGGTGAAGCTGCGGTGAGGCCAGGGGTAGGGCTGGGCTTCACGGACTTCCACTTTCTGGGCAAAAAGGAAGTGGAGGTGAGGAAAGTTGCCACAGTCTGGAGGAATAATTCAGGGAGGAATGGTTTGGATATTTGAGAGCAGTAACTGTACTTCACTGCTAGCAAAACTTGCCTAGACATATGACAGCTTTGCTGAGTCTGTGGGCTGCAGCAGAGACCATGGAAGGGCAAAAATTAGAAACTTTTTTCCATTTTATGAGGGAAAAAAAATCTGTACCTTAACACCCCAAATATCTCCATAGTTCTCACAGCTCCTTGCAGAATGCATGTTCTTGAAACAGCTTCATAATAAATGGGATCAGATCTCTGCTGTTTGCCTAACAATCATAGACATTATTGCAGCCTTTTACCTTCATGCCAACAAACAAACGAAAGAGCAGAACTGGACCTTGTAGGTCTTCGGTGGCCTCTGCTTCCCTTACTACTAGAAGGAATAGCAGTATCGGTGGGCCTTAGCATTGCCAAAGTAATGCCTGTGTGTATGCACTCTCTGCTTTACTTGAATGAGCGGGTTGTGTTCTCTTGTTGTGTTTCCCAGGCCTCTCACATCAGTACCAATATGTATAACCTCAGACAGCCCCTGTACTGGGATACTATGAACAAGTTTATGCAAGGCAATGTAAAACCAAGGCATAGGTAATACTGTGTGATGCCAGAGACAAGGCATCTTAAATGCAGACATTCTCAAGAAATTAAAAAGTAGACAGAAACCAGCTTCACTTGGATTCCTCTGTGACAAAGACATTTCAATATAGCCAATTGGATGGTAATAATATTATATTTTGGAAGGAAAAACTGTGACAAAGAGAGATGCAGAGAAGAAGGGAGGAAACTAAAGAATCATTTGGTAATAAAATAATGTATCCTGTATGACTGGAATTGTTGGGGTCTTGATAGTACTGCCTGACCACCTAAAACTGCTGGTGTAAAATTTTCGCTGATTTGCTTGCCTGAAAAAAACCCCGAAAGTGGAACCTTATGGATGTTTTCTTAAAAGGTCATAGTTCAGCTTTCTTACAGAGCAGGAACAATGGTTAAAGAAAAATGACATGGAATTAATACTCATGGGATTAAAACCTTCTCCTTGGACTTAACAGCAAAACTGTTGTTGCCTTTATTAGGGTCATGAGTTCACTCGTGGACACCAGTTCATTAAGTAGCTGTTTGATTCACAGCAAATCAGGCTTATGTGCATTAGCTGCCCATCCTTAAAAGCAGATTCCCAGTAACAGGAGGTAAAATATACTGAAGAGTGACTTTCCCTAAAAATTTTACTTCAAATTTTACTACTTTTAAAAATTGAGTTGAGTTTACTGAGTAGGATCAGCCAATATTTTTGTAGAAAATGCTGAAACATTTCATTCCAACATTTTAACAAAAAGACTCCCATGCTCTCCTGCATTGGCCACTCTACCGTGTATTTCTCTGTGTCCTTCTAGTAAGTCTTAACTCTTGTGGAGTTTAAAGCTCTTTATATAACACTTCTCAACTGAGGATGTAAAACCATATGATCAAGTCAGAATAGGAGTCTCATGTTCTCTTCTCTGTAGGCTAAAGTGGAGTATTTACTCCTTTTGCAACAACACAGTAGAATTTCCTTAGAACAAGGTGACAAATGACTTGTCACAGAGTTTTTCTGTGATTTCCTTATTGCTCCATAAATTACCCTCCATGCTAACATTAATCCAATCAGCGCAGTGACACCTGCACAGTACTGACCACATGATCATTCCCAGTTTAAACAGGGCTATGTATAACCAGAAAATTCATCACAACCTACTGCACACACTGAGTATCTAGGAGGCTAAGGTAGAAAAAACTGAGCAAATACAAACTTTTCAGTGAAAAGCAGATGGAAGTTATTTTCACTTGATATTAATAGTAGCAACAAGGATTCCAGCAGTCAGGTGGGACAAAGGCAAAAAGGCAGGCAGACTTTATTGCTAACATGAAGAGAATACTCTGTGAAATAAGAGAATACTAGTGAAATCTCATATTTGCCTGGTGATTCTGCTGTCTCGTGAATGTTCAAAGGATTATATGAGAAAACAGGACTTCTGTGCCATTCATCAGTGCCAGTACTTAAGGCTTGTTTCAAACCACAATAAAAGGTAACTAGTTATGGGCACTAAGCCCAAGGAAGTGAACTCCTAAGAGAGATTTTCAGGATTCTGGCATAATGTGCTACTGGGTTTCTTGAACAGCAAACTCCATTTATTTTATTTATTTTAAAAGTTATATATTTCTTAAAAGTAGCTCATTATCACTGTTGATTAAGGATGACACCCTGGTGCATACCATTGTCACAGCAGCTTTGGTTAATATCGCAAGATTTTATTAAACATTAGCGATGACTTTGCTTTATAGTTGCCCATTGGAGTTTTTTTCCCTCCTGTTTTTCTCCCCCACAGCATATAGTGGTGGGCTGTGACTCTGAGGTCCCACCAGCAACAGCTTGACACAATGAAATTATGACAAATATTTCAAAGCTTGCTAAGCAAGACACACATACTCATGAAGAAAGAAAGGGTTTGCACTCGCTGCTGTCTCCTTTGCCACATCTACACTGGAGACCTGAGTGGTGGCTAAATGAATTGCATGGACAGAACTAGCATCAGTACCAGTGGTTTCATGCTGCATCCCACTTCACGCTGTTCCCTGAAGCAGTGAGTGCTGGGCCACGATAAAAGCTGATCTTGCAGCCCCTCAGGAATCTGTGGTAGAAGAGATTGACTGCCACAACCCCCACGGGAGTTCCCAGAAGTCCTTGGGCTTCAGACCCACTTCCTGTTTGCCAGAAAACTTTTGAATAATTGGGATCCCCGAACTGCTCAGATATTGATATGGGAGCAAATATTCCTATTCTGCACTGCTCATGCACACACAGAGTCCCCAAAACAATAGTTGATAACACAAAGAAGGATACATCTGCTCTTTAATTGTCTTTTTTCTCTGTTACTACTTTTCTTTTTCCTCCCTTCTTTTTATAATCCCCTCTGTTGTGACAGGAACCCAGTAACATTAGAGATCAGTGCAAGTTTTCTAACCTACAGTGTCCAAATTTATTGATCCAATGAAGTTTTTCTATGCCCTGCTGAACTGCTGGCATCCATATGTAATGCACTCCCTGTCTGAAAGCTCCTAACACGTTTGATTTTTCTGAATGTTTTAAAGGGTGGTTCATTATGAACCCTGTCAACTCTGCGTGAAACATCCCCCAAGTGTCAGTAGAGCAGCCTGAATGTATGCTGGGGCTGCATTTTCCAAGCTCTGACTCCAAAACTGCCTATACTCCAGCCCTGCCAGCTAGAGTGTTAAACAGTCTCCCATTTGATAGCAGCTTCCCGCACCCCACTTGCAACACAAGCAGCCTTTGTAGAGAAATTCTTGGAAGGGTGAGATAAGAGACAGTGTCTGAGTTGCAAAGTCCTGTGGCTGGGGGGCAGTTAGGGGGCCTGCCAGTGTCAGCAGCCCATACTGTGCTGCAAAGAGGCCCGACATCCTTGTAAACAGAGACCGGACTCAGGAAACAGGCACACAGCAAAACTCACCAAACATCCTGCCAGGAAACACCAGATTCAACAATACCATCAGCCTGCACAAAACAGCCAGCTCAAGTAACCTTGTGATACACATAACGTACAGCCACAGAAACATATGCACATCAGAAGCCCCTAAATGTGTCCCCTACACACTCATGCCTGTGTGGGCTGTGCACAGACATACAACGCTCCTTATGGGCATATATTCAGAGCACAAGCACACACACCACCAAAGCATACCCTAAATACACAGGCGAAGCAGGAGTCTGGCACACACGCAATTTTTATAGCATATTCGAACTACAACTTTAGTTTGGTGGGCTCATCTCCTGGGATGTGTAGGGGTTAAATTCTCAGGGTTATCCTTCAGTGTATACTCTTCCACTGAAATTCTCTCCAGTTCTTGGGCTTGACAGCTTCGGTCAGAGTAAGTTCACTACTAAGAACTTCAGAAAATGCTGTTCATGTAAAAATCTGTTTTGGGTAGCTAAGGTAAATACACTTATTTCTAAACCAAACTACACCTGTACATGTTAGCTTCTGGTGATCTTTTTGAGTGGCAGCTGACACGTGAAGCATCAAAAAAAAAGCCAGTTCTGAAAGGTTTTTTTGATTAATACATAGGACAAACTCATATCCTACCTAAGTTTTGCCAGTGCCTTCAAAGGATTATGATACGGTCCTTGGAAGATAAGGGCTTTAAATAAATGTGAATTTTAAGAGACAGTGTTCAGGAGATTATTCTAGTCTTGGGGTTTTGTGGTTTTGGTTGGGTTCTTTGTCCACATAGTGTCCCCAGGCATCAGAATCAAGGCAGCACGCGAGTTGGGCTAGATGCACTGGCAGAGGGAAGGATATGTTCATGCAGGCCTTGGCTGTTACAAAAAGGTGTTGGCAGTGATGGTTAGTGGGGCCTTAAGACTGATGCAGTAAAGATGCTATATGCCAAGATGAAAATATCTTGCCATCACTATGCAGTAGTTGTCTTAGTGTATCCATAGGCTAAACAGTCCATTAAGCAAGGCATGAGTGGTGGTGGCACAACAGAGAATCCACAGCATTAGCAGTGACAAGCAGATAATGCAAAACCATTCAGGTGTTAATGCAGGAATTACCATATTCCACAGTGATTCTCTTTTCTACAATTTCAGCATACATGGCATTGCTCTGCAACCTGAGGAGCTTTCAGGGTAGAGGAGACTGCGTAAAAAAATCACTGAACCCAAAGGCAGATAGTTTCAAACTATTTCCAAGATCCAATCACCCCTGCCCAGCCCCCAACAGGAGACATAATACAGGAAGCCTGAAGTGGTTGCACCTTTAGTGTGTTAGAGCAGGAAAGAAGCCAGTTTCATGTGTCTCTTGGTTCTTGAAAGTGACCACTATGGTTTAGTCTAGCTCCACCACATACTTTGCATGACAGAATGTGTGGTCACAGTTTGCCTTTCTGACTGAAAAGGAAGAAAAAAAATGCTGTTTCTGAATACTGAGAGCATCTATTAACAACAGGACATTGGCTACTGTAATGTCTCCAGCTGCCAAGAGACACTCTGTCTTTGCAGTTAACATCCGGGTTTAAGCAGCTGAACTCTCCCCAGGAATCAAAAATAGTTCCTAAACTAGAAAGTGCCAGAAACTAATTTCTGTGCTTTCTTTGTTCCAGTAATACTTTCAGCCTCTTGTGACCTTGAAGCTGATACGACCATTTTGGACTACTTGAAATTTATCTCAGTTTATCCCAAGTTTAAAATACTTTCCTCTCAATGTTTATTAGCAACGTGATTTCTGATCTTCCTTTTAAATGCTCTATATCAGTTATAACAGCTAGGTTTGTGACACTTCAGTATTTGCCATAGTAACGGATTATGATGGCAGTTACGAACACACTGGAAGACGAAATGGTAACAACTTCTTGGAATTTGGTCCCAGCTTTAGTCACAAGTCCAAAATGTTTTTGTAATACTAGCAAAGGTGAGTGTTTCAGAAGAGAGATCATAAGGAAGCAAGTAGGATCTGTTACGAAGTGGTCGTCAGTAGGCTTCAGAGTTACTATTGCTGAGAGCACTGTTTCTTAAGATCAGCTCCTGGAGATTCTGGCATGGCCATTTTTCCTTGGCTGCAACAAAGTCATGATACTGACATTTATTGCTGTTGTTACAGTCCATTGATGCCAACTCAGTAAAACAGCGCTGCAGCAATCTCATAGTTCAAGACCTGGGTGAAATCCATCACTTTCAGTACATGAAAGTCTGAATTTTCACAGAAACCAATGAAGCCATCAGAAAAGCGCAGTGCCAGCACTGTGTCCCATCCCATCTGATCTTTGATTATTACTGCAATACATGATCGAGGAGGCAAAGAAGCTTGTGCACCCACTCATGCACAAATAGGAAATATTAATAAGAGGGAGAAATAAGAAGAATTAATGGCAAAATATATGACCTCTGTAATAACCCATCTCTCCTCCTCACAATGGTCCCAGGGTGAAAAGCTGTCAGCGCTTACAGAGGCCACAGCAAATGCGTATTCCAGGCATATAAGCCATTTATTTTAAAATAAATTCTGCAAACTACTTTAATGTTAGTAGCAGCAGTAATGCTCAGTTCTTTATGGCTCTTTTCTGGGAAGGAGCTCTAAAGAATTTTTCAAACACTAACAGGTAAGCAGGTAACAAACTCCTAAGACACAGGGAAGTATTATTTTCCCCTTCATACCGATAAATGCATAAAAATGCCTGTGGTTACACAATAAGCTACCTGAAGAGTTCGGGACAGAGCTCAGGAGCCTGGAGTCTCAGATACTCTCTAACTGCTCAGTGTAGTGTATAATGCAAAACAGAAAGCATGAGTGTTAATAGCATATCTCCAAAACAGTGGGTTTTAATCGGTTTTGGTTTGCAGATACTTGCAATTTTTGCAGTAGGGTTGTGGACCCTTGTGAAGGGTATTCCAGCCAACTGATGAAAGGTTCATTTTTCTTAACTATCTTAGAAGAATTTTGCAAACTGTCATTGAAAACTGTTGCTCTAATCAACAGGAAGCTGGAGGTTTGTGTCCAGAGGGACTATACCGAGGCAATGCACACAGTTATCAGGTAATTTACATAGATGTGGACAGCAGCAACTAAAACCCAGTCCTTGAGCTTCAAGTGAGCCCAAAGAAGGCTTTCATAAACTTTAGCAGTAGGATATTCTCTGTTGCTTCTAATCAGATCTCCTAAGGCCTTAGGGTTGGACTTTCAAGTGTGAAGCTTAATTGCTGAAAGTATTCAGGAGCTCCCATCCTCCTGATCACCTTGGAAACTTGCACTCCTTTGCAAAATTATGGCCTAGGCAAGCTGTGGCACAAATGGAGGGCTGCACAGCCCATATTCCTGTATGCAGGGCCAGTAGGACATGTGTGAAAAGGGCTACAGCCCCGTTAGCAGCAGAAACTGATTCACCACGTCACTGCTGATGGTTAAATGACTTGCGGCCTGAAAGTTTCTGCCAGGGTTCAGGGCTGCCTAAGTGCAGGAGAAGATATGAGACAAACAGTAGAAATATAAAAGAAATCTTACCAAGAACAAATGGCGAGGGTGCTTGTTTTTTCCAGAGACTTTCATCAGCGTTCCCTCTTTAACAAAGACCTGAAGGAGAAAACAGGTTGTAATTCTGAGACTTCTCATTCTGAATCTTAGTGAGAAAAGAGAATATTTCTCCTGGGGAAGGAGCTACTCTAACTGCTTTCATCAGCACAGGAAGAGACAGATACCTCAACACTTGCTTCTAGCCTTACTCCGTATGATCTGGCTTAGTCTTTGCCTGGGTTAGCCCTGCTGCTCTTCGTGGCTTGCATTTGTCTCAGAACCGAATGGGTTGGAAACCCACTTGTCCTCAGCCCACTGCTTCTGTACTGTGGACTGTGCAGATTGCAAAGCTAATGTGTAATGGGCTTCAGAAAAGAACTCTTGTCTTTAACAGTCCTTTAAAATAGACAGACCAAAAAGAAAAGCTGAAACCTCGGGTTTCAGCATGCTACATCCACATAACTATGCCTGCATACATAATCTGTACGTGTTTGCAAGCACAATACTTTGTCAGTTGATACTGTTATTATGTACATAGACAGGAGCATGTATGTAAGCAGCTAAACCAGCATACTAGAACCTCATTGCAATATAATTTGAAAAGGTCTAGAATAACTGAACTATATCAGTGGATTAACAGTCATCTACTCTTTTTGGATGGAGAACAGAATCTGGTGTAGTTTTCCACTCTAGAACAATTCATAGTCAAAGAGACCAATCCCACAAATTCTGTATGCTGGGCTTTGCAGAATTTGTTAAAGCATTACCTGGCAAGGGCAAGTGAGAATACTGATGTTAGAGAAAAAATAGAAGTGGACTGCAGTATTTGGCTGATGAAGATTTTTACGCTACGAGTATGCATGCCTTGAAAATGAGTTTTGCTAAAGATATTGGTGGAGTGAAGGGAAATTCAGAGTTACAGAACTGAAGAAAGAAATCTTTTGGAGTGTAGAGGCAGGTTGGAGCTGAGGAAACTGGAGACGTTTGAAAGCCAGGAGAAGAAATTTGCATTTGATGTGGATGGCGAGACAGAGCTATACACTCTCCCACATTTCTGTTCATGTGTTGCTTAAAAATGATGTCTTGCATTAAAAGCACCACTGGGGAATGGTGAGAATAAAAATTTGAAAACAAATAATTGCCCCTGATTTAAGGCTCTTACCCAGCCAAATAAAACTCCGAGCCTTTCCAGGCTGCAAGTGATTCCTGCTGGTGTTGCAACCTTTCAACAGGAGTATATAGGGAGAAAAACAGCAGCTCCATCAAAACACACCACACATGGGGTGGCTGAGGACAGCTGGAGTGAAAAGTCAAATGGCCGCTCTGTGTGAAAGCACGGACAATGCACGTCTTTCCCAGCCTGAGGCTCTCGGCACATCTCTTTGCACACTGCCAGAGTGATGGCTTTTTACACAGACCAGCGCTCCAACTCTTATCACAGTAGCTCAGTAAACAACACCTGTAGACGTCTGAAATCTGGCCATCCACACAATCAGAGATATAGCTGGCCGGAAACAATGCCCTTATCAGCATAGGTCTGCCTGCAGCACTCACCCTTCCTTGCTGGAGGAGGCCACTCTGCCCTCTCACACTGTGCTCAATGTGTACCAGCTTCTGCAAGTTTTCCTGGGGGAAAGAAACAGCGTTTAGGAGACTGCGTGGTGACTGTTCTTTAGACAAGCAGGCAAACCTTCCCTCACCCCTCCTCACCATTTTATTTCTCTAAAAGTGGTATTACAGAATTAGGTTTCAGAGAGAACTGAGCCCAGGGATTTTATGCCAGCCTTACAGGTTTTCTAAAACCTCATCACCTGCATTCATATCTGCTGTGGCCTTCCACACTCCTGTTACCTCTGATACCTCAGTTCACCTTCACAAGGGCCTGCTGACTCCATATAGTATTTATACATGGCCTCTTTGCTGACTTTCTTGCTCTGGGAACTAATAAACTGGCAGCAGAGACAAAGTACAGTATCTGCTCCAAAGGCTTGTGCATTAGTGGCATGACACGGATAATCCAAAGCATGCTATGATAATATAAGGCTGTTGCTAGGGTTATCTGGAGGTTTATATTCTGTGATAACGGATTAATGGCTTTGCAGTAGGGGATTTAGAAGGTTAACTAGTAAGCAGGCAATGAAGCTGCAGCTCTCCTTTGATGCTTTGCAAAGATCAGGAGGTTCATTATCAAACTCTGATACTATTAACTGCCTACCTGGCCTTAAAGCACAGACAATCAGTGGGCACTGGTTTGTGGCATGAACTTATCTATGAATATGATAAATAAGATTAAATCTAGCTAAGCCTGTGCTCTCATAAAAAAGATGGTATTGGATGAATATACAAAGGAGGCAGAAGGGATGTCTGTACCTTTGTAATATTGCTAGAGTCTTTTCAAATCTCCTTCCATTTAGCAGGTGGGGCTGCAAAAAGTGAGGTTTGTACATAGGATTCAGCTGTGGTTTTATCTGGTCAGAGCAGTAGAATGGGCTGCACAGCAGCAATGAGTCATCACTGGAATATGTCTAAAAATTAGGAGTCTCTTGTCTACGTTAGCCATTGTATCCTAAATCCTCAGCTACACACCCAGATAAACTACAGACTAAGGACCATATTTGATATAGCTTCATGACCTGGCAGCGTTTGACTACAGTTTTCTGCTATGACAGATAATGGTCTGTTTTCCTATGCTCCATTGACTGGCATTAAGATACCCTTGGGCTTAGTTAGACTCGATTAGATAGTACAATGTATCTGCCTGATACAAATCAGTGCTGTCTACAGAATCGGGTAATTAAGAAAGCTATCACAGATACCAGAAGGAGCATATCCATGTCAACATGATGGTCTGTCAAGGCTAATTAACCCTGGATTTCAGCTAACACAATTAATGTACCTATCTCAACTTGCTTTTTGAGATAAGCCTGAAATACCTCTGTATGTTACTACCCTGATGAAATATTACACTTGTTTAGCATCATGCTAAGTTTAGTTCTTAATCAGTAACCGCATATCAAACATATGGAAGCACCTACAAACCTTGACCAGCACAGGGCTGCATTGTGATCATGCAATATAACTGGCAGTTGACACATTTTCAAGAATTTCAGCCATCAAGTATCTCTTTTGCAATGCAGGAAGTAACAAATGGAGTTTTTCAGGTCACTATAGGCCAGCAAAATGGAAACAGAATGTATAAACTAGTAGCGCAGGAAATACCAGGGATCAGGAGACAGCTGGCATTTGCAAAAGATTTGCAAAGGACTTTCCCATCACTAAAGGGTATTTGAGCCCTAGCAAAACTTGTCAAATTGACAGCTTCCACAATGGAAACACATCTTCATCTGCAGAAAAGGCAGTGGCCTCCTGTGAGGACACTCATGGCCAATGCTAGTACTACTCATTGGGCTTTCTACAGGAGTGAGAGAAGTTGCTGCAGCTCAGATACACCTCAGCTTTTCTTAGGACTGCTGGCAGAGGTGCCTGTTGCAATGCTGACATTTGCAATATGGACACATGTTCACCAGGAAATGGACAGAGATGTATCAAACTCATTTCCTGTAGGAAGTCAAACAACCATCACATGTGAAGGACAGTGATTTATCTGGGAATGTGGGCAGCTGAAGGGGGGGTATAGTTTCCCTACAGTTCCCCTAAAATTCCGTGTTTATATAGTTTTCTTTATTCTCCTAAAACTATCATCATTCTCCTTTCAAATATCCTTCACAAGCTATGAGTAAAAAATGAAAACAAAGCTCCACCCAACTAGTACTGCAGATGTGGGTGGCTGAAATCATTCTTGAGCTATTTTAGCAGTGAACTGCAGCTTCCATCATATTATCATTATGTCTATGCAGGAGGAACACCTCCCCAAGGAATTCACCAGCTGTTAATAGCAACAATGATTTGTAGCTCTTAGCATCTTAGGGCCTCTGACAGATTGTAGAAGTTCTGAGAGCAATACAAACCCTGCTTAGTTCAAGTAGTGAATGTCTCCTAGAGTTACAGACAGACTTAATGCTATGCGGTGATGGTGTGCCTTATGCCTCTGTTTGCATATCTGTAAATTGCAAATAGTATTTTCCTAATTGACGAAAATGCTGTGGAGATAGTTAATATTATAACGTGTCTGAAAATCCTGGGTTAATAGCTCCCGTGGAAAAACTGCTAGAGTGTCATTATCATACAACAAAAAAGCTAATAATGAATCATTGATATCCTGCAGAAAATGTAGATCATAATTCAATGCTCCTGTCAGATTTTTGGAGTGTAGTTTGATGAGTTGATAAGTGGCAGCAGAAATCTTCCTCCTTCCAGGTACATGCCAAGTCTAAATTATTGCTTAGAACTTCAACCAGGTACGTGACAATTTATTAACGCTCTGTCTTGAGTGGCATTGTTCAGTTTGTTCTGTAATTAGAGTAACTTCTTAAATTCTTCGCATTTTTTAAAATCTGAGAGAAAGAAAAGAACTGCTGGTTGTGGCTTTTGTGGATGGGATATTAATTCAGGAGGACAACCTCTGATTTAGCAGAATATTGAACTTTGATTCTAATGAACCTATGCCTTCACAAAACCCACAGCGTTCACACAGATGGGAAAGAAGGAAATTTTGTTTCATCTCTTCCAGGCCACAGTTTTGAAAAAGAGCAGATGTGCTCTGATGATACAATAAAAAATGAAGTGTAAAAATCTATGGGGAATTTGCAATGAAATTGTTCCAAACCAGACATTATTAATAGCAATTATTATACAGTCTGTGACACCTGTAAAACTCAGATGATACGGTGATGTTCAAATTAAAGCATGGCTTAGTGGAGGTAAAATCATTGCATGGTAAAGCAACACAGCAAATTTGATTTTGCCCACTTATGTATACTTCTAACTTCAGAAAAGTATTCATACACGTCTCCCATAAATCTGAGTGAAATCTAAGGAAGCACAGGTGCCAGAAAAAGGTGTGGGACCTTGATCTGTTAGGAACCGAGCTCTTGCAGTTCTCAACCTCTAATACAGGTATCCCTAAAGCCCTGAGATTACTGTGGAAGCTTTTCCCGAGATCTCAGTTTTATGATGAAGTATTTATTATTTTGGTACAAAGAATGCTTTAATAATGGAAAAGTATGATTATAAATGCTTTGCCTGAGGAGAAAGAAAATCAGAATCAAACCTGATGAAAATTTTGCTCAGTAAATGCGTGGTTTCAGAGTCATTCTGTAGAGTGGACAGATTACATTTCTTTTTATGATAAAACTCTAGGCTTGTTAAACCACATCCTCCCTGCAATCTACATCTGTTCTTTTGTCTTGGTAACAGAATAGTGTTTATGTAGTAATTAAGTACTGGTTATTGCTATCAATGCTGAACATCACTCAGAATTAGTCTGTATGAACATCGTTGTTTCCATGCATCTTGCTTTTACGTTATGCTGCTTTCTCTTTCCTTTTCTTCTCCCCCTTCACCATTACATTTGGCTGTAATGCAACTACCATTTCATCTGCAAAGACTTCCCTCCCAACTTTTGTCCTCATCCTATCTACTATAATGGCTGATGACAAAATACTTTGTGCTAATACCCAAAATATCTTTAGATAAAGCTGAGAGTAAGCAATCAAAGAGATCAGCGTAGGTGATGGTTTACATTCAGCAAAGGTGTTCAGGCTGTCTGCCTGCTGAAGCAGTGTGCTGCTTTGTTTACATGATTCATGTTTGGAACTTTTCCTTAGCAATCAGGAGGAGTAAAAAAGGTGCTGTCTTTAAAATGAAGGTTTGAAGGTTTTGGGTTGTCACAGAGCCACACCAACAGAGCAAATGGGCTGATATTGTATGAAGGGGGAATGTGTTCTGAGGTACGTGTGCTGGGATGAGGTTGGGGGTGGAGAAGCTTGGAGCAGAAAAGCAGAAATGGACTTAAACCAAATCAATAGGTCCAAGCTTTTTTAAGTTTGCATTGAGTGAAAATGCAGATCTGAATTTTGAGTTTTGACCTTAAAAACCTTGAACTTAAGAATGCTCAAAGTCTTGATCTGTTGTCCATGGCTTGAGATCATCTCTGCACAAAACCAGAAATCCACCAGTTGGACTTGATGTTGATCTGTCATAATTTTGCCACTCCCTTCAGGAGAAGCAGGTTCAGAGCCTCAGTCTCAATTTCTAGCTATCAGATGGGGAAGGAGGCAGATCCATGAAGACAGGTTTTTCCATTCAGGAAATAGTAAGTAGCTTTAGCTACAACTTATCCCTTTCTGATACTAATATTAGAAGGCTTGGGTTTTGTCTGTTGCTGGCCATGAGGAGATCATCACTGAACTTGGTGCTCTGAAACAGCCCATGAACACACGGGCTCCATTTATGGCCTTGGCACATATATCAGAGACATGGCTTTTAAACCTGAGCAGCAGAGATTTCCAGATATGAGCAATAGTTGACATTCTTGGCTCGGGTTCATTTGCTGCAAGCAGATACTTCTACTTCTCTGAACAAAGCATGAAAGCTTCAGTTTTAAAAGAAGAAGGGCACCTTGGGTTTTGAGACTCTTTCATTCTTACCTCCCAAGCTGTTGCAAAAAACATCCTTCATCTAGTTGACCTACTGTGTTTTTACCAGTTTTTTCCCCTGCAGCCAGAGGACAAAGGTGTTAAAGGGAATATGCTGAGTCAGCAGTGCTGGTGGTGCAGAGCTGTAGTGTCCTCCAGCATGTGTCTTTCCCTAACAATTCCTGTGCATTCATTCTTTCAACCTTAAAATCCTACCTGAAAACAAGCACATACTAAGAAGGGTTGACACTTCATTTCTTCCCTTTGTCTGCATTGATGCCCAGGTGTTTTTTCTCTTTGTTGAATTTCGTGTTTTGGTGCCCGCGTGATTATTAACAAGCCTCTCTGTGCTTAGTAAATGAAATAACAAAGAAGTGAATTGAATGCCATCTGTAAGTAACCATAGGGAAGGATGTTTGCAATGCCAAAGAAATCTTTAATTTAGCAAAGGCACAGCAAAATCCCAATACAGGATGTTAAATTCAGCAATGTTCAAATGAGAAATAAAATGTGAAAGCTTCCCAAAAGATATGATACGTTCCCAATCACCTGAAATCCCTGTGACCCAGTGCAATGATAAAATACTTAAGATGAGACACCTTTTGAGAAAGAAACACTTCAGTGTAACCAGTCACTATTGGATGAAATGCAGGATGCGTAGAATGAGGTGCTTTGTTCTCTAACATGCATACTGTTGAACACAAACCACGTAAGAGAAAACGTCTTCCTTAGCAACTGCACGTACTCCTTGGTAATCTAAATGCCTTGAAAAGAAGTGCTTAAAAATGGCATTTTTCGAAATTTTGGGCTGTATTATGACTATTTTCTAGGTCTAACAAAAAGAAAGGCACTGCCTTCAGTTATCACCCAGAGGTCCATCAAGTTGAATTCCTCTGGAACCTGCTGGATCCTGTGTCTGACAGTCTCTCTGCTGCCTCCTATGCCTCCCAACACTGCTTCTTACTGATGTCAATAGAAAACTCCTATCACCTTAGCCAAAAATTAGACCTAGACCCTTGGAAAGAAATGACCATAAGACCAGCTATATGCAGGCTATCTTTGCCAGTAAATTAGGACTCTAATATCATGTAAACGATATTAATAAATCACACTGAGCTTACAGAAACTGTTCATTACTTTGGAAAACTATGTAACTTATTTAGATACCTAAATCTGAATTTAGACATGAGCTCTAACCTATGAAAGTCTTGGCCAGTTTATTTGGTAGTGTGATCATTTGCAAGACTATAAACCATTACCTATTCTTCTGAAGTAAAATGGGATTCCAGAATTGTGGAAAAATTATGTAAATTAGCTCAGAATGTGTCTTCGACAGTACATTTGTGATGTCTTCAACATTTCATATCTAAAACCATCCCAGGCTAGAAATAGAACCATGAAAATTCCCGTCTTCCGCTTTGTTGCTCCACATACCATTTCAGCAACCCCAGGAGAGAAAAAAACTTTGTGCTGCTTGCTACAGTGACTTACATCTTGCACAGCTGCACTAAAGGACATAGACCTAGTCCCTATCTGCAATACTGTAAACCAGATCTGTATAAACCCTTGAGTTTCACCCTGGAGGAGGCTTCAGAATTTAGCAGAGATATGAATTCACTTCAGCAGATGCGCAGAAAAGACACTATCGATCGGGAGAGCATGTGTCATGGTAGGACTCACCGCTTGGAGCATGCTGTCGTTGGCTCGGTCCGTGATTTCAGAAACAATGAATAAGGCAGCTGAGGATTGAAGCAAAACAAACACCATAAATCACATAAAAGAGTAGGAAAATAACCCAAATCCCTTCTGTTTGCAAGGGCATCTTGAAAAAAACCCAAACATCCCCAGCAGCAGCTCCTTTAACTTGTTTGGCACCTTTGGAACGCAGCCGCCCAGCAAATTTAAGACACAGCACAGTGCTGTCAGTTCCCTGCCCTTCATCATCCTCTTGTGTGAAACTCTGCCTCATACTTGTGCTGACCAAGAGAGCTCATGAGGTCCCTTTTAAGCATGTAGCATGGCACAAAATCTTTTTGTGATGTTTTCTAGTTGCACATTTTTGACAATTGGAGCTTGTGGTAGAGAGAGATTAATGTAATCCAGCTGTAGCCATCCAAAACCACAGCAATCTAAGGTGATCTGTTTCCCCTTACTGCCAAGCATCCCTTTCTGACAGAAGTGTGTCTGAAGTGGTGACATGAATTAACACCTGGATTCTCCATTGGCAAATAACCTGGGCCAGGGCATGTTTGCTGACCCCGAAAGCAGTGGCATAACATGGCTCAGGTCCTTACCTCAAATCTCCTCCCCTGTGGAACAGGGCATCCTATCTGTTTGTGGGCGTAATCTGGGAGCAAGCTAGCCATCGCTGGCCAGAAATGTGACAAGCACGTGCTAACCACAACCAGGACAGGCAATTGTCGCCACAGGACTTGAGTGTCTGCCCTGGCCTTGTTTAAGTTACTGGTATAGCTGTAGTCCCACTGTCAGTGTCTAAGGTCCTAAATCTTGCACGAGACTCTACTCTTGGTCAGAACAGACAGGCCTTCAGTCAGCCGCAGACCTTATTGCTCTGAGTTGGCTTGGATTTACACTCAGTGTAACAGAGAGGTGAGCTGGTTTCGTCAATACAGTGTTGTTCCTGCTTACTCCAGCCTGGAAGCTACTCCCACTGAGGCCATAGCTAAACCTGGCTTTGACTTCAGTGGGAGTAAGAGACTTCTGCTTTATCCATCTGATGTGTTAGAAAGGATGGTGTTAGCAGCTGAACATCTGGATTTGTTCTTGATTGTGCATAACTGATTTTTATGCAATGTCTTTCAAGTTTACTTAGGCTTAAGGAATCCGGAATACAGACATACAATTCAAACCTCCTGGGTTTCTCCAAAGTTCACAAAGCACAGCAGGCATACCATAGATAATGGTACACAAACAAGCAGGTGGAGCCACCCAATTGACTTTGCAATGACCAGGCCAAATATGGACTAGAGCCAAAGAAGACTAGGATTTCCCCGGTGATAGGGGGAGAACTACAATATCTGCAGCACGCTTGTATAAATGGTAACTTCTTCTTCTGTAAGTTCATGGTGTCAAAACTATAGGAAGCCCACGTTTCAATAAAAAAAGATAGGGTTCTTGCCCTAAATAATTTGTCTAAATTAGTAATCAGTTCGTATAGATCTTAGATCTAAACTATTAACACAAAATCTTGAAAATAATCCTCTTCCATATACTACCATTATAGATCCTGTACCTCTTTAGAAGCAGAGTTAGCAAAGCAGAACTTTTGTTCTACCCATTTCATTTTACCTTGTGTGGCTTCATACTCTGTAGAATCAGGACAAAGATTATTCAAGTAATCTGTAGAAAATAAACAAACACAGGCATCCAGTAATCAGAATACACATCCACATAATTTTAGTGTTCTTAGCTAAAACATAAGATCCTAATCATAGAATCATTGAATGGTTTGGGTTGGAAGGGACCTTAAATGTCATCTAGTCCAACCCCCCCTGCCATGGGCAGGACACCTTCCACTAGACCAGGTTGCTCAAAGCCCTGTCCAGCCTGACCTTGAACACTTCCTGGGATGGGGCACCCACAGTAATGTCCCATATCACTTTATTCCCAAATAATTAAGTGTATATAGCCTCTTTCCAAAGCAAAACTCATCTTTGACTGCATTCTCCTTTGAGAACCCATGCAAGAGCAGCGATACAGATTTGGACTCATCACATAACTTGGCAGGTATGAACAAATAGAGAGTGACAAAAATATTTCCTTGTTTCTCAGCCAAGAGAATTGCTGAGTAGCACCACTTTACAAGGAATTGTTCTTCTAATGAATTCTGTTTTCCCATCTGAATGAATGGTGTTTGCTGTAATGACTGATTTTCTATAGTTATAGTAAATGAATTATATCCATTTTATAGACACGGGAAGGAGACTCTGGTTCTATACATGCCCAGTTCAATGATTATTCCTCAACTCAATCACATTCTGAAAATAGGTTCTGTAAAATACACACAATATGACTTACATTTACAGGAATTATATTTGCATTATATACAAACCTTTAACCTGTCAGTTTTATTTGGACTACTTGCCTTGGATCATCTGTCTGTTCTTTGTCTGGCTCTTTATGCTTTTAATGACTGTATATGAGTGCCACCATTTTAAAAGCCTAATCCTGAAATACTTCACTCTTATCTTTCTGATAAATCCAGGCTCCTAAATTCTGCATCCAAGAACTAGGCCTCTGTGCTGAGAATGGTGCTGTGCATGCATATCCGTTCCCTTGAATGTCCTATCCGTATACGTTTCTCTTTCTAGTGCTGTGCTCTCCCTAGCATCCCGAAATCTACCTGGGTTTTACAAGCATCTGCCTGTACTCAGGCAGGAAGGGGTTGTGCAGTGTTATCAGGCAATATTTAGTGTTCCTTTTCACCGCTGCAAGCTCTGTCCTTGGCTATGGACATTTAACTGAGTGGGCAACTCCTTTTGGCTGTACTGCAGTAACTGGCAACAAATATCCTCATAAAACACCCTTCCTTATCTGGTAGAAACAGCCAGTTATGAACACACAAGTACACCTGCTTTTTTTTTTTTTTTTTTTTTTTACACTGGCTAGAGAATTTGAAGGACTGCAGCGTTCCAGACCCACCCTGTCCTAGCAGGCAAGAACGGGCTTGGTTTCTTGAGGTGAAGAACTGAAGCAGTAAACCTATTTTCTGGAATATCTTAATCCAGCAGACCTTATCTCACTACACGCAAAAGCTTTCATCTTCCCAGTTAGTGCCAGTACCTGGGACAAGGAGGAGCTCAAGTTGCTTCAAGCATAGACGGAATCCAATCACTCAAGCTGCACTGAAACCCTTCCAGCTGTCTCACAAAATACCATGCTTCATGTTTGCAATTTACCTTGTGGACCACAGAAATGGGCAGAGGAAATGGAACATAGTGGGTGTATTTCTGACAGGGACATGCAAAGTCCTTTTTCTTAGATGCAGTATTTGTGTGCATGCACTAAAAACACTGTGAGGATCTTGTGAGACTGCTAAATACTGCAACGCACAAGTCTGGAAAGTTGCCCTTAATCTAGACACACCCAGAGAGGGAAGCAAGTCAGACAGAAAAAAAGTCCTACTATTGGCATCCGGTGTTCATTTGTATTGCTTGTACTAAAAAAGCAAAACCAGCTGT
This sequence comes from Pelecanus crispus, assembly GCF_030463565.1. Lineage (NCBI taxonomy): Eukaryota > Metazoa > Chordata > Aves > Pelecaniformes > Pelecanidae > Pelecanus > Pelecanus crispus. Next base: position 51,799,207 of record NC_134649.1, read on the forward strand.
GAATAATGAGTTGCATCCTTGATCAAAGTGTCTGGAGCAAGATGAAACTGCTGCTAATCTGTGCTGTGAATAAAAATTTCATATGGTCACTTTGTTCTGCTGCATTTATAGGAGTCCCTTCTAATATGCTGTGTCCTTCATCAGCTGTTCAGTATGGGCAGGGTTTATGGCTTCCTTTTTACTGTCCCACGTGTAACTCATCTTGCATCCCTCTCCACCCACACATACACATACTCCCAAAGCATTTCTCCATCTTTACGTCTATGGATCCCTGCTCTTTTGTGTTCTGACTAAATTACTTGACAACACTGAAATTCATTGTTACATTTCACCATTTCCTTCCCCAACTAGTTCATTAGTTACAAACCTAAACTTCACAATTCTTTCTAGGGGCCACATCCTGCTCCAGAAAGCTTGCTCCCCTCACAGGTTCAGACTGGCTAGATTTGTTGTAGCTTGCAGAGAATGAGCCCCCAGAGAGAACACAACCCCCCTTGGACAGACTCCAGGTGGGAGTCATATATATGGTCCTGAATGTAAAGGGAAGGTGTTACTGTAAATGTAAAGTCTGTAAATGTACTGCTAATGTAAATTTGGATCTCTGCCTCCTACAATGCAGAGAAATTTGACTGGGATTTTGACTTAAACTTATCACTAGCCTTAGGTGTACTGTACATAGGGCTTAGGGTGCAGTACTGGGTACCACTGCTTTGTTGCTGGAGTAGGAGGAGATGGGGCTTGCCACTGTCATACAGGATGCAGTGCAGCATCCCCTTGCTGGGGACTACTGTCCCCTACTGTCTCTGATAATCGCCCTTGACATAAATAAAATCAAACCTGTTTGCTGGCAATGAGGCTGAACTCTGCCTCTCCTAATTTACAGGAGGAAAAAGCCAGGAAGGAGTAGCTAAAAGCACCTGACTTTACACTTTTTTGTGACCTTTCAGCATGGTTGTGCTGAAGAAGTGCCTGCTCCTTGCTAGGCTCCCTGACATTTCCTGAATCCTGTACTAAGCTTATTGAAGTTCCCAGGAAATCCCAAACTGCTTCAGCCCTATTTTAGCTGTCTTGGTATCAATGTGTGTCACAGTGGAGGCACAGAACATCATGGGAGCATTTCCACTGAGTGCCTTTGGAAGTGATTTTACTGACCTGTGAGCAGCACACGATACTGGAAGACACGCTGCACCACTTTCAAAAGCTGGTGTTTCACACTCTGAGGGCTGCCACCAGAGCTCTGCTGTCCTCAATGGAAGGGAAAGGAAACACAAAGGTCAGGGATGTGTGAGCTCAGCAGCAAACTGTTGTCTCCACCTGATGCGTACTATGAAAGTTTGCTACCAGTTGCATGCACAAATTCCATTGAACCATTCCCAATTTACCCAGCTTGCTAGGGGGTATTGTCTTTGTGACTATAAAGTACTGTAAACAGTTTATTTCCTATGACATCATTCACAAATAGTTTGGACTCAGAGGGAAAAGGAAGGAAAGCAAATACCATTTAGGAGGTAAAGGCTGGATAAAGATTTTAGGGTGGCATCTGAAAACAGAGGTATCAGATCTCCATGAAGCTTGTCATCATTGTTCCTTTTTTGGAATGAAAGTTTCTTCTGCTTGCAACTTTTTAGTATCTTATTTCAAGACATGGAATTGAGCAAAATACCGCAAGGCATCTCCCCTGTGATTGAGGTGGAACTGAATGTCCAGAGAGTGTTTACAAGAAAATAAAGTGAGGTTGTGATCTGATTTAACACACACATGGAAAAGAAGTAACATTTTTCTCTTTACGCTTTAGATTTGACCCATTGCATGTCACCGCATATCAGGCCCAGTCAGCACGGGTTTATGAAAGGCAGGTCCTGCTTGATTAACCTGATCTCCTTTTATGACAAAGTGACCCACTTAGTGGATGAGGGAAAGGCTGTGGATGTCATTTACCTGGACTTCAGTAAAGCCTTTGATACCACTTCCCACAGCATTCTCCTGGAGAAACTGGCTGCTCATGGCTTGGATGGGCGTACTCTTCACTGGGTAAAAAACTGACTGGATGGCCGGGCCCAAAGAGTTGTGGTGAATGGAGTTAAATCCACTTGGCGGCTGGTCACAAGTGGTGATCCCCAGGGCTCAGTATTGGGACCAGTTCTATTTAATATCTTTATCAATGATCGAGTGCACCCTCAGACAGTTTGCAGACAACACCAAGTTGGGTGGGACTGTTGATCTGCTTGAGGGTAGGAAGGCTCTACAGGTTGCCCAGGTGGGCAAGAAGACCACTATCACGTTTTAAAAAAATGCAATAGGAAAGGACTGAGATGCCTCCCCCTCATTTGTGTGTATATGCACGCATGCCAGAGGGCAAGAAGTTACAGAACTCACCGATTCTGGGGCAAAATCCTGCTGATCACATCCTAGGAAAAGCCTCATCTGCTTTCTTAGAAATAAGAGCTAATTCTCAGGGTTGATAGTTAAGACAGAAGTGTATAGGCATGTGTCTGGGAGGGATGCTGGGAATACAGGCTCTCAGTAGAAAGCTTGTATTTGCCAAGTTCATGTTCAGAGCAGTGTGAGCCATCAGAACTCCCCTGGGCTGCTAACAGGAAGTAATTGTGGTGACTGCAAGGTATCTGTTTGTAAATGCTGACTTCCAAATGTCTTTTGAAATTAATCGTTATCCTTAATATTTCACATGTGCTGCAGAGAAAACCACAATCCATACCCCATAGAGCTGGCATTCTAAATAACCTTTAAGGTCTGATCACTAATTTATCCTCACACCCCGCTGCCACCCAAGTAAACATTGTTATTTCTCCTACCAGAAAAAGATAATAAGAAACAGGGGTTCTGGACCCACAATAAAGCAGCATAGCTTTTAACTATTTTAGCTCAACAGAGTCAGTGTAGCCCAACTGAACTTTCCTATCCACATATGGGTTTATGCTTTTGAAATTATGTGAAATGGCCACACTGCCAGTACTTTAAAATGTAATCAGGAATCATGGAATGTCTGTGACATGTCTCTTGATGGTGTTTTTCAGTTATTCAGCATAGATGACTGAGTTAACACAACTGGAAAATACGTGTTTCTTGCTACAGGGCCAGAGGTTACAGGCCTAGGGGTTACAGGCCATTCAGGGAGTCTAGATGAAAGGAACCCTGTATGTGTCTGGCCAGTGGAGTTTGTGTCTTCCTGTGCCATTCAGTGTTGCCTGTCACAACATCCTCTGTAAACAGAGGAAGCAGTTAACAGGCATTTAAAAATGCAGAAAAATGCTATTGTAAAGATGTTGTGGGTAAATCGCTGCCAGCACCTATACAGGTTAACCCTAACTTCATCCTGGCCAGACCCAGTACAAAAGAAAGGATGGAAAATGCAGTGGAAGAGGACAAGATATGAAAAGATGGTAATAATAATAGTTATTAACTCTAACACATCTTCAAAGAGCTTGATAAGTTAATATGTGACTGAGAAACTACTCCACTATGTGCTTGTATTTCAGCAAAATATACTCACAGATCTGTAGATTCACAAACATACATTCTGTATGCACACACAGGGGTGTGTGGGCAACAGAGACAGACACAGAAGCAAACATCTCTGCACATGTGAACATCTCACTTCGCGTTTAGCACCAGGATGTGTGAAGAGAGCTATCCCCCCACTCTACCCTATGTGAACACTGGTGGAGTTGCACAAAAAGTCTCTTTGAATAAGCCCTGTGGCACAACCATGTGTTAGTGCAGGTAAAAATACGTGGGAGACTTACCTCAAACTCCTGAATTATGGTAGCCAGTTGGGAATATTTAAGGCAGGTTTCATCTAGCAAAGCCAAATTCCTGTCAAACTGCATAATGTAATCTGTGTGGTGATTCAGCCTTGATTTTCTGGACAGAAAAACGTCAGCAACTTTCTGGTGTTCCTCCCTAAGGCCACAGAAAGAAAAGAAGCAGCAAATAAATAAATAAATAAAATTAAAGAAGAGGAGCCATACTTCTTTTTCATTGTATTAGACCCACAGTGGCTAAGGACATTGTGCAGCTAAAGCCTAGGTTAAATGGCAGGAAAGAGGGAGTGCTTCCCTGACATACTGGACAACAAAACAGGCTGCTGTAGAATGGGCACCACGAGTGGCTGATCCTTCGGCTGTGCCTTTGCCATGGCAGCACTGTGTCCCCATAGTGTCTCCTTTCTGGACACAGCTTCTGCTTCTCTAAACAGACCTTCCAGCTGCTGCAGTGCTTTGAGCACTGATTGTGGGGGATAATATAATGTCTTCAGTTGTAACATCGTACCTTCAGCTCTCCTTCTCTGCCCCCTTCTCAGCACTGCCCCACCATCATCTGTCTCAGCACCCAGCTGCACAGTACTGAAATACTTACGAAGCATGTACAAGGAGAGAATAGGACAAAATCTGGGATCACAAAAGAGTAATCATAGTTAAGAGAGGAACATGAGTTCCTGGGGATGTCAGAGCAACAGAGTGTCTGGGAGAGTGCAGGCACAGGGAAGGACTTACTGGAAGGTTCAAGGGTGGTGGTGACCTGGGAACCTGTATGAGCACAGCCTGTTGTGTTGGCAGCATTTGCAGTACAGCCCTCTTTTCTCCCCAGTGCCACAGAGTATTTCTGGATAGAATCTTAGGGCATTTCCAGTTGTGTCCCTTCTGTCTTAGGGAATGGGCAGCATGCTGCTAGAGTAGGGCTGTGACTTCTCTAGGACACAAGTAATTTTAGATCCCAGCTGGAAACATCACTTCTCCTTGTGTTATGAGTGTATAAATCATAATTCATCAATGAAATCTTTTAAGTCTTTCTGCCATTTGTAACAGTCCCTTGGTGGACATGAATATACAGTTCCCTTTAGCCTTTTCCTTCCTTGTTGTGTGCTTTGACTTGAAAGTGCAGGGCTGCCAAGGAGATCTGTGCCCTGCATTTAGGATTGTTACTGAAAAGTTCTCCTGATCTAACTGATTTGCTTAACTGCTCAGTGGCAGTGCTGGGATAGGGTCAGCCACTGTCAGTGACCACTGCCTCCTGGAGTCCAGCAAAGTGGAGGTGTGGGGCTGCATGGTCCATCGTGAGCTGTTCAGTCTGGGCCAGGGACTCTGCTGGCTGCTGTAGGTTTAGTCAGCTTGGGTCTGCAGAGTTAATTTCTCTTAGACATTCTTATTCCAGCACTTTGATAGACTAGGGCCTGGCAGCCTGGCTTAAGTCAGAGGTCTCCTTAACTGAATGGATTCTGGAGCTTTGTCTGTCCTAGGCATGGTCTTATTCTCTCATGGAAAGACTTCACCCTGTGAGGATGTTTGGCTTAGGTGGAGTCGCTCAGCAGGCTGCCAGTGTCTGTTTGGCTTGGAAGCCTAGCCCGTGCAGCGCCCTGCCTTGGTGCTGGGAGTGAGGGGGTGTCCCTTATCTGAGAGCTACGCAGTTGCTATGTAGATTTCTGTAAGCAGATGATCTTCTTCAGCATCAATTCTGATGTCTGCTGTTTCTGCCTCCCATGGCATGAGTCTGTGACCTTCAGGCCATGAGTGTGAAGCGTGTTGGTGACGACTATGAACTGGCATCAGAGGATAATGCACATGAAGCAGGCTGTCCCCACACTGACTGATGGGGCCATTTTGGAATCATGGGCCGTGCACTGCGCAAATGTTTCAGTATTTGGTTTCTTAGCCTGACAGCCTCTACATTTACTTCCTTCCTGCCTGTATGCAAAATCTGCCAAAGTAGTTCAGGTTCTACTCCTATCATCTCTGCTGGAATCCCAGCCTCCCTGCAAGTGGGGTCAAGGGAACACTGACAAGGTCACCCACCTGCTGTGGAGGGTATGTTAAGGCTGTCAAACCATGCCATTCCATACTTACCATTTAAGGACTCTTTCTTCCAGTTCTCCCAGGATGTCTTGGTGTAATTCATAAATTTCAGGGAGTTCACTTAAGCCCTGCTTGAGTTTAACTTCTTCCTGTTCATTTTCGTCTTCTTCTCCAAGCACTTTCAAGATACCTTCATAGAAATCCTGTGAACAACAATACAGAAATTAGGCCAACAGACTTAAACTCTCTTTTCTGAAATTATCATTACAATTTCTTGACTCCTAAACTGTGCTTTCTAGGAATTATAAGATATGCTATCAATAGTGGTAGAGTGTGCTCAGTATAGCAAGGAGATCATAGCATATGTTTTCTTCCATTATTTCATACACATTTTCAGCTGAATTCCACAATGCTGTCAAACCAAAATTGAACATTTCACCTGACCAAGCCATCAGACCCTTATGCATACAATGAGTTTGGTATCTTTTTATTTACCTTGCCTTTTTTTCCTGCCTTTCTGGGTGTAGTTGGTCTCATTTTTATAGTGTTTCTTAACCAGAAACATAATTTTTAAAAATGAAGGATGATGTTCTCCTGTCACTTCACTGGGTCCAACAGCTTGACATGAAAAACATCGATGTCTACATGTCTTGTGCTAAAATTTGCAACACTTGTCTCCAAATCTGAACTTAAAGAGAGGAAGAAGCTATAAATTTAAGCTATGGAACAAATCATTTTCCCTATGAAACCTAACTGAGACCTTTTTTCTTCATCTTAGAAATCCTTTTGATCCTGAAGCGGTTTATAAATTATGTGGGCACAGGAGTAATTTCTTCTATATTAAAATGTAGCCAGCTGTGATACATAATAGGGCACCTGTTTAAGAGTGCACAGCAAAATGTTTCCCCAGCTTTGGCTCAGAAGTGAGGAATAAGGCCTCCATCTGAAACTGCAGCGATAATTTGTATTAGATCACCGGGCATTAGAAAATCATCCCAACAGCAGACAGCAAATATTTTGTGCACAAAACATTGCTTAAAGTCTCCTTCATCCAGAGCTCTGGATGCTGAAATGTTTTCAGGCCAAAGCCTTATTCCTACAGGATCCATCTTCTCTGCTTCAGACTGGTAAAGGAGCCTTTGCTGGCACCTGGATACACTGGAGAGACTGTGGGCCCTGTGGTGCCCTGGCCCCTTCCAGGTTCCTACCAGCCACTGCTGCTTCCCCTGCCTGCTGCTGCCAGGCACATCCCCTCTTCACAGGCAGTGGCTAGAGAAGCTCAGGCATTTAAAGCTGCCTGGGCGTTGTGGAGGTCTGGGTGCAAACTGTGGCAATGGGTTGCAAGGCAACACACAACACAAGAAGGCAGGAAAGCTGACGCTGTGCAGAGATTTAACTAACACTTTGCTGCCGAGTGGCATGAGGCAGGTTCCTGACCCACAGATTCTGGCTGCCTTTGCCAGGAGCTTGGGCACTGTAACTAGATGGTTTATCTTCATAGCAGTATCTGTGTTCAAAACCAGCAGCCTTCATTCAATAAAATCAAAAGGGTGTGATTTCAGCACCTTGCTTCTTCAATATTGCTAAAAGTACAAGTAATTGAAAAGCGTTAGTATAGTATTCAGTGTTTGCCCGAGGATAGTCCTGCTGAACTGTTACATGTTTAATTCTCCTCTGTATTCCCTGTAAGGAGGTGACTCTGTGTTCCTCCATCAGGGTCAGGTTGGGCTCGTAACTGTTTCCATTTCTGCTAGTCAGGTCTTCACAGGCAAAGTATCTGAATCTCAGTTTTTCTATGAAAATAAGTGAACAATTAGAAACCTAAGTGCATCCCAGTTTGTGATGAAAGCAGAAACGGGGCATTCACATATAAGTGCTTAGAAACTTAATTCTGTGAGTGCCTTTTCCAATCTTTTTCTGCATCCCAATCAGCCATGAAGTGCATGGAGTTTTTATTGCACAAGAAGAGGAAAAAAGGGGTGAGAGTGAAAACCAAGTAAACAATCAAAACAACAGCTCAGTAGAGAGGCCACATTAACTGTGAGGTTTGAAAGCTCCTGATGACTCGTTTTGGTGCAGCAGCTGCAAACTAGGAGATTGTAAAGCTTCCTTCCTTGTAAAAATACTATCTGTCCTTATCTGACCTTCTTTCTTTTTTTTTAATGTGAATGTAAGGCTATGGGATTGCAGCATTCTTTCTTATTGCTAGCCAGCCTACAAATGCTGTTTATTTCTAGTAAGTACCTCAAATCGGGTATTGTTTTTAAATTCAGCGTTAAAAATACTTGAATGGAGGCTTTGTAGCTGAATATACTTAGATTCACTGACTTTGAAGCCAGGAGGGACCATATTGATACGATATGATCTAGTGTGGTCTGGACTACTGTCCAGACCACAAGACTTACTAGAATATAGCATTACTACAAAAACAACCAACTTTGATTTGAGACAGAATCTACCACGTTATGGATACACTAACACTGCATCCTGAGAAAAAGAAACAAGTCCCAAAAGGGGCTTTTGGTGATCTCGTGAAGGGTCAGGTAGCTCATAACCACATACAAAGGCCAAGCATCTAGTCACAGCAGAGCTGGTGTTAAAGCCCTGGTTGCATCCTGTCAGACTAAGGCCATCAGACCAGGACTTGTTCTTCCAGCAGGTCTGCACTGAGCTCTGCTTCAGCCCAAGATCTAGTGTGAAGGAAAGCTTTAGTGTCTGACCAGTCTGGCCAGATCCATGCTGTGAATGTATTTTGTCACACACTACTCTGCAAACAGTGAGTTATTATTAAAACCAATGTTTTTTCAAAGATGTATTGAAAACATTCTCTGTCTGCCCATAGAAGCCAATTCATCAGAAAAAAAATGCAGCTGCTTTAACAATCGCTGAGAAGGTGATTCTGCTGGATGAGTTAATAGACGTGGCAGCTAGATTTTTCCACTTAGAGACCATTTCCTGGCCTCCTACCCCGCTGTATGTGATGTGGCCAAATGTGCTGTGAAAGGAAGCAGGGGCTTGACAAAAAGAAACCTCCAAGGTCGCACAGCTTATTGAGAGATGCCAGGCTGTTTCTATCCGGCCCTGAACCAGGATGGGATAGGTTGAGTATCTTCCTCTGTCAGGATCCAGTGATCATGAAACCTATTGCCAAAAGTCAAATTCTGTTCCCTGAACTTTTAGGGACAATATTATGAACTTCCCTGGGCCGTACTGGGATTTACCATGGCATTTCTCATGACTCTGGCTTCTGTCTAGTTAAGTTTTGTAAGTACAAGGAGTAATTAAGGTGGAGTCTGAAAGATCTGATTTCCAAGAAACTTGCTAATGTCCAGGTATGAGCAACTCAACAGAGTATGTTTCACTGGGGATCCATATTTTACATTAGATAGTCCACTTCAGTTTGATTAAATGAAGGTAGCTGTATTGATTTCAGCATGCTGGGGAATGTGGCGGTCCTGCTGAAAGGTTCTGTAAGGAGCAGGAGAGCCTCTGGGCAAAGAACTTCAAAATTCCTCTCTCCTCTCCAGTAGGAACTGACTCCAGGCAAGAGCAGTTTTTAGTCTCCTCAGGTTCATTCCTGGCTTTTCTGTTGTAACCCTGTCAACTGCAATGTACACACACTGGCTCACTATGAACTGGAATGACTGGAATATCTAATAGATACTAGCCAAAAGGAAAGTCACACAAACACTGTGTTTTTCTAGCAAGTATGACAGATGAAGCATTTGTTTTCTGAAAAGCAACTAGAACTAGGTAAAAAAAAAGATCATGATGACAATTTTCTTTTTGACTAACTGTATCCTGGATAAAACAAGATCATAAAGATTTCTTAAAGGGTATTATTGTGTTTCGTAATTATCTGGGTCTGATTTCCACAACGTGTCCTGCCCCAGTACCACAAATAATCACAATGTTGTGTTGTTATTCCAGCTCCCATTTTTTTCTGGTGTGTGAGTGAGCCTATCTAACTACATATTTCAGCCAGTGTACACTCCAGAGGCTTTCCAACCAACTAAGCTAGTCAATCCGTCTTCTGGATGCTTCTCCTAACTCAAAGGAATCTGCAACCTTTCAAAGTCCTCAGTCATCATAATTAATTCAGACTGGGGAAGGGGAAAGAATCCAAAGGGTTCTTTCAGCTTATTGTGCCTGGGGAAGTGAATAGCTGTAGTAAGTTCACAACTGCTGTGCTTAAGTAACCTATTATGTTATAGAAATGTCATCTTTTCCAAATTAACATCGAACAGCTCTGTATCTGTCCACTTTCCACCACAGCTGAGCAACAAGATTAACACTCCTTTCCCACAGCATCTCAGTGGATTTAATTAGTCATTAATTGCCTGCCCCTTTGATTATAATGAATTCTCAGACAAATTATTTAATTCCAGTTGCCTGGATAGCCAGCTTCCTAATGATTAATAAAAAACCTGCAGCGTAACAGTAATCACTATAAACATCCATTAAAAAAAATAAATTATGTCACTATTGAAAATGCTGAGTGCCTGGGAAGCCATTAATCAAATGCAAAGTCCTTTTGCAGTCTCACTAACTCTAATCAATCATGGCACCTGAAGGTCTCCAAGTCTGTCACCCAAGCCCCGTGTCTAAACACAGAAGGTACCAAACACTGGGTCCCTGCTGGGTCAAAACTGTCTTAGAACAGAAGCATGAACTGAAGTTGTTCAGTTCAAGGCTCTGGCATGACGGCCACAGAGCTCAGTCTCACCCAGGGCTATATGAGCCTACAGATCTCACTCCTGTCTTACGCCTATACCTGCACCAGTGTTTGTGTGTGCATGTGAAAGCATAACCCAAGCTGGCTAGGTGACACAGAAGGTTAGCAACTGTGCTATAAAAATACATTTTTGAAACATAAAACTTTTCATTACATTTTGGGCACCCATAAATAAGTCCTTTAGAGCCATCCAATGGCCAAATCCCTAACATCCCTGAAATAAACCCTACAAATAATTAAGTGAAACAAAGAGGATCGAAACCCACAGCCACAAAGGTTGGTTGGGGGTTTTTTCGTCTTTTGTTCGTGCACATCACTAACACACACAAGTTACCTTTTTTTCCCCAAGAATGCCTCTGAAGAATTTCTGTTCCCTGCTGGAAATGGGGACTGTAACCTGGAGCGTGCTATAAGGGCATGAAACATGGAGGAATGCGGGGTTAGTTTCAACAAGATCTTATGGTTTATGTGGAGCACTGCCTAACAGTCACATGCTTGGCTCTCGGAGTAGAATCTGATATCCTCTGTGAGGTGATGAGCCTCACTGTAGGGTGTTGGGATATGAGATGCTTTAGAGATGCTGGCAGTGCCTGCCAATGCTAAGAGGAAACAGTGATTACAGGAGAGTTCTGGAAAAAAAGATTTAGGTACCTGGCTCAGGGCTACAGAAAGGTAGCCCAATTTACCTGGGATCAGCAACCTGGAAATCTTTGTAGCAGGTAGTTATCTCCAGGTACTCTTTCAAAGGAGTCAGCAATGCCAGCAGCCAGCGGTTTTTGGCAGAGCACTTAACTTAGCAAGAAAGTTCTGTGCAGGATTCAACATCTATGTGAACTGTGATATTCTAATCCAAAGGCAAAAGGGGTAGTTAATGGGACAAGAGTTAGTTCTGGGTTTTGCTTCCAGAATTTTGTGAGCAGATGCAGAAATGGTGAGGTTGTGTATTAAATCTCTCCAATATGGGGCTGAATATGCTTTGGACTCCAGCTGCAAAAATCAATTGTGGCAATCCTGTATGCATATCAACAGCCATTTTGCAAGATGGATATATCCTGTACATATCGTGGTCCTTTCTCCGTTTCAGCCCTGCTGCCAGTTAGCCTTTACTAGCCTGAGAACATTTAACCTTGCAGGACCCTAGTGAAAGGAAGGAAAACTAATCTCTTGTCAGCTAAACCACTGCTTCAGGCAAGTAGTTTACCCAGGAGAAAAAACTGCCTGTATATATATATATATATATATCTCTGCTATTTTGGGTGATTTCTCTTCTTCAACTTCTACTTGAAAATAATCCAGGGTACAGGAATTCAATCTGGATCCAGAATATCTGTTTGCTTTTTCGGTGTATAACAGAATAGGCCAAGTTAGATCAGTTCACCCCATGGCCCGTGGATCCCTGGGGAACCAGGGACTACTGCAACCAGTCCAGTAGGGGTAGTTAGGAAATTCTAGGACTGAAATCAGTCTCTACCTTCACTGTAAAAAGCTGATGGTTCTGCTGCCTGCAGTAGGCTGAAATCTATGTAGATTAGAAAGATGAGTAGAGTGGAGGAGAGGCAGCCAAGATTTTGACTTAAAGGTGTAGCTAAACAGATAGCTCTATTTGAAAGAAAACCTTTTAGAATTGGTCAAGATCAGTTGCTAGATCTTCTTGGGTTTCTGTTGTTACTTGTTCATCTTCTAAAGCAGCAGTGTATAAGATGCTAATCCAATCATAATGGAAATCCTAGTTCTTGTGTATTGACTACAACGGCAGGAGAATAGAAGGGGAAGGGAGTACAACACCATTATATTGGCTTTGCCAATAGTAATTTATAGTCCTACAGTTTGACAGTTGCTCTGCAGGTGGGAATGGAGGTTCCTTCTCGCTCGCTCTCAGCACTGTGTTCCCAGCATCAGGCCTGCATTTGAGCCAGAAATTGTGACTTTCTAGTAGAAGACAGTGCTCGTAGAGCAGAGCCACACCTTAACAGTTCAAGAGAAATATCTGAAAAGAAAAGTATTTTCTGTGACCAAAAAGTGCACATCATACTAGAAGGACCAGATTGCTAGACTCCGTGGCTGGATTAGAAAAGCTCTGAATGCCTGCAGTCTAAGTAGTGCTGAAGCAAAGTCTCTTTGTTGCATCATCTCACTGGAAGGAAGGAAGCGTTTACCTGCAATAATGCACAAAGCAGAAAAGAGCTCAACTGTTTCCCAGATTCTGAAGTATCCTCATGAGGTTGATAATGAGGGAAAGAAATCTTAACTCAAAAGGAGTCTGATGCAGTGCTTTGAAGAAGCTAGTCATCTGCTGTTCTTGCAGTCACCTGCCAGAGAAAAACTATATAAATTTATACCAACCAAAGGTCTGATCTGTAATGCTGTCATGGCTGAATCAGCTTCCCTGCTTATACCTCTACTCCGTGTTAAAGAACAGAAAAGGGCTGACAGGTGAATAAATTCACCTAGGATATTTCCACAATTTCCAGGGAAAATTCTGGTTGGGGAGATGTGTGAGTTTCCATTAGGGAGCAGAGCTGAGAAAAAAAACTGAAAAGGGAGTGTACAGAGCAGATAGATTAGTTGGAAAACCATGGCCATTTTTCTGCCTCAGTCCCCATGTGGAGATACTGCCACTTCAGCTGCAGAAATCATGTCTGCACACAGCATATTTACCTTGCTCACGCCACAACTCCCACCTGGCATCTGGACTTCTACACTTTTCAATAAATAATGAAACACACACACATCCAAAAATCATTTTACATGTATATCTAGAATTGTAATTGCTTCCCAAGTCAAGCTGATATTTTAATGAACATTGGGAAGTAAGCATATTTGACCCTTTGTGAGTGGGCCAGGGAGGACAACAGGAAATCTTACTGCAGCCCAAACTTTATACAACTGAAGTCTGCACTGATTGCATAAAATGGTGCAGGCTTTTACAACTACTTTCACTTCTAAAATGAAGGTGGGCTCAACAGATACTGTACATTGTAGGATCCAAGGCTCTTTTGGACATCTAGGCATTACACCTGAGGGGAGGGTGAAGAGTTCAAAGGAGGAGAAGAAATTTTCCGTATTAAAGCTGAATGCAGGCATGAGATGCTGTACTGTATGCTGTGAGCCAAGTCTGAATCATGGGTGGTTCTTGGAGGTATCTTCATTACGGCCAGTGGCCTCTCTCCTAATGATGAAAGTGAAAGTGGCACCCCTAAATTAAAAAGTGGCACATCTCCTGTAGCAGAGTGAGTGACCCCTGATCTGCACTGGGCAGTGATCTTCCCAAATTTCTCATTACTGAGCTCAGCGGAAACAATGCCAGATGAACAGCAAAGACGACTCTCGCAGCAGACACAATTAGTCTCTTATCCTGCCATTGCGGGGTACAATCTAGGTCAGGAACCCTGACCTCAACACACACTCACATGCAGTCAAACACACACATTCATCCAAAACACTGCAAATGAGTTTCAGAACTGGCAAGCTGTAGAGTATGCACTGCAAATACTGTATCGGTGGGCCCATTACCAGGGAATTGTCCTGACGCCAAACATGCTAGTGTGACTTCCCTCTCCTTTTAAGAGATACACAGATTATCTGAAAGCTATTTTGGCTCAACATTGCCACTGCAGAAGCTCCCTGGCCGATACACAGCTATTTTCTCACTGCCAACGAAGACAACAATGAATAAATAAAGGAGAAAAAACCCCAGCCTACTGTAAGTGAGGGCAGGCTGTTCTTTTGTGACAGTGCATCTTTAGGCTTTTCTAAGAGCTTCAGAGGGTCTAACAGCCAGCTAGCTGTTCATTTAGCCAGCACATTCCATTCACTAAAGCATTTAATTAGGAAAGCAATGACTTGATTGGTCCAGCAGAACTTTGAACATCATCCAAGAAATTTACAGTAGTAAAAAAGGCTCAGCCAATCATTCACTGGAAGTGTAAATAATTAGAAAGATGGAGTTCTGTTTTGTCTAACATGTAATAGTGGCTCCTAAATCAGATGTTTATTTTTTTATTCTTGAGAACATGCTGCCCACAAGAATTCTGAAAGTAGAGTTTAATTAGTGAGACTGACTTCATGATAATCTGCATTTAGGTACCTTTCAGTTAGTGACTTGAGCACTAACATGTTTTTGTTCTTTTTTATTTCCTAAGATGTATTTTGCAGTCAGAAGCCTTGGGATGCCCACTGCAGGGTTGGATCCCAAACTGCTCCAAAGGCTGGAGAACCAGCACATATTATAGCTATTCGTATCATATTCATATCCATATCTTCAAATGCTGAGGAGACATAAATCTGGGTCTTGGTGTTTCTAAGAATTGTGGCCCATTGTTAGGAGGAAAATGCAAACCAGAAAACAGGATCAACTTTGTTTGACCAGGGAGGTGTTTGGGCTGGTGTTTTTTCAGTGCAGACCTGTCCTTTTAAGGTACCTTAATTCAGTAAATGCCTCAGAGGGAAGTAATAATGACTTTAAAGGAGTTTATGCACAAAAAAGGTGACTTTATGCACGAAAGCCAAAGACAAAATAAATGCGAACATGGTACACTATCAAGCAAATGGTTGATCCCATACAGACTGGAATCCTGAGGCAGTCTAAGTCACACTAAGTTTGATTTGTGTATATCTAGTAAAGTAATTTGAAACAGACTGGCTGAAGGGAAGCAAATAAACCAAATAAAACCTCTTGGTCCTCGAAGGTGGTATGTGACACATTAGCCTGAGAAAGCAACCTGCAGCATTTTTGTTCAGGAGCAAGCACTAAGAAAAAGATGACAAGTGTAACCTGCCTGCATTACTGGGGAAGAAAAATAGGAGAAAAGAATGACAAAATTTGAGGATTAAATGATCCTGAAGGAAATGCAAAGCCTAATCAACTTTGGAAAACTAAATTGTGAGTACCAAGAGATCAGGGACTTGGACTGCAAGGCCCTGCCAGTCCCATCTGCTCAGTCCAGAATGAGTTCTTAACTCCCTGCTCCAGAGAATTGCTTTACCTTTGAGTAGGGTAAATAACAGCTAACCCTTTAGATTATTATCACTACTACCACACCAACTGATATCAAATTTGTGAGCTAACACAATGTTTCCACTCTTTCAGTTCAATAGCAGAGTGGGTGTATGGAAATGTCATCATTTTGGCAATCAATCAATTTATTAAAGTCTCTGCTGAAAGGCCAAACAGATTCTGTTATGCTGAATGAATAGCAGCTCCAGCCAAGCCTGGAAATGAGAAGGGAAACTGCTCCTGCTGCAGGCTTAAGAAAAGCCCCTTTTTTCCTTTCTGAAAGCAGCCAGGGTGTGGTTTAGTTCCTTGCCTTTCTTACCAACATGTGGGTTTATATAAGAAGATGAGACTTGAGACTTGAAGATGAGCATTTAGAAACTGTTTTCTTTAGGAAGTTGGTGATGGGGAACAGAGAGGTATGTTTGCCTGAGCTGAGATAATGCTGTTGAAGAAGCCTTTGGTCCTAACTGGCCATGAATGGGGTGTTGTACCTTGAGGGCAGTTTGGTGACTCTGTGGTCACTGGTAGTTGCTTGTGACATCTGCCAGTGAGACCTGTGTCAACAGCGAGTGCACAGTGAAGCACAATTTTTTACTGATATGACTATTCCTAACAGTATTCAAATATGTGAAAAGGAGTAATTAGTTCATTGTAACTTTTTGCACTATGACAGCATTGAAAAGCCTCAGTTAGGCAATAATACCCCTGTAGTTTGAGGGACTTGCATGTTGTAAAATTGGTAATGGTTTCTCTAGATCTCCAGAATAATACACTAGGCAACAGGTGAATATAAAGATCCAACAGTAGCTGGGGTGGGAAAGATAACAGTGCTGGGACTGTGGCTTTCTAGATTGAACTTGATTGCAACAGAGAAACCTGCAGATTATTTCTGAATGGCACTGCAGCAGGTAGCTATCATGCAGACATCAGCTTATAGCAGTAGGGATGGGGTGTACTAGGGCTATAGGCACCCGATAAGACACAGAAATGAACCTTCTGGTCCTGTTCCCATAAAGATTTTTGATCTCTTCTAAACTAAGGAGTGCCTGAACTAGCAGTCAAGTGTGAAAACAGACTGGCTGTTCCTCTAGTCTCCCACAGTGTCTAACCCAGGTGGCATTCATACATCCTCACGACTTAGAAAGCTAACTCGTAGAAACAATTAAATCTTATTTGAGAAACTTGCTTGTTGACTCTGCTGAAAAAAGCCTCAAGTAGCCCCTAAAGGAGTGTATGCAGTTGGTGGTGAGGCAAGAAGGATACTGTTCCACTGCAGAAGAAAATCATTAATCAAAATTGTGCACCCAAAATCTCATCCTAAAATTGATGCAGATCTTTCTGAACTTTCTAACTTGAGACAATGGGAACTGGGACAGGGAAAGTGAAGAGGGCATGGTTACAGTGATTCTGACATTTCACAACCTGTAAGTGGCTTAACTTTGTAAACCAATGCATTCATTCAAGGGTTTACTTTACACCCATCTCTTATTTTAATTTGAAATTTTAACTCCTCTTTTGGTGCTTTGACTTTCATTATTAAGGAAATAATGAGCATATGCAAAAGACTCATTAGATCCCTCTACTCCAGTGGGATGGGCAGGCAGGGAAACAAAATCCCAGCAAAATAGGATTCAGTGGAATATTCCACTACAGGACTGAAACATATAAAGACCAAGTAAGTGCTTCCACTGAAAATTGATGACGGACAGAAATAGAAGAACTTGCCCAGTCACAGGAGTGCTATTACTGGTTTCTTTTCCCTGATAAATTAACCAGCTGATCCAAACCTAATGATTAAGTATGATTAAAACAGAGCCAGTTTCCCTCATGCCTTAAAACCTTAATTCCAGGACTGGCAGGCCAGGTAATGTTACTTATTTTCTGTAATAAACATTTCTGCTTAGAAAATGTCTGAGTTCCCCAACAGGAGAGCAAGGAGTAGTTAAGCCAAGAAAACTCTCTGGTTTCATTCCCTCATATCTTTGAGCCAGCTCTGGAGCACTGCAGCAGATAAAATTAGCAAGCAAGCAGAGGTTTTCCCTACCTAACCTGTGAGCTGTAATTTTTATGAAGATTCTTTTTATTAGGGATTACCAACAGTTTGGAGTCCACCCAGCTGGAGGGATGCACTTGCATCCATAAGTGTTTCTAAACTAAAAGATTTTAGCAAAAACATAACCCAGAATCCCTATCCCATGTTAAAGTTGCCAACTTGGAAAAGAGCAAAAATGACATTTTCTTTTCCTTCCAAATGATTTCTACAGGCAGAAAATAGGATTATTGTGAAAATGCATTAATTACTCGTTTACACACATAGCCTCAGAGCCAGATTCACCACACAGGGATTTATCAGAGGAAGGAGAAAAGGGCAAAGTAAGTCCTGAAGGGACTGGGAAAGTCCTGAACCACCCCTTTCCTGGCCCAGCAACAGCACAGGCAAGGCAGCACAGACAATAACATGATGATAGCTGTCATGAGGGTGTGCAGCCATTCATGCTGTGGCTAAAGGCACTGAAGTGCATTGCAAGATTTGGATCTATATAGTGAAGATTTTTCAGGCCATGTTAGCGAGCCACTTTTATCTCCTAGAGGTATGTACCAGTCTCCAGGGAAGCAGTGGCAGCTCTGTTAGAAAGACACAAAGTCTTCTGGGACAAAGCCACCAGTGGGTTTACACTGCAAGAGCTCTCTATCAGGCACTACAAGTGATTCTTTGTGTGTGTTCTCTCATGAGTTTCTGACACCAGAGTCTGTATTTTGCCCATGGTAACTACCTGTGTCACAGTGTGGATATCTAGGGCATGCAGGATATCACTGATATTGCGTTATCAGAAAAAAGAAGCTTAAAAGGAAGCAGAGTGAATCCATTCAAACCAAATCCCCATGCTCCACAGCTCTGCTCCTATCTGCCTCTCTCTGAAGAGAGAGGGTTCCCCCCTGTTTATCACCATCTCCTTCTCTGCACTAGGCTTATTCTGCATCTTACACCAGTGTCAGAGCCCCAGCAAGCACTGTTGGCCAACATTTTTCCCTGTGAATGACAAATGCTAGATTTGAGGATCTGTAGCAAGATCAGATTAGTGGCAGACGTACTCCTTTGCAATGGTTCACCTAAGCCATTCCTCATCAAATTCACCTCAGTCCCTTCAATGCTTTTATGTCTTCTAAATTGCAGCTAAGTAAAAGGGCAGTTAGGTTTCAATGATTGAAATTATTTGCTTACCATACATAACAGCTGGAGCATCTCCACGTATCTGGGGAAAGAGACAAATTTTTATTAATTGCCATCAAACCAATGCTGAAGGGTGGATTGCGTAGCTTCAGTTTTAGGAGAGCAACAGATAGGTTGTAACAATGAACTCACACTTTTTCTGAAGACATCAGCTCCTGGGCAATGAGGTAAGCTCTGGACTGGCCTTCTTTCTGTCAACAGCAAAAAACAGGGACAATTAAGAGATGTCTCATTCCAAGTAGTAAAGCAGTGTTAGAGAGCACTTTGAACTGACATATTCCTTCAGTAAAAATAGTGACCGGGCTTTTATTCTTTGTTGTTCAGTGTCTGGTATCCTGGAGTCCTTTCCATGACAGGGTGTTTCCGCAATTCAAATACTAGTAATACAGTATAATATAATAGCTGCTAAGGCAGATGTGAAGTTTGAAAAAGATGTTCTTATTGAAGAAGGAGAGAAATTTTCTGTTGATTTTTACAGGTCCAAAATTTGTCAGAGAAGCAGAAAGTGCTTCACTTTGAATAGGCTAGCTTAATGGCTATTGGGGCTCATACCATGTATTTAGCCAGTCAAAGCATGTTGCAAACAGATGTCAGTATTGACTGCACACATGAGCAAAAGAAAGGCTTCTGTTTCTATGAGGAGACTAAAGACCCCTTGCTGCTCTGTGAGTTTTCACCTTGGGGATGATGGACCCCAAGGAGGATTACGATCTGATCAATTGTGAATACAAGTGAAAAAGTCCTTGAACCCTGATGATGATGGGTTAAATGAATGAGGCTTCATGTATAGAAAATGAAGAGTGTCACAGTGACCTTTTTTTCATCTTTAGTTTACTTCTGTGTACTTTTACTGGGAGGCAACTGAAGATTGCAAGAGCCAAAGGAAATACAGAGAGTGAACTATTCATCAGTCTCAGCCATCTAATCCATCTCTCCGTTAGCACCAGGAGTCTGAGGGTATGTCTCCTAGTGCTTTGCTCCTTTTAGCTGATGGGTGCCGGAGAGCATGCTTTGAATCACTTACTTTTGGAGAACTACACTAAAGTTTAATAGAGTGCACTAGAAAGATCGTACATTTTTTCCTTAGTTTCACTTTCCTGCTGGGAGCAAATATTTGATTGCTCCTTTCCCCCTGGCACCACTTTGTGAAAACCTCTTGAAGATCATGATGTGCCTCTCCTGGTTGTCCCAACTGCTGTAGGAACACACTAGAGACACTGCGTCTTCTCTTCTCTCTCATTTTCTCTATGCAGGCATAGCAGAGCAAATGAAAGGAGGTGTGCTTCTTTCTGGGCCAACCTGGCCCAATGCTGGCTGCCCAACAAGTCCTCTGTGGACAAGCCTGGCTCCGCAGTGCCAAGAAGCAGAGTGCATTTCCCCAGCAGGCCAGGCCCACTTTCCCTTTGCATACACACGTTGTCACGGGCTGTAATTCCCTTATGATTAATATGTCTTAGCCAAGACACAAAACACAGGGACCCCAGTGTCACATGGCCTGTCTAGGGCGAGTTTCAGACAGTGTCTCTAGGCGTTGCCTGCCTTGTGTTATTTAATTGCTGTTTGTTTAACCAGGAAATGAACTCTGAGATTGACGACAGTGTCCGGAGACAGACTTCTGGGAATAGGGGGTAGAGGGGGTGCAGGTCCCTCAAGCATCCAGTTTCTGAAACAAACTCCGAGTGATTATTACAACACTGCCAAGCTGCCACCTTTTTAGTAATCTTTACTCCCTGCAGCCAGTCCTGTGCCCAGCCCTGCGGTGTGGTTCCTTCCCACTCCCCACTTCAGAAGCTGCGCTCCAGGCCTCACTGCATGCTTCTGCTTAGCAGATGGAGGCCATGCAGCCATGTGGGGACCCTTGGCTTTCTGCTTCACGGAGTCCTCTTGTCTCATAGCCTCATCACCCCATCCTCCCCAAAACTAAATGCTTAATAAAATGCTTGCAATATACAATATAAAATTGCAATATATAACTGAAATATCTCCCGGTTCTCTCCACTCTGAAAAACATGCTGATGCCAGGAAGGTCACAAACACAAAAGCACTTTAATTAGGTTAGCAGCTTGTACAGTTGCTACAGCTCAGCTGATCAGCATAACTTGAGAAGCAAAGGTGATACTGCGCAATCATCTCTCCAATGGCTAACAAAGCCCTACAGCCCTCTTCTAAACGGACACCAAGTTTACTGATGGAAAACTAAGACCTAGAGATGACTTGGGACTCGCCCCGAGTTTCTCCTTCTCCAATAGTCGATGTTTCCCAATGTATAATGAAGCACACCCCCACCAGAAAGCTTTTGTTTGGAACAATGAAGACCTAAAAGCCTGCAGCTCTTTACAGGGCAGACATGTGAGCACAGTTGAAGTACTAGTCTCAGGTAGTTCAAACGGAGAAACTTTACGTTTCATGTCCCTTTTATGCCTTCTGATACTCTATCAAACATCTGGGCTGAGAAGGGGCAAGTAGTGAACAGTGGAGAAAGGTGGCTAATGGCCCATGCTGAGTGTGCGAATGTGGCACTTAACTGTTGCAGGATTCCCTTCTCTGTGTGGCAGTGATCCCATTAATGTAGGGATAATGTCTCCACACTGAGTCATTTATATGCTCTGGCTTTGTTCTGAGCAATGCCAAGGTATCTTATGCGGGCCCTAAGAGGCCATGCTCTGATTAGATGGTACTTTGGTGACAGTGCCAGTCGCTCCTCTCTGAGCCCAGTGCCAGCTCTCAGTTGTGCTGTCCCAGCTGTTTGCAGGACCTTGATCAGAACCAGATTGGTCCTGATCCAGCTTAAAAAATTGTGGGGCTGGGGGTGAATCTGCCTCCCTGGGGCTAGAACGGGAGCACAGCTAGATCACAGAACCGTTCACTAACCCTGAAGCATTAGCGCTGTGCAAGCCACTCATCTGGAGTACGCAGGGAGTGACACTTTGCATTTCAAAAGCAGGGTAACTAGTCAAGACATAGAAGCAGAAGCTCCATTCTTGTGTGTGCCACTGGCTTGCCACGCTGACATGGACAAACTGCATCTCTTCGTGCATTTTCCTACGTGTGTGTCTTATTTCACAGACTGCTCGGGGTAGGTGCATTGTAGCTGGATGGTACCCAGCACAAGAGCGCTACTGTCACAATCAGAGGCTGACAGCAGTTTGCAAGCTTCAGCCTCTGAGCTGAGTGACTTCATAATGCCCCTTTTGTAATTATTATGAACTATGTAGCAGTTCACAGTGATGTCACAGTGGTGCCAACAGTAAACTGAGGCGTTAACAAGAACAAGTGACTTTTTCAGGCTGCCTCTGTGAATCAGTGAGAGAGAAGGAAAAGCAGTCCACATCTCCTGTCTCCCAGGCCCCTTCCTTGAAGAGCTAGATTGCAGCTCTCCTGGGGAATCTGTGTAATTATATAAATCAAGAGCTGTCCCTTGAAAGGCGTCTGAATTAGGTGCTTCCTCAAGGCACACAAATCTGTCATTCCCAACTCCAGCACGTTTCAGTTTTGTGTGTGTGTGTGTGTGTGTGTGTGTGTGTGCATGTTTTAATATGTGAAGGTTAAAGGTTTGCAAAACAGAATGATTAATGGAGTCTGGAAACCGAGCCCACCCAGTGGAAATGGATAAGGAGCAGCAAAGGCAGTTTTATGTACTGCTGCCATGAGACACTAGCTACCCTGCTTGTTGTGAGACCTTTGTGGCTAAGCTTAGTGTTCCCTGTTTGTGCAGGGCACAGGTCCCCTCCATCTGCCATACTGGGTTGCTGCACCCCTTTCCATCCCCTTCTGATACCTGGGAGAAGGGCGGAGCATCTTCCCTCCAGGGCTGCCTTCTCACAAGTACAGCAACAGGGATCCTTTCTGTATCAAGTTCTCCTTCATGCCCCGCCCCCCAGCACACCACCATATAATGGTAATGAGCATCCCTCCAGTCTGGTTAGGATTAGATATATTAAACCTAAAATCCTAAATGACTAGCCAGAACACTTTGGGTTTCCACTGGCATAAAATACAGACACATCTGGTCTGAATTCCCTTTATACCATTTTGCTCTGGTTACATGCTATTCACCTCGCTACAGAGTTTTACATTTTGCCACCAGCGTAAGATCACATCTCTCATATGCTGGCTGTATACAGTTCCTTGTAACATATTGCTGCGTTTAGACTAAACTCGACAGTATTTGCGTACAGATTGGTTTACTTTTAGATTTCCCGTACAGTTAATTGGCAGGCAGATCTGTGTTCTGGATGACAGAAATGTCTTTATGTTCCAGCTACGGCTTTATTACTTGTCCTAGGATTTGTATTAATTTATTTCCTGAGTGCTTTATAGACTATAATTCTTACAGGTATTCACTGAGATGAATCACATTCTTTTCTTATTATTCTTCTGATATGCCCTTCAGTTCTTCAGATCAAACTCCCTCCTGTGTTTACAGACAGGTTTAAGAGAGCGTTTCTAATTGTTCCTTTGACTAGTGGCTTAATGTAGGGTTTGCCATATGTCATTCCTAACTATAACAGTTCTTAAAATAGCTGATGTCCCTACAATATTCCTAGCACCCCGTTTACCCAGTCACTGCTTTCTCCTTCCAAAGGCACCCTGTAAAGGAAGACTCAGCCTCTTATCACTGTGGTGCAAATTGTGCAATTGATGGGAGTCTAAATGCCTTCCATTGACTATTGGGGTTATTTTTAAGCCTGCTACTTTGTTTGATCAGCATACCTTTAGCATGTGTGTGATACAGTCTGAATCAAGCAGCGTGAGGGAAATAGCTCTTGAAGCCCAGTCCAAGGCAACACGTTTTACAGTGTTGTTACAGGACCATCTGCATGGCTCTCTGCAAGGTGCTGAAAAAATGAATTCTTAAATTGGCAGATGGGTTCCTGCCCCTTACCCATGCCCACAGAACCCAAAACCTGTGCTTCATCTCCGTGTATTTCTTCAGAAAATTTTCACACCACCATGGGGCCTCTGCTGCATCTCCCTGCTGTGGTTTGTCCCACAGGTGTTTGCCCTTCCCCGAGCCTAACCTACTTCCCCAAGTAGAGCTGTTAATGTCATGGTAGGAAGGCATATGCATTCCTGATACTGTCATCTCAGTGAATCCCTTGAAAGGCTTAATGTTCCCACAATGAACCTAAAGGCCAGCACCTAGCTTTTTGCCTTGCCTGCAAGTTTTATCTCTAATCTGCATCAGATGGGTTTTTTTTCTCTTCTCTGGATCCAGCATAAAAATCACTCCTCCCTGCTGGGTCCTTATCTTCAGCCAGACAGAGAGTTAGGTGTGGTAAAAGAATTGTCTTGGGGCTCCCTTCAGCTGCGTAACAATTGGAGGTTGTAGGAGGTTAGTGACAAAAGGGATCAACTGGCTAGAAGATCCAGTCTTAACAAGTGCCTACAAGAAAGGAACTGTCTGAAAACTCTTGCTTGAAGATTCTGACACTAAAATGAGAGGCGCAAGCTATGGAAAAGTGGCTGATGATCCAGCATATGCAGCATCTTCCTCAAACGACCGAGGCAATTAAAAAACTCAGATCATAACCAGCCATAGATGAAAACTACCAGCATGTGTTAATTTTAGTCCATTTCAAACCATGGAGCTGAGCTTCTCAAAAGTAGACTTTAAATATTATATTGTCTCTATTTCTGATCTTTTTAAAACTGGAAATTCTGAGACTGCTACAAAAACTAAGTTCTGCCAAAGGGAACTCAGTTTGAAGTTGGTGTCTAGTCAAATCTGAACTATTAAGTTCATTTGCCCTTTAATTCCTTTAATGCTTGTTAGCTGGGTGGATCCAAGATGAATTTATCTCATTTTAGCAGTAAAAAAACAATCACAAAGTTCAGGTTTGAATCCAGCTCAATGATGAGAGGAAAAATCTGGGGTTTTACATCCTGGACTTTAAGCATTTGTGTAGTGAGTGAGGTTCAGAGGTAGGAGGTAAGAGAAAGTCCTTATTTTCTTTGATACAAGTTTTTTTATTCCTAACTGGAATCCCTAATTCCAATTTTTTTTTTCTGTAAGCAGCTTAGTTGCCATCATATAACCTTGAGAGCCCAGTACAGAAAAGCCATGTGTCACTTTCTGATAAATTGGAAGGGATTTAATTAAATGAACATATATAAAAGACACATGAATGAGAGATGGCCCAGGAGCTCCTCTAAATTAGCTTAGCAAGAGGAAAAAAAAGAGTGAATCTCCATCAGTAGTGTAAGTGAAGGGCATCACTTTTTATAATATAACCAAGTAGAATCACAAAGGTTAAGAAAACTTACAGCATTACCTGCCTCTGAGTTCTCTAGGTTGTTATCATACAACAGCAGACTGAAGAGAAGGGAATAAAGTCCTTATTTAACCAGAAAGAATGAATTTTCACTGTTAAGTCTTATACAGAAGAATCAAAACCACCAGGTGACTTCTGATGGCAAATGCTTAGCTTCTCAGGGCCTGAGGTACTCCCAGTGGAATAAAGACAAAAATTCGAAACCTACCTCCTGTTGTACATTTTTATACATGCCCCATTCCAAATAGGTTTTTAGTAATAACAACTCCTGCAACACAATAGAGATGAAAGCCCCTCTTTGTTTGCTCTTTAAAATAAAGCTGATAATGTAAAAAAATACCTCAACATATATTACTGGCTACGATTCAAATTGTTTACAGAACAGGGTTTCCAGCAGACCCTAAAAATTTCTCCACACTCATGTGAATCTCGTCCCCAGGAGAGCCGGGATTCAAAGGAGGCAAGCTATTGAAACAATACCAGGAAATATGTGTACAAAGCTAATTTTTAAAATTATATTTACTTATAAAAGTGAGCCTTAAAAAGAAACATCAGAGGAAAAAATTCTGCTGCAAAGTGGAAGTTTTGCAATTCTCCAGCAAGCAGGCTAGGGGAAAGCAGGTGAGAAACCAAAGAATGCCACTTGCATTTTGGTACAGGAATTCAATCATGACAGTGAAAGGCAGCAGGCAGAATCCAGCTCAATGCAAATGAAAATCATATATCTTAACACAGGGAGGAGATTTTATCACCTAGGCTGTTTCATGCCTTTATTTAAACTAAGTTTCCCTGAGGAGTAAAAAAACAGAAATCAAACCAACAAACCCCAGAAGGTTCTTTTTTTTTGTGTGTATGTGTTTTTTAAAATCCAAATTCAGCTCTTAGTAGGCCAGCCCCAAACAGTTGTTTTAAAAAGATTAGCTCATTTCAAAATTCATGGTCCTTTTTTTGGCATCTAGACCAACATGTCTCTGCCAGTTCTCCCCAAGTGACAGCGCTTCTGAACTCCTTCATGTTGTACAGCCACTCTGTGTTGTCCTGAGGATTTTGCTCCAGTGTATACATCACTTCATCAGGGAGCTGGACAAGATCTTTACGCTTTGTCATTATAGGACAGGTTTTGACAGGGCGGCTAATGTTCCCTTGGCACCCAGAAGATTTGCCTGAGAAGACAATAAAAGGAGGCGGGAGCAGTAGGGTAGGAAAAACAGTCCTCTGTCAGTCCTCTGTAAAGACACCAGTGCTTGGTGAGCTGCGGACAGATGGAATTTATCCCTTTCACTCTTAATTACAGTGAACTGGAAGCCCTTGTTTCTGACAGAGAATCTGCAGCACGGGCTGCATGAGACCTTGGAAGATTCCCATATCACTATTATTCTGCGGCTGGCATGGGCGACAGACAACAGTTAAATACATTGCATCCTTCATGTCAGAACCCTGCACTGACTGTTTTCCCTAGGAAATTGGATCTTCCCTGGCCATCTTTAGATTATTGCTTTACACACCCTGCAGCAGTGATGCTGAGGCTGTTACAGAGTGGCAAGGGAGTCCTGATGCTCGGTGGCCTCTGACTGCCCGGATCAGGCGTCTTTGTTAACAGATTGGGTCCTGGGGACAGCTGGGACACACAGGGTTTGACAGGATGGCTCCCAGGACCCTCTTAGTCTGTCCAAAGTGATGCTTGCCCTAGTGAGGCTACAAGAACAAAGACGCTCAAAGATGTCTCAGTGCCACTTCCCATCTCTTGATCCCACATACAAGCACAGCCCCCTGACTTGGCATACTAAGCAAATGCCTTATCCAGGGATGAAATTACTGCTGCTCCAACCTCTTTTTAGAGTCTGTAGCTAGAGCCCAGTAGATTGCAGAGTGGCTAATCTTCCTACAGCCAGAATTATAACATGCAGATCAGATTATGTCTACTTTCCTGGCCTGCTTCTTGGCAGGGTAAATAGCCACGTGCACTAATTCATGAGCCAGCTTGGAAATACGGCCTGTACTTAGATGGAGCTGTTTTAAGACAGCTCTCCAGGAGCTTGTAGAAGTCTGGTCCTGCGTACTGTGATCGTTGCTGACAATTAGCTTGGGAAGCAAAGGCCAACCAAACAGCCAGACCTGTTCTGATGTTCTCTACCAGGCATGTGCGGATAGTTAGTTTGTGTTTGCCTGAGGAGTGGGAGGGATACCTCCAGTTAGACTCAGAAGCACACGCTTGTTCTCTAAGCGCTGCCTTCTTCTGTGGCAGCTACACAGTGTGGTTGCCCCAGCACAACAGAACAATTAACGCGCATGAGATGAAATAAGGGAGCCATTTAGAAAATCATCATTTCCTAGTGTCTTGAGTAAAGCCCTGCAAAAATTGGTTTTAGCAGCCTTCAATTTGCTTCCAAGTGCATAGTGATTGCATGCATTTCCCTTGTGAACTCAAGTCACAATTTTGTTGTCACTTCTCCACTGACATCACAACGAAGACATGCTGAGAAACCTGACCAGCTTAGATAACACACTAGTGTACGCTCTATAAATGCTAGTGGTTTGTCAGCTAACTAACAGAACTGAAAGGAAAAATATTTTTCATTTAACAGGGAATGTCAGAAGTTTAAACGCTTTTCCCTTTCCAAAACAGTGTGAAAACAAACAACCAAAACAATTTCATGAATCTCAGAGGAAAAAAGATAAGGTTGCTTGCAGCTGTTTCATTTGTTTCATGTCAGCAAGGAGATCAAACCACAGTCTTTTCCACTGGTACCAGAGGCAGCTCAGCACCCTGCAGGGTAGACCTAAAAGTGGTACAGCATACATGGACATCAAAGGAAGCTATTCTCCCTCAGAGATCAGAGTAACAACAATTTCATTTGCCCTTCACTGTCATTCCACCTGCAGTTTCTTTTTCTGTTTCTCAAGAACTGGTGTCCTGGTAAGGGGAAAATTCTGCTCCCCACTCTCTCTATGCTTGCCCCTAACCAAAGCTTCACATTCTGGAAATGCCTGAAGAGATCTGATCTTCCTAGAATCAATATACTTATGCTTCTCCTTGACAGGGTTGACCCTTAATCATCTATCATTTGGTTTTGGAGGGGCATCTGCACAGACTTTTGCAGGCTCTGACACACGCCCATGACCAGACACAAGCCATCTACAATCAGGAAGCCACATTGTTGTGCTGACACTGAGAGACGTGGCCAAAATGAATGGCAGAGGTGTAGAAAATCAGGATTTGCTATTTTCCTATGCAGCCTTAGTTCCTGGGGCTCAAATTGGAGGACTTCAGAAGAACATACCCATTTGTTGCATGCATACTAAATGGACCATGCAGTGGGTGCTTGTACTCAGAGACACAACCTTAGGTTGTTAGGTTCATATTAGGTTTGAAGAACACACACACACACAAAAAATCCTGTGAAAAACAAAGATAAATTTGTGCCTAAAACTGCTCGATGCCATTTCTTTAACAACTGCACTGTTATGAGCTCAGTGGAGGTTAAAACAGGCTTGTGTGGTCTTAAGCTGTGGTCACATTTCCATGGTCTTCTCCATAATTTGTTTAAGAGCTGTTTTATTCATCAGTAAAATAAACCCAAACATGAGTGCATTTTCCCATTATAAGAGAATTTTGAGATGTCAGAGACCTATTAGATAATTTACTCCATCTCCCAGCCAATGCAGAACTGGTCCAAATAATATATTTGTCATTGTTTTATTCAATGCAGTTTTAAAATTTTCAAGATTGCAGCTAAATCCTTCTTCTGCGTGACACATTTTTCCTGACATTCAAGTCAGGCCTTTCCTGCTGGCTATGTTGCCTTCACTGTCCATCTTAGGACTGCAGTTCTTTGGCTTTGCCACATGCTATACAGATAAATTGTTGCTAGTGCACTGGGGGAATAAAGAATTGATGGCTCTGACATTTCTAAATGAGCACCAGGCAAAGAGCAGGGAGAACTGAGAATCCAGGTTCTTCTGCAAATTGTTTCTCCCTTTTCGGTGTTTCATGCATTCCCCATTTTCAGCTCTTTTACCTTGTTGATGAGGCTGGGATCACCCGGGCTGCTCTCGTCGTCTTCTGAACTCTTCTGTTCCTCATCTGATGTGACAACCTCCATCGGTATCACAGAGACTGGGCACACCTTGTAGGGCTCCGTGTAGGCACTGCAGAGAAAGAACAGACTAGCTCACTGGTGTTATTCGCAGACACTCACTATTGCTCAGACATAACAACTCCACACATTGCCCAGAGATAACCAGTCAGGGGGCACGGAATCCCTGCAGACCTGCTAGGCTTGGAAAGCAAGATTTCTCACGCTTTCGTTTTTTGCTGCCAGGTTCAACAGCAACCATATAGTCAAGTAGAAGGATCTGAAAGGAGCAGTGGCAAAGTAACTGAACTTGTTCAAGCTTCCCCAAAAGATCAATGTTCTGGCTCAGTCTGGAGCAAAAAGTTCATACTTAGTTGCAACCAGAACTGCTTTGTTCCTCCCTAGTCAACCCCTCAAAATGGATGCAGTAAAATCATATTACCATCTCAGTGCCCATTCAAAATGGAAGTTTGATATTGTAACAATGGGATTTCTTGGAAAGCATCAAAAGGATGAGAAAAGTGTAATTGTAATATCAATGGCATCAATTAAAGCACAAGGTATGCAGATCCCAGAATCCTTGAGTTGTTTCAAGGGAATCTGAATTCAGCTCCAGAAACCCAGAGAAAGCCATGAAATAAGAGTACTGGATCCGGTGTGTAATACAGGCCAGTGGCTTCCCAGCATTTTCTTTTAGAAAAAAAAAATCTTTTTTTAAAATTAAAATTGCCAGTGATTTCAAAACCTCCACAAAGCATGACTAGAGGTAGGTTCTCAAGATGGTGCCTGCCCTTTTCCTTAGAAAAGTGTCTTTTATTGCTGATCTGAATATGCCTAGCTCCAAATTCCAGATACTGGATCTTGTTAAACCTTTGTCTGCTGAATTGGAGGCAGTCTTCCAAATTTTGTTACTCTGCAGGTACTCACAGGCTGTATTCAGGTTGTCCCTTCATTTTGTCTTTTATATGAAATAGGTGAAGATCTTGGTGTCTTACTATGTCATGCCTCCTATCATTTAATCATTCTAAAATCTCTGAACTTTATCCAATTATCCGTTAGCATTATCCAATATACTAAGCATTTTAGCACCAGTTTTTACTACCAGTCAGTTTTAGCACTGTTCTTGGTACTGCAACACAATCATAGAATCATAGAATTGTTTAGGTTGGAAAAGACCTTTAAGATCATCCAGTCCAACCATTAACCTAACACTACCAAGTCCACCACTAAACCAATTAAGGGGAGAGTAATAATTTCATGTTTCCTGGCTTGGTGGCTGGATTATTTTTTAATGAAAGCAAATACTAGGAATCATTAAGGTTGGAAA
This sequence comes from Pelecanus crispus, assembly GCF_030463565.1. Taxonomy (NCBI): domain Eukaryota; kingdom Metazoa; phylum Chordata; class Aves; order Pelecaniformes; family Pelecanidae; genus Pelecanus; species Pelecanus crispus. The sequence goes on from NC_134649.1 coordinate 51,829,658, forward strand.
GGCCCTCTAAGATCATCAGTCCAACCGTCACCCCAACACCCCCATGCCCACTAAACCATGTCCCAAAGTGCCACATCTGTCCGTTTTCTGAACACTTCCAGGGATGGGGACTCCCCCACCTCTCTGGGCAGCCTGTTCCAATGCCTGACCACTCTTTCAGTGAAGAAATTTTTCCTAATATCCAATCTAAACCTCCCCTGATGCAGCTTGAGGACATTTCCTCTCATCCTATAACTAACTACCTGGGAGAAGAGCCCAACACCCACCTCACTACAACCTCCTTTCAGGTAGTTGTAGAGAGCGATAAGGTCACCCTTCAGCCTCCTCTTCTCCAGGCTAAACAATCCCAGTTCCCTCAGCTGCTCCTCCTAAGACTTGCTCTCTAAACCCTTCACCAGCTTCACTGCCCTTCTCTGGACACGCTCCAGCACCTCAGTGTCTTTCTTGTAGTGAGTGAGGGGCCCAAAACTGGACACAGCATTCCAGGTGCGGCCTCACCAGTGCCGAGTACAGGGGAACAATCACCTCCCTGCTCCTGCTGGCCACACTATTCCTGACACAAGCCAGGATGCTGTTGGCCTTCTTGGCCACCTGGGCACACTGCTGGCTCATGTTCAGCCGCTGTCGACCAACACCCCCAGGTCCTTTGTCTTTGGGCAGCTTCCCAGCCACTCTTCCCCAAGCCTGGAGCATTGCATGGGGTTGTTGTGACCCAAGTGCAGGACCCAGCACTTGGCCTTGTTGAACCACAAGACTCAATATTCCAGCACTGGCAAAAGAAGTGCCAAGTATACCAGCGGTAACACCCATCTATTCCTACCTGACTTTACTGGGTTTTTACAGATTAGTAATTTTGGCCACGGTATCACTCTGGGAGCTTATATACAGCTTATACACGACAGTGGCCCCCAGCCTTTTACATTTCCAGGGATAGGTTCCAGCGTTCAGCCAACAGGGCAAGTCTGTTGGCCTGAAAAACAAAATCTGACATCTCCTTGTGTTCCAGTAGACATCTTGGCCAACCAGGTCAGTCTGTAACGTGGGCCTAGCTTACTCAGTGTGTATGATTTCTTTAGTTCTCATTTCCTCTGAAACATTATTAATTTGCTTTCACAGCTCTGCCTCATCTCTTTATTTTTCTTTGATCACCCAGTTGGGGATCCCAGATGTGAACAGATCCAAAGCTTCAAAGCCAATGCTAGAGGCTGGGCAAAGATGGGTTAATGTAAGCGGGAAGGCAACGAAGAAAGAGACTCCCAAGGCCACTGACCAGACTCACATTTCCTTTCAGAAAGGAAACTCCCTACATATGTGCATTCACTTCCAAGCTGCAAACAGGGCTCTGTCTCCCATGCAGGTGCAGCTGCCAGCCTTTCTTTTATGCTGCCAGCTTTTCCCTCATGCACAGGGTCAAGGAGCTCTCACAACCTGCCCAGCGCAATTGCCATGGCCGGGCAAAGGGCCAAGCAGCAGCACTGTTCCTCACCATTGTCTTCTTTTGTTTATTATTAGTGTCTGCAGGTTTTCAGTGTGGGCGGCATCAGGGCATTTCCGAAAACCTGCCTAGCTACAACAACAAAGGGGCCTCAGCACAAGTGAAAGCAACAGCAAGGCAGATGCAGGAATGGCTCAGGAGGCTTATTAATAGTTTAGCCAGTCTCTCCCCTTACTCACACAACCCTTCTGCAATTTATAATTGTTTGCCCCAGCAGACGTGAAATTAAGTCCCTCCCTCTCTCCCTCCCTCCTTTTTTTTTTTCTCTCTCTCTGATAAATGACTGCATTATGTTAATGTAAGAACACATTATAATTTGGGAAGAATGCCTCAGTATATTAGCCTGGTAATCATTATGAATGGCATTATTAAAGGCTCTTACAGTAGCAAAACTTGCCATATTGCTGAACTGTTGCATGGGCTTCATTTATAGCAGGCCTGCAGTCCAGTGGCACTGGCTTGTGTTTAAAGAGACGTCCCAAAATGTTATGAGTCTCATTTGCACATGGGATGGGCACAGGCATGTTTGTGCCACCCGCTCCATCCTGCCCTTCTCCAGCCACTCCAGCAGCACTCAGGTCTTCCCTTCTGAGACTGCTCTATATTGTCATAGAGTTCCTGGGCAGTACACCTTTCCTGATACCCAGGTTGTGTTTTACTCCAATGAATTCACATCCTTTCATCCATTTTATATGTCTGTGCTCTTGTGGTCTCCTAGCAATCCTAGCTCCTGAAGACTTGAACTGTGCCCAGGAACTGGCCACCAGATGAAGGTGCCCTGGGCATCTTGGTCTTCACTAATCCCACTGCCAAGTGTGTGTAGGAAAACACCAAGGATGCAGGGATAGGTGGCAGATGACTTCCGAGGCACAACAGGTTTCAGGAAATTTTATAAAAGGACGATATGGAGAGTAATCTTAATGCAGGGCAAGGTCTTACCCACAGAGCAAACCCTTCAGGTATGCCCAAACAATGACCGTAACTGCATATTAAGTCTTTTATCTTAGTAAAAGCTGCTGTGCACCCTGTGAAAATCACCTGGACATGTTTTAGCACTTTCTAAGAGACTGTGTAGGTTGCTTTTGATGTTGGTAAACTGCCACTATTGGAATTGCCACCTTCCAACTCGGTATTTGAAAACAGAAAAATAAACTGCTTTATTAAGATAATAGAGTCACCAAGATTAATGAGATGTAACCACTGATCATGACAAGAGTCCATCTCTAATACTAGGGAAACAGTCATGGCCAGCTTCGGAGTTCAAATGGATCCTGGCACTTTGTGTGACTTATAGGGCATATCTAAGTGCATGTAAGATAACACCATGCCAAATTCATTACCTTAAACTACACCTACAACAAGGCTAAGATTTTCTATAAAATTAACCATTATAATTATAGATAATATAATTTATAATTAAAAAATTATGCATCTATAGATACGTGAGTCATAAATGTTCAAAACCTTGTGTTTCTTTATTCTGCTAAATGACATTTTTCTTTAGCTCATTAAAAGCACTGCTAAATAAACTTACTGCAAGCTATAAACTTTAATGCAATGCAAGATGCTAATAAAAAGTGTGGGTGTGGAGAATAAGGGGAGAAACAGTCCCAGAGTTGGTAGTATCTCAATGGACATGGTAATCCCCGACTAACTGTCTTCCTTGTAGCAATGATACGGCTGAACCAGAGCAGATTGCAGACACATCATCTGCTGCTCCTCCAGCAATTGTCTGTAATCATTCCAAGAGTTAGCCAGCACAACAAAGGAAGCCATGGGCCTTCTGGGACAGTCTAACCTTAAATTGACTGAATAAATGCAGGAGGAGGCAGCGCAACAGAAGTCTTTTATTTAGCACCAGTTACATTATAATTAGCAGAGCTGCTGATAGGTACAGAGTAGGGAGAAGCTGCATAGATGCACTTTACTTGTTATCTACGTACCTTCACCTGTGAACACCTATTGGTACATCTGGAAAAAGGGGTTCTGGAGCCTACAGACTCTCTGGCTATCCTGTCCCTATAGTGATGTTTGCATTTGACCTCAAAGGGAAAGGATCTGTGGACTGAGCGGAGGATGAAGCCATCAAGGAGAGGGAAGCTGAACTGATCACTGTAATAGCACTAGTGCCTTTGTTAATAAAGTCAAGACACAAGTGTCTACCACCTATGATTCCTCCACAGCACAGGCTGGGACACGTCTGAGCACAGATGGTATGTGCATGGGACGTGAGGGAGCACTGTGGAGATACACAATGTGTGAGAGCTCATAGACTGACAGAGACTGACAAATACTGTAATTTGTCTAGCTTGAATGTGCCATTCTCAAAAAGATACTTGCCCTTCTTTTAATTCCACACCTATCCTTCAAATGACCTTGCAAATTCTAACCCATTTCTCAGCAATGACCACATAAATTCTTCAGGATTTTTAGAAGTTATTCAGTCAGCGTTAGTGAGATGTAATAATTTAACTGGGGGATTTAGCAGTGGCAAAAATACCCAGCCAAGGTTATTATAATAAAGGCCTAGGAAGAACATGTATTTTTGTTTGCATAACAACACAAATGCCCTTGGCCGTATGCTCATCTCTTGGCCACACACAGAAGTGATGTCTTGTATCCTCCTTTAGAGTCACCAACTGTCTCAAAAAAAATAAAAAAAAGAAAAAACCTGAGTTGGTGGAAATCTAAACTTAAGGCCTGTCACTTCCACTAGGTGATGTAAGTCCTTTGTACCAGTAAGGATCAGATAGCCTGCAGTTTGCTTTCAATGAATCTTTACATCAAGTGATGCCTCCTAAAGAAAGGCTCATAAATCTCACTTGCCTTCTGCTTCATGGTGTATGGTCCAGCAGTGGTCATGAGGGAAGAAGGGGAGTGCTCTTTCCTGTAAGGTATTTATATTAATGTATCCCTGGAACTCTCAGTTATGCTTTACGATACCTGTGAAAAATCCATCCTTTCCATCAAGTGGCTCTCTATACATCTGAAATGCAGCTGGTTAGTCTGTTAAGATGTGCTGGCAAGGTCTCTTCAAATGCCAGTGCAGTAGATCCATCACAGTGTCTATAAAGTATGATCATGTGTGTTAGGACAGACTTACAACTTATTTCTGACTTGCAGCTGAACCTGCTCAGACAATGTAAGTGTGCTAGAAATTTGTTGTTGGTCAGTCAAGAGCAATTAGGCATCTCCCTGAAGCAGTGAGCATTTGTGTAGTGTTCAGATGTTGGGCAGTTTTAGTGCCACAGTGATTCCCCCCCATGTTAATCATAGGGGAAGGAGCAGGCCAGCGAGAGACTCCTGTGACTGGACACATCTCCAGGGCAAAGCAAGTGTGATGTAGCCAGTGAGGACATCCAGATTCCCCCATCCCAGCTCCTGAGCTCCTCCTTCATTCTCATGTGTCCCTTCAGGGACAGGGGACTTCTAAATTGGGTTTCAGTATTCCAAAATGCAGTTTCTGGAGAAAGAAACTGGGTGGCTTATCAGTAATTACAGGAGTGTAACACACCGTCACCAGCCAGCATGAGTTAGCTTCCTCGGAGTAAACTGGTTTCTTTTGGAAGTAGATTTCAACATACTTTCAGTCTAAATAACAGTATGAACAAGTGCAGCACTTAAGGAACCTCTTCTATTTGAACCAAACCCGTAATTTGTCTCCATAAGGCATATACAGCATAAAGGATGATCCAAGCTAATAATACTCAGAGGTCAGGCAAAGGATACCTTGCTTAACGATTTCCAGAAACAGAGTCCAGGGTGTGCTCAGGTTTTAACCCTTGTGGCAGCATTCAGTTAATGACAAGTGGATTGCCTCCCTGCCTCCTCCTTGTTGTCTCTCACTCTACATCCCCAGTCAGTACCAGGACAGAGAAAGAGAGAAGAATATTTGACACTATCTTTAATAGGACTGGGGGGGGAGGGCAGAAGGACAGAAGCTTTTTTTCTAGAGATCCTCCTTATTTCTTTTCTTTTTGTCTGTTGCAAACTGCAAATTAGATGATGCAACTTAATTACTGCCAACATACTTGAAGGGCCAAAGAGCCCCCTGATTTATTTCCTGAAAATTTCTTATGGTTTCAAAAGTGCCTGCAAGTAAAGATCAAAGCAGTATTTGGTCCAGAATGTCACCACAAGCAGTAGAAGAGACTAGAAACCACATCCTTGGTCCCATTCCTACAGTGGAACAACTGTTATTAAAAGCTGGTTTTGCCAGTAATTATCAACACATGGCTCACTATATTCACTGTTTCCACAGAGTGGGAATAGGAAGTAAGTGAACTTTCTGGGTTTCTGGGGTAAATGCTGACTTCTGCTCTGCCTTTTGTGGTGGACATAATGTCTTTTTGGCTAGGATGTTTCATCCATTCATTAGTGAAACCATGGTTCTGGATTGCTAAAGGACAATTCTTTCAATTCTTTGCTAGAGGCAGGCAGTGGTGTTGAGTTCAGTTAGGCCTAGATGCACCAAAGCTCTGAAATGAATGTCAGTTATGACCCTAAATATTTTTCTGTGTGTATTGGTGACTGCATTGGCAATTATTTGCCCTGAGTCAGCAAAGCAGGTTTGTAGGAGCTACCTGGGAAGGTACAAACAGTTACTCTCTCTCCATGGGGTACGTCCTCTACAAGTATAACCTCCCTGAAGCCAACTGAGTGGTGATGAGCTTGACACATCAACTCAGAATCAGATATGCTCAGTTTACAATTGACTAATAAACTGCTGCCATAACCATCCCATCCACAGACCCCAGCCTGTGCCCATTCTGACTCCTCCGTCACAGGGATCTTAGCTCATAACTGGATATAATGTACTGGATGCAAGAGGGAGACCAGAATCTCACCAGGACACATTGGGTTATGCAAAGCCCACATATATAAAATCCTCTCCACCCAGTGGGGAGGGAGGAAAAAAAAAAAAACCCCAAACCAAAACAAAACCCCAAACCCCTCTATTATTGGACCAAATGGATTGAATACAACTATTTTCTACATGCAGTATCCCTTTCCCTGGCTTTATTTCAAGTCACATGCCCAGCAGTTACTAGTTCAAACTCTGTCTTTCTCAGACAGTGACATCCTTATTGCAAAAAATTAAAATCATATGCACTCAATGCAATGCTGGTAACTGGGAGAGGCAAGGGGGTGCTGAATGACCCTGTTTTATTAAAACTGATTATTTATTTTCTTGTGTCCATTTGTAAATGATTTTTTTAATTCATTCTGCAAAAGGAAAGCTCATTACTGAAGGAAATTAAAGTCCAAATGCATTTAAAGCCAATAAAAGGAAATGCCTATTAGTGCAGCATGTGTTTAGCCGGTCAGTTCCCTGTTATGGCAGATCATCAAGGCAAGTATTGCTGCTGAAGTCTGAAAAGGGCAGGAAAGACATGATGTCTGCCAATAACGCACGTAGCCTGACAAGGCAAGGTAACACAGGGATAATCACATTTCACAGTCTGAGGCATAAGTGTTTGCCTGCCAAGGCCAGAAAAGAGTTCTTCCTCATGCCACAAACATTTCAGTTAGAATTTTGCTCTTTCCTGCATTTGTGTGGTGCAGGATATAGTGGAGGGGAAGAGGATTTTCGGCCAGGTGCATAAGGCTTTTGCTCTGTTCTGAACAACTTTAGGGACAAAACTCTTCCACCTTCAACCACTGCTCCTGGAGGTGCTCACAGAGCAATGGTGCTGGTGCAGGTCTAGTTCTGGAAGGGAGTGCAGGCAGTGAGGAGCACACAGGATTTGGGCTCCATCTCGGGGAATGTCCTCTGGCCCAGCCTGGGCCAGCGTAAGTAGAGGAAGGGTAAGAGCAAGCCTGGCAGAGAGGTTTCACTAGCCATGTCCCAGATGTGCTGGGATGGATGGGCTGCTCTGAGGCACCTGCACAAACCTGCACAGCCAATCCACACTTCAGGCTGAGCCACATGTGCCCCAGGGTGCACCGCTGCCTGTGAGCACCATTCCCTTCCCCAGTCCTGCGGCTTTAAACCACTAGAAAAAACAAAACAACGGTAAAAGCTGGACATGCCTGAAAACAAAATACGGCGTCCTTGGGCCTCAGACAAGTGGCACACCCGCTCCCTGCTCTCCCAGGCACGCCAGAGAGGCGGTAAGCTGTGGTGGCCTCAGCTTGTGCTCAGCCTGGCCCTCCGGCCCTTGTCCTGCATTTCCTGTAAACAGGGAACACTTCCTCCCCAGAGATGACCTGGCAATGAACTAGTGAGGGCTGACGCTCGGCCGCACCGCACCCAACGCCCCACCATGCCAGAAGGTACAATGGGGCGGCTGATAATACATAATAGGTTATTAAAGGCAGCTCTGCCCTTTATAGACTCCTTTGAGCACATTATTTACATCAAAAGTCAGCCACCACAGAGCTTTTACTTTCATTAAATCATTAGCTTCATGGGCACACAGAACTCTTCTATCCAACAGCACCAGCAGAGGTTTTCCTTAAGGCATCAGCACAGCTCTTATGCTGCTGTATTTCTTCTTTCCCTTGCTAAATCACAGCCCTGTTGTTCTCCAGCACCCTATTGTTCCCCATCTCTGGTAACCTTTTGCTACGTTGCATCCTTGCAATGCTTCGAAACCTGAACTGAGAGGAGCAAAATGAAGACCCAAATGCTTGGCAGTGACAAAAGTCTCCTTTTTGTGTGTGAAACTCTTCTTCCTTCCCAGACCGTGCAGGCCATACATCTGCACCATGTTGAAACTTTCCATACTGCTCATCTGTCAAGGGACAGAAGATAACAAGGAAAACATCCACTAATTATCAGGATGGGTTTCAAGTGATTTGCTGAGCAGCCCCTAGTCATAGCACAAATGGCCTCTGACAATGAAACCATTCAGCACTTTTGCCCTATTCTCCTCTATAAAATTACTTATCTTAGTGACAGTCTAACTTTGGATACTGTGGTGTAAAACTGGGAGGAATTCACCCGGAATTTTATATTTATACTTGTGATCTTTGAGCAGAATAATACCCTCTGATTTCACTCTGAACCCTATGAAAGTCTTACTCCTCTCAAAAATCAGTGACAGAATAAGCCCACCACCTAGAACTGCATTAATAAGGAGAAGGAAAAGATATCTCATGTAAGAAGTGACCTTCAGCTAGTCTCTGATGGCCATCTCAGAGTATGAGAAGTACACCTCTGTGTGGAGACCACTATCTGGGAAGCAAAGCTGAAACCCGTGCCCTACTGCAAATTCTTTGTTATTATCTTCAGCATGTTTCTTAACTTCTTTGTGCTTTGGCTGTCATTTGTGTAAAGTGGTTAATCCCAGAGCAATGTCATGTTTAACATACAGGTAACACTGAAGGCTTTGGACACTGTAGATCCCTACCAGCGTCTAAAACAGAACTGCTCTGTCCATCTCCCTTGGGGCACAGTTTTGCTTCTGTTCTTCCCGTTGACTGCAAACTAAAAGGGTTTTCACAATTATGGTCTGGTCCTTAGGTCAAAGAAGGATGGGTACCCCCAGGATCATGCCCATGCTTATTTAAGTTAAGGCACAGAGTAATGTTTACCTTCTTGTAGCCAAGCTAAGATACAGAAATCTACCTGGAGCCCTTTAACAGTCATGTTTGCTAGTGTTGCTGTTCTCTGCTGGGGGTGGGGGTTCTTGAGTTACAGGCTCTCAGTTGCTTTCGAGCAGCCAAGCTGGCATGACTTCTGCACCAAGGCACACACTGGAGAAGAACACCAACAATGGAAGATTTAGGCAGCGCTACTTGCCCAAGGAATTGCAATTTATAAAAAAACCTGCAGATAGACACTTCAGAAAAAGGTCTGCATAAATCATTCTGTGGGAGTTTTGCAAGTGGAGCTAGGCAGAACAAAGGCATGTTTGTAACACACAGTGGGCTCTCCTGGAGATGCCCAGTGTTGGTGGACTGGTTCTGCTGACTCACAAGCATAATAGTTTTCAAGTTCTAAATAGGTAAGAATCTTGGTCCAGTTTCACGGCTGCACAAGGAGGTTATTGACTACACTGAGCTACACAGAAATAGAATATCTTTACAAGTCCTGTTCCTTAGTGTCTTCAGGTTCGTACAATACAGCAACTGCTCTGTACTTTTGCACATACAGTCCTAAAACTGAGAGTACAGCTGGGACTACGCTATTGGTTCTGGAAGCTAACCTGGACTGACATGTGATTAGGTGTCAATTAGGCAAATGTGATCATTACAGCAGTGAATGGATCCAACTCATTATTATCCTTTCAGAAGATCCAGCTTAGTGTAATTCTTAAGTGATAGTAGAAGTGAAAACTCAAAGGAGGATGCCAGCTTGGAAATGGTGTCAGTGAAATGCAAACTGAACTTGAATCGATCATCATTTGCTGCAGCCAGGATTTTTAGTGATCTACTTATTAATAGAAATCTGAATTCTTGGCACCTAATTCCAAAAGACAGCAGAACTGGTGGAAAACAGAGGGCTCGATTTTGTGGTGGGAAACATTCTTGGATTTTTGTAAGCTGTTCAGAGTTGTGTCGGGAAAAGACTTAAAATTAGTATTCCTAAAGCCTTTTAGATAACAGAGAAAATGATACTTCCAGAGCAGGTAATGACAGTTTTCAGGGTTTTTTCCTTCCTTTAAAAAGCAGATTTTATTCTTAAATTAGGAAAAGTAGCAGTAACACACCACTAATACTTCACAAAGTCTGAATCTGCTACGATACTCGGACAATATATCAATTTCTTGCAAGTACTGCCTTGCATAGAAGTGAAGTTACAAACACCTTGCATGATAATGAGTCCAAATAAGAGAATTCTCTCTAAGCATTGTTGTAGCATTACTGATCTCAGTTTCATTCGTGCATAAGTAGAACAACAGTTGGTTATGCACATGGAGGAATAAGGGCAGAACACGGAATTTCAAAAGTGATATTAGGAACAGTAGGATACCCGTGGTTTGTAATTGCCATTTCTGAAGTGGAAACGACACTTGTAATGTATGGCTTTAAGGTGTCCCTTTCAATGCAGTAACAACATCAGTCTTTCACATCCAGCGGTACAAGAGTGCCCAAGTGTGCAGTGTGAGTGCCTTCAGTAGCAGCTGGCAAGGGGATCTCACAGTGCTTACATATTTCTGTGCTGCAGTCAAAGAATTAACCTTGCAGTTACTCGGCATAAACCCTTCGACATGTGCCTCGGGCTGAGAATGGTACTGAAGTTAGGGGGGAGTTAGGGGAGAGGTATAGGAACAGTGGATGCTGATAAGGTGTCAAACTGCATCCCAGGCTGCCAACTCTGCAGAAAAAGAAAGAACGAACCAGTAGTTTCCATGCAGGATTGCATACATGTATATGTGACTGGCTTCAACTTACGATAAATCAAAACAATAATTTGGTTGGACTCTGTCAGGCTTTCTGAGGCTTGATGAATGATTTTAAGGTTCGAAATTATTAATAGATCCCCAAAGTAAACTTTATGGGAAAAAAGCCATAATGAGGTGGATTTATAGGATGAAGTTCAGGTGCTAATTTTAAACCCAAGAATTTTGATTTAGCTGAGGCCCCAAAGTGATATTTAACATATTCAGGACAAAATATTGTAAACCTATCCTTTGAAATTCAAGCCCTAAGATCCACATTCTACATTTGCCTCGAAACAGCCAAGTCCATCAGTTGCTAGAGCAATGCAAGAAGGTAAAAAAATACTGCCTATTTTGATCTGGATGCTTGCTTGACATCAGATTTTAATGGAAAGTGGAAAGAATTTTTCATGGCACTCAAGTGGCAGGTAGATTACAACAATGACACAGGCACACAAAACCTTGGTGCTTGAAATCAGATATTTAGCACTCCTGTATCTTTATTGTTCAGCTCCAGACTGGAATGCTGACATAAAAAAAGTCCCAAAGCTTGAAACCTTAATGTTAGAGGTATCAGGGAATCTCTTTAAGTGGGGGCTAGAACTTTCCTCTGCTGCATGTATTAAGGCAACAAACAAGTCTAAATGCCTAGACAGACAGACAATTTGTGGCAGACTTCCTGACCTAGGAGTAAGAAGAGTAACGTATGCCTTATAAACCATGAAGGAGCAAGAAAAGATGAGGAGTGAGCTCTGTTATGAAACAGCACCCCATGCAATAAGGGTAGAGGAACAAGCCTCAGAAGCATTTTTAGGTAGAGCCTTCCTAATTCCTTGAGAGAGCTTGAGAGTGTTCCTCTGTCCCCCCAGATCAAACGACCCCGTGCTTACACCTCCTGCACAGGCTAAACTAGTACTGATTCTTGCCATCATTCTTCAAGTGGCACCCTCATTGACTTCGCTGATGTGGCAGAGCGCTCTGCGCAGACCAACGTTGAAAGTGCAGCCCAACCTTCTGCTCTGGGGGCGAGCAGAAGCAGCCGGCAATGTAAGCAGCATCAGAAGTGTCAGCCCAGGGAGCTTGTGTAATGATGTGGCCAGAAGCCATGGCCCAGTTATGACAGCTTGAAGCAGGAATACAAAAGACAAGAGCTGGCCCTCATCAGGCAATTTTGTGTGGCTTACTCTTACTTCTGTCTCTGTAATAAAGCGTTCTATGTGCAGGCAGATTTAGGATTTGCTCCACATTTATTGGTTCACCTCCCAGGGGGCAAAACTCTCTGTATGTCTATATTACAGTCAGAGATCTGGCAGCATAGCTGTATTATGGAGAGTCAGTCTGTGCCTCCATTACCATTTGACCAATAAAGCTAGTGTGCGTGGCCTGGGTCCTCAACCTGAAACTAGCTCAGCACCAGAAAAGCAAATAGGTTTTGCCCATTTAGCTGTCTGAATGGGGTCAAACAAGCCCCTGGAACAATGTAGAGGAAGAGTACATTGCCAAGGTCAAGGAGGAGGATGGGACTAGGCAGTAGTGGAATAGATCAGGTTAAATTATTTTAACACCATAGTCTGGGCTTTAATGTGGCTGCACAAGGTCATGGGGCCATGGGGGATATACATCCACCAGTGTGTCTGTGTCCTGGTGTGTGCACAGTCCTGCTTCTCTCTGCAGCGTATTCTGCAACTGCTTTGTGCTGTTTACTTTTCAGAGGGCACCGTGGGCAGAAGACCAGTGTATCATACAGTGGATCAGAAAGGAGACCAGTGCAAGGAAAGGTAGTGTCCATATGAGCCATGGAAAACGCAGTGAAGCTGCTTACTCTGCAGATTTGAAAGTATCCAGGTATGCCCTGTTACCGTCTTCTGTTGTGATTCTCTGTAGCTGCCCTCGGCCTACTGCATCCAAGCATGGCTGTTAGCATTCCCTACTCTGGGAATGAATGTACACCGGTAGAACAAGAGATGTGGTAACCCGAGTGCTTCACACACTCCCAGCGGGCTGGCTGCTGGACTGTCAGGGGGAGGTAGCTGGCTGACATGGGGAAATCACTGACATGCTCAACAATCCCTTTGCAGATAGGCGTTGCTGTACAAACTGTGGTGGTTTTTTGCCACTGGCAAGAAAGGTTGTGAAAGGTCAAGAGGTAACTCTAACCACTCTGAAAAGATCTTGTCTGGCCATACGGTATAGCATGATGCTTGCAGCAGGTACACTGTTCTCTGCCCTAAAAAATCTCTTCACTTATAACTGAAATGAATATCAGTATCTTTAAGTAGGGGATGCTCCAAGACTTTCCAACAAATCTTCCCAACTCCCCATCATGGTCCCATTCTCTGAAGTCCCTGGCCTGTCACACAGATTTCACGTGTGCCATGTTCATCTATGTGAAAAGTCCTCGGATACCTTTTAAAATAGCATCCTGCTATAGTATTGCCTCTCTTTATGCCTTGAAGCTTTTTGGTTGCATTGTCATCCCATTCACCCAGCTTTTCATCTGACACACTTACTTTTACACAGACTCTTGACAGTCAAACACTCTGAACTCCTTCACAGCTTAAAGCAGTAATGAAAAAGGTATTTTATCTGCTGTGTGTAGAATGGCAAACTGATTACTGCAGAATCTGGACTGTTAGTTCACGTTGTAGAGGACGTTACCAGGAGACAACTGTTTTTCTTTGCTGCAATACCTGAAGCTTAGAAATTTATTTTTGAGCCTCAGAAAACTGAAAATAAATTATTTCAGGTGTTCTAGAAATGAAGCAGAACTGTGCCCATTTTCGGTTGCCCTGAGACCAAAACCTGTAGGTATTTCTTTCTTCCTATGGCTAGCGTTTTAGGCACTGGGTTGTGAGAAACTCAGAATCTAACTCCCAGTGCTGACTGATTCAAAGCGATCTGGGACAAAAAACAGACCCGGGAGAAGCAGAGACTGGGTTTTCTATATCTTAGGCTACAGCATATAGGAATTTCCCTTAAACTTTGTCAAAACAGATATATAGTTCACATAGAATGCTTTTGTGAATGTTTCCCTTTTGGAAAATATTTCAGCTCACTCTATTTTCAGGTGCTAGCCCAAATTATCAGTCAAATCATGAACAGCTGTTCAGATCCTCAGAGGTACAAATCAACAGAGCATACCAATGTACCCCAAATGAGCATCTGGCACAGTATCATTTTCTCATTCAGATTCCACTTATATAGTCACTTTTCTGACTATGACACATTTACCAATGTTTTTCTGACTATGAGTTCTGGATCCAGTTAGAAAAAGATGATACATTTTACAAAGAGAAACTGTCTGATGACATGGCACATATCGTAGATTGGAGATCAGGGGTATGTTACTGATTATTCTTTCTTTGTTTATTTTTGGCAGTGTAACCTAGTCACTAAAACTTGGAACCACAGTCTTTATGTTCTATTTTCATTTTATTGCCAGTTCGTTATTCCATACTTTCCACGGAAAATACGCACAGTAAGTTCAACATAATGAACACCATGCTGCCCTGCAGGACTCTTAAGATGGAGGGGGAGTTGTCATTTCCCTGTGCTAGCAGGACCAGCTGCTTTATCAGCAACAGGCGGCCAGCTCTGGGAACAAACCAGGGGAAAAATGCAGTGAAGCTAGGATCAGAAGGAAACCTGTCTAGATGACAATAGTAATATTCCCTATTAAAAAAAAAAAAAAAAAACCAACAGAACAAAGTATTTTTGACTGGTGTGAGATTTTACAAACTTACAACTTACTGTTGTCAGCATTACTCCATCTATTTGTGTTGCCAGAGCCACAGAGGAATTTGTACAGATTATACGAGCTTTCTTGTTATCGACCAAAATGTCCTTCACTGTTGAGGGCCATTTTCATTGATGGTCAGCCGTGGCCAGAGCCTTTCTGAAGCAGTGGTAGTTTGTGCTAAATGTGTCTTAGCCTCATGCCAAGACATCCTGCTACTGGGAAAAAGTTGGGGAGTTTTAGATAGCAGATCCCTTGAAACACAGGATGAAAACTGAGCTGTCTGTTGCTCTCAGGCCAGCATATGCTTGTCCTGTCATTTAGTCGTGGGGTAGGAAAACATTGAAAAATGCAAATCATCTTTTTCCTGCATCATTGTAATAGTGCTTCTTAGTGCTGGTGTTGCAAGGTTCCGTGACCTCAGGCAATGGGAGGGAGACAGTGTCTGGAATGCCTCTCTCCCCCTCACAAAGACCAGGCCTGAACAAAGCGGTGCCCAGTCTCTTGGGTTTTAAAGTTCCTGAGCTCCTGCAAGCTGGGTGTGCATAAATACCTCCCTATCAGAAGGGCAGGGAGGTTTGGCAGCTTTTCCTATCAGTTTTCAGAGCGATCTGAGGACATATGAAAGGAACTGACACTACTAAGAAACCTCTTATCTTCATGGCTGTCCTTCCAGCAGGGATTCCCTTTGGACTTGAAAGCACATATCGGATTTGAGACTCAGCTACCCTGCAGCCTTACTAGGAAAACAAATGGAGCTCCTGGAATTCTAAACTAACCAAGACCTTGTATCTGGCTTTTCTTTCCTGGCGTTTGGGGGAAACATGAAGTGAACTGAATTTTCTTGTGTTTCAGAGATTCACCCAGTTGTTAAAGCAGAATATTTCCAGGAGAGAAACAGAGCTTAACTGCTAATATGTAGGGCTGAATGAAAGTGCTCAGTGGCTCTCCTCTGTCTCCTAAAATGTCAGTTTTAGTTCCCAGATTAAAATTAGAGCTGGCTGCAGTTTTGCTTGGCTGAGGCTTTTTTACTTGAAAAATCAGGCTTGGCATGATTAAAAATTGCATAGATTTGTAACATTTGGCTGGGATTCATCTATTAATTCATTCTACTTCCCCCCCCCCCCCCCCCCCCCCGCCAATATTTCTGGAAAATCAAAACCATCTTAATTCTGCAATTCAAAAGTATGTTTTAGTTCAGAATTTACTTCAGTATCTGTATCTCTTTTTTTTTTAACTTGCAAATGAAACAATCAGAAAAAATATTGGGAACTACAGAATTCTTTATTTTGTATTTTTTTTCTTGGACTTTTTAGTTAGGCACACATATTTTATTTCTCTTGCAGCCACCGAAACAATGTTTTTCCTTCGAAATGCAATCAAATGGTAATTTTGTCATCTTACTATATGTCACCCTCACTGTGGCTCTTTACCCTGAGTGTATTCACTGTGATGTGTTTTTATTTCACTGCCACTGTCTGGATTTTTTAAGCCTGACTGTGAAAGCAGAAAGCTTAAAGGAAACATTCTGAGGTGCTCAGTTTTAGCTCACATATTGTCCTTATCTATTTAAGGACCAGAAGATCTGACTTCCAAGATGTATTGTACTGCATGCGGTCCATTACTTTTGAAGGTATGTGTGCTAAGGAAAAGACCTTTCTGAGCTAATAGTCTAGCCAACTCTCAGAACTAAGAATGCAGTCTGATACCTGAAATGTAGGAGGGTCAACAAGCCTTACTGAGAAAATTTCATCAGAAACACCAAACTAGCTATTCTTGAATAGGTCCGCCTGCTTAGAGGGCCCATCAGGGAGACGCAGTGGGTTAATACCCGAGTTTTTGGCCCAAATTTACTGAATGTATTCAAGACATAAGGACAAACTGCCAACAGACTGAAGAGGTATTTACTTTGAGACAGCTGAGAATGGCTGGATGGAGGCTGCTGAACACAGATCCAAGCAACTATCACTGTCTCAGTCCGTCAGCACCTAGCTGTATTTCCTTTGAGAAAAAAGGTCTGAGGACATCCCTGTGATACTGATAAAGCCGGTATAGCATGAGTCAGACAGAGCACCAAAAGGCATTCACTGATGATAGGTCTAAATCTGCTTGCTCTAGGCCTTTGAAGGATAGTATATAATTAATCCAGACAATTACTCAAGTGAAAGGGTCCTTTTATAAGCTCTTTAAGAAAGGTCTTGGCAAAACAGACAGTGCCTCTTAAATATTTTCTTCCACCCATTAACTCTAATTGGTCGATTAAGATAAAATTAATTTTGTTGTATGCCACTGAACAGCAAATCTTTAAGGCAGTTTTTACATTAACCCCCCTTGGGTCCTGTAAAAGAAGAATTCTTGTAGGATAATTAAAAATGCGCTGTACGTTATAAATAACTTTGCTGGGTGGCACAACAAACCGTAAACTACCAGATTAGATTTGCCTTTAAAATGCAATAGCATTCTGTTGGCTTTGTTACAAATCTAATCCAGAGATATACCCCATATCACTGAACAGTGGATTCTGGAAAGGCTGCAGAATTGTAATGTGCAATCTCTCGTTCAATAAATCTCCTCAGTAGGGCTTGGGGTGGGGGTGGGAGAGGAGAAAGGCATGCGTAGAACACTCACGGACAGTAAAAGACCTGACCATTTCAAACAGGCTGCATCTCGCCAATCGGCAGTCTCATCACCCTGTCTGCAGTACATGCTTTTTTTTTCTGTGTGGTGCTAGGAATGCTGAAATCACACCAATATCACTTGTGTGCCTCATAAACATCATCCAGGGCAAATCTGCAATACACAGCAGACTCTCTCCTCTTGTGTAACCCCACTGAAATATATTTCTGGTTCATATAATGGAAACAGAGAAGACAAAGAAGTCTACCCAGGCTTATAAGCCCTCAGGCCATGAAGATGGCCACATGAACACATTCCTCCTTCTCTGCGCTGTAAATTGATCAGAAAAGTAGCCATCAGAGTGGAGTCCAGCTGCTAATAAAACCAACATCTCCCAAGGACTGGGGACCATTTCCTGGGAGGTGTATGGGACTGTGATTCCTCATAAACAAAGCCAGGGCTGGATCCAGCATGTTGTGGCTGAGCAGTGGCAGCCCTCTGAGGCCGTGCTGGGACGCATCTGCGGTGTGTGCAGGACAGTGAGGTGCAATGCAAAGCTGTGCTGGGGTAGCACACTGCCTTCCTGACTACCTATCCTGTCCCCCAACTTGCATGCCCAAAATGAACCAGGACAAGCAGCTCCATGGATATGAGGAAACAGGAGAGCGGTTATGGAGCTGCTGTAAGGTTGTTGAGAACTAAATCTGGACAATGTATGAAAATCTTTCCCTCTTCACTATCAATATGACATTACTGATACCGTCCAGAGACACTTCTCAAAGGTGCTTGTTTGAAAAGCTCCGCCATCAAAAAGCATTTAGTAGCTGTTTGCTGCCTTGGAAGACAATTCCCCGCCCCTCTAATGCCTGACAATACAAGGTGAAGCATGCCTTGTGCCCAGACCTGAGCAGCAAGGGTTGTCTCCCGCAGACTGCTCCCTGCCTCTGAGCAGCTGGAAGTCCTGCATTAACCACTATCACCTTCTAACTCCCTGTGGCAATTCAGACAATACTAAAGTAAACAGAAATAAAGACATGACTCATGTCAGAGCTGGCTGTGGCTATTGTCAAGAATTTCAATAGGCTGTGCACAGCCTGAAGTCAGAGTATAGTAATGGGATCCCTTGCTCTGCAATGAACTCAGAAAACTTTCAGGTTTATGCTGCAAAGTGCAACACCTGGTGAAAGCTGCTGAGATTTTATTTTCCATCATGTTCACCAGACCACAAGTGAAAATGTCTCCTTCCCCTGTCTCTAGGCTCAATCCCTGATCCTCCTTCCCTCTGTTACAGCATTTTTATGGGAATTTCTCCCATCTACAAGATCCACAGTGCAGCACGTGTTCCACATTGAGATAAAGAAAAGCTATGTATAGATTTATATAAGTTTTTAAAAATAATTTATGTTTCTTTAAAAAACCTCTCACAATATGTGATCACCATGTTTCTCCTTGGCTTAATGACTGTCAGCGGAATTCCACACAATAGACCCATACAGGTCTTTAAGGGACCTGAGCCCTGTTAGTAGACCACTTCTGTGCTACCACCATAATTAACATTATCACCAGACCTGAGAAGCGCTTGACCTATAACAAGGAAATTCTCTCTCTTGTGAAGCTTCTCATCAGTGCTATGGATGCATGCTAGCTTAGTGTAGGCACAGAGCAGGGATTTATGGGGAAGAGAACTAGGAACTGAGTGGAATCAGCAGCCAGGATTTGTTTCTCTGAGAAAGCAGGAAGAGGAAAGGATGGGAACATCTGTCCCAAAACAACTACTTGAAATCTAGGCTAAATCTGTAGCTCAGGGCTTAACTTTCCTTCCAAGTCCAGATGCCTTGAGAGCCTGCTTTGCCTAGGTTTGTCTCCAGGTCCAGTCTAGAGTTAACTTGCTTCTACTCCAAATGCGGGTTAAAATAGCATGAACTAGCATCGGCAGCATTGCTATTATTGTGTACAGCAGTAAGCCAAAAACCAGTTTGAACAGTGTTGAAAATGGGGATCTTTTTTGGATCTCCTCTGACAGCCATGCCTATACTGAGCAGCTTTAGCTGGGACACGCAGAAAAAACAAAGCATGAGTTGATTTTATCTTCTTGACAAAATTCGCCTTGAGTTTTACCCTGAACAAGAAACTATGGTAACTGGGCTGCTCTTTGGGATGAGAATAGTATTGATATGGGCAGCACATGGGCAAGCATATTACAGAGCAAAACCCACTCTTCAGCTAACAAATCATGTGGTTTTCTTCTGCCTCTACCTTCTAGAAAATGTCAGAAGCATCTGGAAATTTGGTGCTGCTTCCCCTTTCACAAGTCCTCTTTGTGTGTAAGGTTCTTTTGCTTCTCTCTTTAGAATTCTTCCCCCTCATTTGCTCTTTGTTGAGGCAGAAACAACCAGAGCCTTATAGTTTCCTTAGGGTCACAGTTCAACTGAATTAATTATCAATGGAAGGGGCAGGTTGCATCTGTATTAAAAGCAATCAGGTGCTTTGGCTGTGCCTATTGCTGCTGCTGCATTTATCCAAGGAGTGAAAAGCTTCAGGAGTTTCTAGTGGCCATTCTCTGTGCTCACCTGATGCAATACCACAGCTGTATTTCTTAGAGCTCATCAAAACGGTGACATTGCTGTTAGGATTCTCCTGCCAGCTGCTTACCAGCACACTTCAAATGCTAAACCACTGTCATACCTGCTTGTGCTACTTGCTCAGACATTACCAAGGAGCCCTAATCCTTTTCTGATCTTTCTTTGCCAAAGTGATGATTCCTGCTTGGACCCACTCTACCCACTCTTTTGCTTTCACAGAGAGCCTTTGCACTGTAGAACTGCTGCAGGAATCGGGCATCAGGGGAGAAACAAGTCCTACATAGACAATAACCTGCCACACTCTCAGGGAGTGCTTCTGCAGAACTTTTGATGTGCAATAGAGATAGTATATGGGATCAGTAAATGCACAAATTTAACGACCACTCCTTCCCTGGGGCTGGGAGTTCAGTGATAACAATAAAACTGATGTGCAACTATAATTACTGTCTTGGAAAGGCTTTTTGTTCCCTTTCCCCAGTGATGTCCCCAAAAAATTGGTTGTGTGCTGGGATCCGCAGTGTTAATGTGCCCAGAATGGCAGGGAAAACACAACTTGCAACACGAATTACTTGGGAAAGCAGCATTGTCAACTGCAGAGGGCACATCTCCCTTTCTCGCTGACGGCACTGAAAAGTCCTTACTTGGTCAATGACCTTAGGTCAACTCACTGTATCTGGCTGTTTTACCTCTTGCCCTTTGCCTTACTTAAATCAGGTCACAAATTGGGACTTCCCTTCCAAATGCTATATAAACCCCAAGAGATAGAGTAGTGGGAAGATGTTTTTGCATATGGCAAGATGCATTCACTGAAACCCATCAAAAAGCTTGATTCCGTGCTCCAGAGAGTTGCACACGATGTTCCTGACAGAACCACAGGCAAAACCTCCACCCCAGCATTAGCTCCACTGACTGTCCAAACTTGATGTGCCTATGGAAGAATGACCAGCTGGAGGGCCAAGCTCAGCTACTCATAACTGCATTCAACGTAGCAGGGAATTAGCATCTGCATGTTCGTGTTTTAATGACAATAACCTTCCAAACAGACTGTGTTTTGTATTTAAGGACTTTTGAGAGCTACATAGTTCAGCCATAGACACGGGATGGCACAAGCTCTAGAATTAATTCTCTAGCATGCAGACTATCTCCTCTTTTACTCTATGTTTTTCTTTCTCACCCATTTTCTTACATAGGCTTTTACAAACACACCTATCTATGACTACAGCACATGGGGCCAGTGATCACTAGAGGGGAGGAAGGTTTTGCCTACTTACCCTCTTATTAAAGAGTAAAAGTCTTTAAAGGACAGAATGGTAATAACATTTATAAAAAAAGAAGTGCTTTCTGCTTACAAGCAATAGAGATCTGCAGGGCCAGACTCTTTATCTCAGCCGTCTTCTGTAAAATCCTTTAAAGTCTTTGTTGATTGTCTGATTAATATTTGAATGAAAGGGATCTCTAACCAATTGTGAAGAGACTTCCTAAACTCTTCTAATATCCTTTACAGAAACCTTTCCAGCTCTGTCACACTCTTGGAATGAGTTTAAGTGTGTGAATTTGAAGTAGCAGTAAAACAGACCACCCTTTTAGAAACTGTTCCGGTTTCTTTTCTAATGGGACAACAGAGTTGTTTTATGAACCACAATTATAGCTACATTTTCTTGAATGACAGATTGAATATGTGAGCCACAATCTTCCAAAATACTTATCTCCAGAACGTTTTGGCAATGAGGAAAGTCTACAAAGGCTAATGATTATGGCAGGCATTTGAAGGCAGACACTCTTGCAGGCTTCAGTCATATCATGCTTGGGGATTAACTCTGTGGTGTGGGTATTATTTGACCTACTTTAGAAGTTAAATTGTTTCAAATGTCTTCACTAACTGAAAGAAAAAGAAAATGGAGGAGAGCAGGGAGAAGAAATTGACGAAGAAAATCTGATTTGTTCAACTAATTTAAAGAAATTAAGAGGTGGCATCTTCAGCTTCCCCCTGTTTTAATGAGTGCAGTTGCATCAGGTTTAATTCAGCTCACTCTGCTGGACTTCACAGAAGAACAGTCCTGAACATTTGCTTCTGCCCTTGTATGCATCAGACTTTCAAGTTGTGCCTCTCTGCTCTGAGCATTAAATAACAGCCTAATAGGTTAATTGGCGCCCTTACTGAGCCTCAGTTCAGCAAGTACTTGTCTGATTTTTAAACATGTTGGAGATGTGGATAAATAGCGGAGCTGAATTCCACATCAGCCTTTGATAAAGAGCTGATGGATTCTTTCAGCAGTTATTCTTCAAATCATACCAGGTACATTTATTAACCTCACGAGTGTTTCTCCCCAAATAAGCATCTCTTTGCCTGCTTGCCTGTCTGTCCTTCACTACAGTATCTGAGCACCTCTGACATGCTGCTACTTTGACAAATCTAGCAGTATCGCTGTATCGGGTTTTCCAAGAACCTTCTTTTTATTTGGAAACTTACTGGTCTTTTATGTAGATTAAAGCACTGTGAATTTCCTCAAGGTTATATAAATGACATTGATTCACAATTATAACAAAAGATATATAATATTCCTCTGTATTTCTTTTACTATTTTAAATATGACAACACTGATTGTCCTTTCTTGGTCATTACTATTTTGGTGTAGTAACTATTTATACTGAAGCTTCCATTACTTAATTATCTCTAGACTTTCACCTTATCTTTCATATGCTGTGCTTAGATACCACACTGTGCCTCTCTAAGAGTTGGTGATTTAATCTTACATAACGTATGTGCTTCTCATTTGAAGGAGCAGAGAGAGCCAGGAATATGACATCTTGATTTCATTGGTTAAAAACATGTGCTATGTGGGAGGACATTCACTCTAATGATTTAAATTTCACCTTAAGCTTAAGGGCATATGAAGGTCTGAGTAGCATGTTATTCAGACCATTTTTAGGCAGAGAATTCATGTTCTAAGATGTTTATTATGCTCAGCTTTTGTTAGGCTTTTTTTTGTGTACGTTACAGAAGGGTAGGGAGTAGGCAGTCATACAGACTGTCTCTGGCTGCAGTCTTGGAGCTAATCAGTGACTGATGACCTGCAGGGAGCAGAGAGCATATAAGTGGCATAATTTGATAGAACATAGGTTGATGAATCCAGTGGTGAGGCAAGGGGACAGATAAATACTCACTGGAGGGGGAAGTAACTGCTCATCCACTGGATTTTTCTCCTTTTAAAGGAGGGGGATTTGCATTCTCTATGGCCCATCAACCATAGCCAGTGGTTCTACTGCTAACTGTAATATGATTTTGGTGTACATTTTGGAATTGGTCTGCTCTGATGTAGTCCTTGTGATTTTGCATGTAGGCCTTGCAGAAGCCCAGACTGACTATGGCTATGCAGAAAGAGGATTGCTTACAAAGCTTTGCACGTAACTGCTTACCCATGAAGCATCCTCTCCAATGCTAGCACTTCAGATGCTGGCACTGTTGTATCAGTCCTTAAGCACCTGTGTGTTCCTGCTTCAGTCTCGCCAAATTAAATGTGTCACTTGCTTGACACACATAAACCATGGTTTTTTTCCTGAGTTTCTACTAAAGACATTTTTTTCTCCATCTTCTTGAAGAAGCGCATCCCTTGGGAATAAAACACATTTAAAAGGAATAGGATACTGAAGAGGTGATCAGCTTTCTTGATTGTACTAAAGCTGAGAAGCATCAGATAGGTGCCATGTGTCTTGAAAAGCAGTGCAAAGTTGGAGCCTTGGGAGTAATTTATAGGCATGAGACTGCAGTTCTAGGGACTTATTAGGAATTACCACAAGCCTTGGTGTAATTGCACAGAGCACTGGAATCCCCACACTGGCCCCCAAGAATTCACTTGAGAGTCAGCGTCTGAACAAGTCCTGATATTGGTTAAGTACAATAATCAGACTGAGGTTCTTCTAGTATGTATCGATGACCATTTTATGTAGAAGGGTATAGGAATGTACAGGTAACAGCAACATGGGCTTTTAGCTCATTTCTTATGAATATTCAGCATCACAGTGGGATTAGCTGTGGAACTGCAGGTATACTCCTTTTATTCCTCTCTTCTCCCTATATTCTTTCCTCTCTGGATTTTGAGCATCTTAGCAGAAAGAAGGATTGAGACTTAGCAAACCTGTTAAATCCAAATTATGGACTCTAAGTAGAAAGCAAAAAGGGGAAATGAAATTCTGAAAACACCCAACTTATGACATCTTCCTGAACTTATCTAAACCCTGATTAAAGACTCCCTCCATCTCTCCTAAAAGCACTGGAAGTGATGCTGCTGTAGGCTATGAAATGAGTGTTTGAGGTATCTCTTTCCCATCCCCTTGATGTTTATCACACTGCCATATGCACAGCTGATGCTCTGAAGGTCAAGCTGGGTTAGTGAAGCAATTCTTTAAGACATGTGCCAGAATACTTTAATTCTGACTGACTTTCATCTGATGAAAGTTTAGCCAGTAACTTTGGTGAAATTGCTCTGGCTTATAACTGTTGACGGTCAAGGCAATGCTATAGGTTACAGTGTACTGTTCCAAAGGTGGGGTGCGTCTGTCTTTTGCTTTCAGCCTGAACAACTGGTTTGCGTTGCTTTGCACTTTGTAGTGCAACTCTTCAGAGAAAAGGGGCTAGAAAGAGACTTTTCAAAAGCAAATGAAAATTGAGTCTCATTCAGGCTATGTGGACTGGGGAAGGATATGGGGAATTTTGTCCAATTCCAATTACGTCACATTATTTCTACACTGTACAGAAGGCTAATGATGATCTATATTGTCATACACCCGAATCAGAGTTTAATTATTAATAACAGATAGCTAAATTTTGGGGATACACAATAACTGCCCTTCAGGGGGCAATATTCCCAGTTCTATTCTGGCAATGGTAATTCTAAGTTAAGATATATTTCTAGAACACTTTTGTTATTGGACTTTTTCTATAGACATGATTGCTTCTAATTAGAAATTATTGGTTTAAATCTACTCCACATGGCCTTTCCTTTTAAGCAAGAAAATTAAACAGTGAATCTTCTCATCTGTCAATTTCTGTAAGCCCCCCTCCTGCCCCGCTTTTCCCCAATCACACACAGTAGTGGAGGTTCCCAGATTATTATAATCTTTTATAGCACTCACACATTTCTGTTCTCTGAAATGTAATAAAAGAGTTGTACTTGGCCATTCATCAAAATGTAGCAGTTCCATAAGGTATCAGCAGATGCTAAATATCAGTGCTCTGCAGGTAAAAGCACCAGAGAAGTTCATGGGCTCAAGACTCACGTATTGCAAGGGTTTAATCCAACACACTTGTACTCTCAAATGGATGAAATAAGCCTCAGGATATGAGCAGGCTGGAGTTCAAAGTAATTTTTATCCCTGTGTGGTTGTGGTAGAGCTGTGTTTGATAGGTATTCATATTAGAAAGCTTAAATCCATTGAGAGATATCTTAGGCAGAACTGCTTTAGCAGGAAATAAAACATCCATGTCCATATATCATGTGTGCATGTGCAAATAGGTTCATGTACATGTACTTGTACGATTAGCTTTGCTTTACGATTAGACCATATACTGTTTCTCCAAGTATATTATGCCATTGGATGTGTATTACCCATTTACATGTCATCAAAGCTTTTCAGGCATGTCTTTGCCCAAAACACCCTGACAAATAGAGCAAATAATAGCTATCTCAGCAGCAATGTATGTATATTGCTGTCTGCCCAATGCTCTTCCCCTCCACCCTGGTTATCTTGATAAAGGGGTTGTTCAGGAGCCTAGCCTTCATTTCTCCCCCAACAGCAAAAACTGCATGCACAACAAGCAGCAGACTGAAAAATTATGTTCACGCCTTGACCTTGAGACTTCCTGAACCAGTTTGGATTGGCTCTCCCTTTGAAACAACAGGTTTCTACAGGAAGTTCATAAATGGGCCCAAGTCACAGCAATTGACGTAGTTTTAATATTTTTAACTTGGTTCTTCAAGAACTACCTAAAATGGGCGGTGTTTCATGGACACAAAGAACTGGCCAGCTTTTCCAAGAGCAAACGTCAGCGTGCTGGGCGCAATGCAAACCGCTGAAAGCCGTGTGACTAATGGGCGGTCAGGCCCTGTTAACGCGGTTTCTGCTGAGCACTGCTCTGGGGATGTGGCTGCGCGTGTTGTGAAGCTGCACAGTGCTCCACCATGTTCCAGTGTCAGCACCACTGGGCCTCCCAACACTGTAGGCAGCCAGCATCTCCAAAGAGCTAAACCACAGGCCTGTGCCCCGGACCCCTCGGCTTCAGGCACGTTTGGATCCACAGCTTGAACGCTGATGCAATCTCCTTCCCCATGCCGTACTCGCCTCCCCCAACCCCGCCAACGCTCACCTCTCTCAGAAAGACAAAGCACTGTACACCATTCTCGTCTTAGAAATGGTTTGCAAGACTCATTCAGAGGTGTTAACGAAAAGTTCTTTTACTCCCCAGGTCTGAAATATTGAAAGAGGGATGTGTGAAATGCCCATGATTTGTTCCATTCACAGTGACAGGGGAGAGGACCAGAAAAAATAAACGTTGCAAAGAAACAGAAGTATTAAATCTTTAGGAGGAGAATGATGGATGAAAATGAACATGAAAACCTTGCTTTCAAGATATTTATCTTTTTCACACAGCTCTAACAAAATGCAACTGCATTAAAGACATTCCTTTGCATTCATTTGCTTTGCACCTTGTTTTCTCATTACCTGTTTAACATGAACTTAATGGAAAACACTCTTATTTACATCTCTGCACTCCACTGATTGTGTGCTATAATCTGACAACATATTCAAATTCAAATTCAAAGGTCTTGAGTGCATTGCTCCTATGTAACTAAGAAAAGGACATTTTCTTGTTTGCAAATAATCTAATGGAATGGGATGAAGGATTGTTATTAATGTTAGCAGTGCATATGATTTCAGACAGAGCTATTTAATTCATTTATAAATCAGCAGCTCTGTCAAAGGGCCATAATGATAGGCTTTAAAGCAACTTTTAAAATTAATTGCCTAGTCTGATTAGTTCATGATTTGGGATTTTCTGGTCTATACTTAACTGATGTACTTTGAAAGATAAATTATATATGTATTGCTGCTTTGAGAAATTGACAGGAATGAAAAAACGAAGCAGGACCCCTTCCAGCAAATAGGCTCTCTTTTCATTCATTAAGTCAGAAACCTTTCTTACTGAAGAACAAAGCAAGCTCTCCCCATTCCCCCAAGCCACAAAAATTAGATCCATTGGATAAACCAAATATTTTTAAATGTTCTTTGGTTTGTATCTGTAAACCATAGGATCCAGATCCACTGGACTTGCTAGTATACATTTACAAGGTAAAGAGTTAATTTGATGTCTTTTTTTTTTTTTTTTCCCCACTGGTAAAGGCTTATCTTGTATTCTTCCAATCTTTCTTGTAAGCATTTCCTGAGAGGGGGTATAAGCCAAGCAACATGGAGGATCTGCCTAAAATACCTAGCAGGGGAGGCCTTGCCTGTTTGGCCAAGGCTAGCAGGTCTTACAAAATAATTTATTACAGTACCTTTCTGTTTCCTGGTCTGTGGTTTGCTGCTTGTTCTCAAAGCCAGTGAAGCTGCTCATATCCACATAGCCGTCATTCTCATTAGCAGCAGATAATGCCCTGCTGGGATCTTCAAAAAACTCGGTAAAAGTTCCTGCTCTGGTGGATCTTCGAGGAGGAATTTGTATGTTTTCATAGTCAGAGCTCATAGCAGGAATGTTCTCATAGTCAGAGGTGTCAGCATTGGGAAAAGAAATGGACCTAGGTTTCGTTAATGGGAGTGGCATGAAAGGAGGTCTGGACCGATCCTCAAAGGACTCCACCCTTGACACACTCCTGCTGAAGGACTTGGGTGTTCCTTTTCTTTTACCATCCTTATAGAAAAGAACAGTTGAGGGAGACTCAGATGCACGGAGCTTCCCCACATGTGATTTTAGTTGAGGTGAGCTACTTAGGCTCCTCCTGTCCAGCTCCATCAGCCTCGGAGGCCCATGATAGCTAGACTCTGATGAGGACCTTGAAGAGGAAACATTAACATCTACATGGACTTTACTTTCAGTTTTCTTCTTGAATTTTAGAGTAAGGAACCTCTTAAAGGAAGATTTCTTTTTCTTGGAATACTTATCAGGTGAGTCATTCTCTATCAAAAGTGAGGGGGAACTTTTAGTGATTGGCTTTTTGGTGATGTAGGCAAGTTCAAAAGGAGGTGGTATATCAACAACTGAGGATGGAGTAGATATGCCACAAGATGAAAGATGATTTCTCTGTGAAAAACTACCTGAGGAACCATTGACACAAGGCAAAGACAAGTTGTCTTCTGTCCTTTTTATTCTACCATCATCCAGTACACAGCCATCACTTTCTCTGTAAACAGAGACAGGTATCTCTCTCCCTTCAACAGAATAAGATCGAGGATATAAAATGAAACGTCTTGACTTGGTTGGTAATGCCCTATTGGCTTCCATTGGTTTTCCTTCCGCTGAAAATAAATTATTGCTTAAATCTTCTGTCCCAGAGCCATTGCGAGAAGATGGTAAATCAGCTTCAGGTCCAGTTTCTTCTGGAACTGTTTCTGGAACATAGCCCGGCATTTTCCCAGAGAGCGACCGTGTTCTAGTGACAATGCTTTTACGGTCAATGGGCAGCAAGTTGTTTTCACCATCCATGCCTAATTCATCCCTTTTACTGTGATCAGCTCCTAAATCAGTCTGCCCATCATGAGCAATTTCATTTTCTGCAGGAAGCACATAAGGGTCATCAAGGGAATCACTGCTAGTTTCTCTTTCCTCTGATTTTTCAGGCACAATGACCACTTCAGGGACTGCTAGATTTTCATGCAAGACATGTTTGGTCCCACATTCTACATTCATTTTGCCATGCTTACAGACTTCTAACTCTTCCTCAAGTGGGACCTGTTGAGCTGGACTTGGGACACTTTCGCTCAGGCTGTTTGCTTCCACCTCATTGTCTTCAAGTCGCGTCTCATCTGACTTAGAGGCTTCCACAATACTTTCACTATGCTCTTCAACAGTCATATCTTCCAGCTCTGGCTCCATCCTTGGACTACTATGTAAACTGTCAGAGATCACACCGTCGTCATCCAGAGAGGTCCCTTCTGTTTGAAGATTCTCATCTGAATGTTCCATGGGTATTTCCTCACCACATTCATTCTCACAAGGAGCAATTTGACAGCCATCATCCATATTCTCTGCATTCACAGTTTCTTCTTCCCCTTTCCCAGAGTCTTTGCTTGCTTCACAGGCTACCTCTCTCTTCTCCTCACCTCTCCTCTCAGTGATCTGGCAGCCGTTGCTGGCATTTCCTGTGTTTGTATTATTGTGCTCATCTGGGGCTGCTTCCTCCTCTTCAGTTGCTGTTTGATGGATGGCCTCTCCTAAACCATTTCCAGCACTGGGTTCATCTTCACACAGTTCTAAGCCAGGAGCTGCTTCTTCACTGGCCTCATCAGGCAGCATCTCAGGGCTTGCACAGTCATAATTTTCTAACTCCCCTTCCATGTTCAAATCAAGCTCTGCATGCACACTGTGGTCACCATCATGTGCTAGACACCCATCTCCCTTTTCTAAAATTTCAGGCAGTTCCTCCTCCTCCTGCCCTGCCTTCTCACAACCTGGGATTGATTCATCTGCAGGTAGTGGCATTGCAATGGTATCTTTACAGATATCACCCATCAGTTCCTCATCTCTATTCAAACTGTTATCGCTGTCAGTCTTACAATCACTATTGTCCTTAACCAGTTCCAGGTTGTTAGAAGTTTCCTCCTTGTTTTTGGTTTCACTACAATCACCTACAATATCCTCATCTTCATCTGTATTCTTGGAAGCATCATTATCCCCATCAGGGGCATCTGAGGACTCCTCACAAAGTGCTTCGGACTGGTCACAGTCTCTGGTTGACTCTTCAGAGTCTGGTTCCATTGGTTCAGCAATATCTGAAGAGTTATGGTGCTCATCTTCGGTGACTTCTCGATTACTGGTATCCTCATCATTAGCAATGTTATCCTCTTCCTTCTCTACCTCTTCCAGAGTTTCTGAGACTTCATTTTCCACAGAGGAATCTAGGTTCTGATCATGCTCATGTTCCAAGTCATTACAGTCTTTGCTGGTCAGCTGAGCTTCAGGAACTACAATGTATTCATTATCTGCCTCAGATTCTGGGCAATCAGCATTGCATTGGTTTCCTTCATACAGCTCTCCATCCAGACATACCAGTTTCCCATTTGAGCATATATTTAAGTTATTGTTGGTATAAACACTGGATTTGCCCTCAGTGTCAGCTGAGAATTTTGGCTTGGGAGCAATAGGTGGTTTGGGACCCCTAGACATAGAGTTCGGGTTATGAAGAAGATCAGCCCTTGGCAGTGAAGGAGAAAATTTGGAGACAGCTACTGGAGAAAGATGACCGGTAATCTTTGGTTTTGGTGCTAGTGGTGGCTTTGTGATTTCTGGAGAAAAGAGAGAAAAGCCATGTTAGTCATCTTGGCTTCTTATTAAAGCCAGCAGAATATATCCTACAATAGACTTTATCTTATACCAGTGACTTCTAATGCAGAAGGAGTCCAGCCAATAAAAGGCTTAGCTCTGAAAAGAGAACTGAAGGAGCAAAGCATATGCACTGTGCCTCCGTGTGGCACTGTAGCCATTCCAGGGAACACAGTTTAAGGTCAAAACTGAACTGAACTAGATGCACACTGGTGGCCCTAGCACACTTGGGGAGAGAAAGATGTACAGCTGCAGAGCCAAGGGTGTATCATACACAGATACACACAGATGGGTAACACCTCCCGCACTCAGAAGTACTAATGACATTAGAGATCTTTCGATTCTGCCCCAGAAATCTGTTTGCCCTAGGATTAAGTATGAACACTTTGAGTCAATGATGCTGAAGTGTTTCACTGCAATGAAAGAAATGCCTTTCAGCCACACTAGCTGTTTTTACAACACAGTACAAACACTTTGTAGCAATTATGTTAATTTCAATATGTAGTTTGCTGAATTTCAGCATTGAAGAAAATCAGTTCTACCAACAGATCAAGGCTTAACTCAGCCCAGCCAAACTGAACACTTGGTGCCCAGACACATGGTCTTCCCATCTGCCATTACTATGGTAACAAAATATGGAGTTATATTTTGTTTGTCAAACAACATAATCATGAGGGATGGTTTGCTAAAAGCTAGCTTAATACTTTACATTGATTATGCAGCTGAGCTATAATGCACTGAATGAAATACTTCCAACCCAAAACGTGAAGAGAGTTACTGGTTTAAACTTAAGTTCAGTTTTCAGCGTACAGCTTCTTCAGTCCTTTCTTTAGTCAAAAGATCCTCCATCGTCCTGTAAATGCCAGGACCCCTTGCAGGTACAATCTTCTCTAAACATCAAAATATACTTTTAAAAAGTGAATTACCTTGCAAAATAAGGCCAGCCAGGGTCTCTAAACTGTTTCTAGTGGAAGTGCTGACACATGTGTAGAGGAATTCAGGCAGACTGACAATAAGCTAGATTGAAGCTAGATGAATTAAGTCATATATACGGCCGTTTTACTCACAGTACAGTTTACATGCCACAGCCATTTCCAGCTGTCTTGGTCCCGAAATTAATATTCTTCAAATAACTAAATGCATCACTGAAAGGCTGCATAAATAGGCAACAATAGGGATCCTCCCTCATGAGATTTTAGATGAAATGAAATATGTGGTGTGAAGAAGCCAGCACACCAAATGGTTACAGATGGTAATAAGTAAAGAGAAGGGTTTTGCTCTTACTAATGTTGCCTAGCCATCAATAGGCAATTACATGGTTAATCAATCAGAAATCTCTAATTCTTTTTATAATTTTAATTAACACATTTTAGTGGAAAAAGGGGAGCTCTCCATTGTAAGGAAAGCACAGGACAAACTATTTCACCATGAGAGAGACAGGAACAATTTTTTGTGTAAAATCTTCATGCCCTGCACACAGGAAATAAGGGAACAGCATCTCAAGAGACACCTTTTGGGACACGGTTCCTATGTGAAATCCTATCCTAAATTATGGTATAAGTTTCAGGAAGTGTAGCTACTGTGCTGTTATATTTTGAGTATTTTGGAATGCAGACTTTTGACATCTCGAAGTGAAGACAATTAAAATTCAGCTGTGCACCATACCGAGAATAAAGTAATACTGAATGCAAACTGCTTAAAAATGATTCTCTGATTGTTCTGGTATTTGGTGTCATGGTACTTTTCTTATTGTTATCTTAGTCCAACTGGAGTAATTTGTATTGAACTAAGACTGGCATATTTGTTTGGTTAGACTCTGGGAGAGGTAAGAGGCTGTTTCTTCTGATCTTCTTAACCTTGCTGAAATTTCTTCCAATACTCAGAAAGACGCTGACAATTTGGCTTTCTGATGTAGTCAGAAAACAGTCTTTCTAGAATTATGAGACACCAGAGGGATTTCATTTAAGTTAAAAACTGAGTCAGTGATCTCAGCTCAGCCCAGAAAGAGTGAAAAGTCTGTTCTAATCAGGTGCCTTATCGCATGTACTGATTAAGAATTATTCTGTATCTGGGTTTTTACCTGATCCAGCTTCATGTGTGGGAGGCTTACAACAACTTGTGGAAAAGGAAGGAGAGAGAACTGTGTATTCACCAGTCTCCAGTGCTGTAGTGTGTACTCGTTTCACAGTATCCACTGTGGCTTTGAGCTGCACAGCATCTAATTACTGAAATCACAGAATGGGTAGCTAATCTTTCCCTCCAGATTATTTCAGAAACATTATGTGCCAAACACTTCACTATTGCTGAAGTAGCATTGCTTCTGTTGCAGCCAGCAGCAAGCCTGCAGCAGCTGAAGGCTGCAGAGTGCTGAAAACTCTTGCCAGTTAAAAACAGGAAGGGAACAGAGGTGTGTTTAGTATCTTGTAAGCCTCGATCCCCAGCCAGATCTACCTTTTGTATTTTTAAATCAGTTATTGCAACGCCTCAACATCCTAAACTAACTTTCTGGTAGCAAAATGCATGGAATTTTTATTAGCTAAAACTGAGTCCTTACACCTTTCCCACCAGAAATCATCAATGGGCCCTTTACCACCATAATGAGGCATTTTTAGGACTAACTCCAAGCAAGAAACATCACTTTGGAGGTATTATACCACTGCCTGCAGTGTCTGGCTTTTCCTAGGAATGTCTATTCAAGAGCAGGACACAAATATACCTACTCCATTCCTGGGATGTGACAAGGCTTGAGCATAGCCTCTGCGTTCTCATCCTTGTTCTTGTCAGACAGAGTGTCTGTACTGAAACACTGAGTAATGAGAAAAAAAACTGGACTGTAGAGAATGCCAGGATCTGCCAAGCTTTGTCTTATAAACAAATTTGAAATAATGTAATGAACTCATTTCCTTTATGTAAAATAACCATGCAGACGTCCACTTAAAAAAAAAAAAAAAAAGCTTAAACACAGTTACCGACTTCTCCTCCAGTGATAATTTTCTACAGCAAAAAAAATCAAGTCATCTTGAGTTTTTCCTTCTGCTACCTTCAGTAACATTGCTAGTGTAAGAGAACTTACGGTAATGGACCCTGTTCATAGTATGGTAATAATAGGCATTGTGATGTCCTACTCTTACCCACTTGTGCCAGCTACTGGTCACTACTGATTCCTTCCATAGTTTTTTCTTAACTGCTCTGTGTGTTGCTCTTGCCTTCCAGGAGGCTCCTTAAAGAATTTTCTTTTTTTTTTTTTTGAGCTGGGGGGAGGCAGTGGGAGGAGTACAAGTGTTTGTTTAAAAAATAACTCAAACAATTACTGAAAAGAAAGCACCACTGTTTGCCTTTTATCACAGCAATTTTATTCTGCTTCAATTTCTGCTTCCTTTGCTGTCTGAGCCACTTGAAAGGTTCTGGCTGTAACTTCTAAATGGACACAAAACAACATTGCACCATAAGGAATGTGTATGTTCACAAATAATTGTGCATGTTTATTTTAGGATGTGTTTTATGTTGGAGGCAGACACACCCACCTTGTGCTTAAAAGGAAACTCTTGGGGAATAGGAATTTCTTTAGCCTGCTCCTCCCCTTATTGTTCTATGCTTCCTTGTACTGACAAGGACCGCTTCCTCTCCTTACCCACCTTCCTTCAGGCAAACCTGCACTTCAGCATGGTTTCATTCCTGCCATGGCCCATATGAAATTACATTACTCTCCTCCCCTCCAAGTTTCTAAGCAGTGAACAGTAGCCTAGCAGCTCTCCTGGAATGGCAGCCAACCCATACCCAGCCTTCACTGTTCAAGTGTTTCTTTGAAACAATAAACATTTTATAGTGGGGTATTGCCTGAAACAGTGCAACTACCCACTTTCAAATTTCTCCAGATTTAGGAATTAGCCTAGAATTTAATTAAGGCTTATAACGGACCATATCTACCACCACCACCACCCCCCCATCAAGCAGCTGGTTTTGGGGTGAAGACCTAATTAAACGCTGAGGTTTCACATTTGCAGGGATATTTGTAGATATGTCCCCGGTCCATGGTCTGTGATGGTGGCCCCAGAAATTACTTAGCTCCACAGTGCAGATGCTAGTTCCAGCCTTAGCTGGTGCCAGAGTCCAGTTGAGGCGTCTCTTAAGATGCTGAAAGTAGCTCTTTCTGACCAACAAACTTTTGTGGACCTGTTTTCTTCATGCCTTTGGCATTAATTCAGCTCAGATATATGTTAAAATGGGAGAGACATTGAGGGCAGAGGACAGAAATGCACTACGTAGTTCAGGGATCTGCAGAGCTTTTGGATGGAGGTGGAGGGATGACATAGCAACAGTGGGATGAGACTGCACCAAGCCTAGCATCCCAGTGGAAACCAGTGCACACAAGTCCTGTCTGTCACTGCTTCTGCCCAGGAAGAAGGGGCTGAAATCCACAGATCAAAAGTGCCTGAGAAACAGGAGGTAGAGGGAGAATATCCAGACAAGGGCATCAGCCTCATTCAGCTCTGATCAGGAGCTGTATAATTTCACTCAGCTATATTAGAATAAGGTTAAAACTTGTCTTCGAGAAGGCTTTGGTCTGAAGTCAGCAAAAGGTGGACTGTATACCTTAGTATCATCCTTATCTTATTCCTGTAATGAATTGCTCATTTTTAAAATAAAGCCCTTACTTCCAGTTAGTGCTGCCTGGCTTCTATCTCCAGCTTCTGTCTCCAGCATTTGTTATTGTTTCTTCCACCGGGTTAAAGACCCTTTCATTATTCAGTATTTCTCTACAGAAAACATATACTTCCCTACGGCTATGTCTTGGTACATTCTTATTTTTGGTAAACTGAACAAATGAACTCATTAAATCTTTGCAGTTGGACAGTTTTGCCTTTCCTGAAGTCTTTTATTTTGGATTTTTTCTCCGCCATTTCCAATTTTCCAATAGCCCCTATCCAATACATGGGGCAGACCTATGGGAAGAATTCCACAGTGGGTGCTGATGATGCTGTCTACAGAGTTCAGTGCTTTCTTAGACCCAGTTCTCACTAGTCTCCAGTAGCTTGTTACTGTATCAGGTTGACTTGCTTGTCCATTATGACCTCTAAATTGTTCCCAAGGCTGCATTGCCCATTCATTGTCTCTAAACTAATAGCTTTGTAATATGCATTAAGTGTAATTTGTTTGAATGCATCCAACTTAATGATCAAGATCTGTTTATATAACTGCCCTGCCTATTTTGTTAATTACCCTTTCACCAATCTTTACATCATAAAGTGAACTTTGTCATCAAATACTTTTATATTGGCTTTCCTAACAAGGAAAATGTTGGACAGTATTAACATAATCCTGATTCCAGCACTACGCATACCACCATTTGATAATGTTACAGAGATAACTACTACAGAGATTTGCTACTGCCAATTAGCCAGTCCTCAGTCTAATTAACCCAGAGTTTATTTCTGTTATAGAACTGCTTTTCTCTTAAATCAGAATGCTCTACTAAAATACCACACAGACACCAATGTATGTCTTTGCATCTATACAGTCGCCTTTATCAAGCAAATCTGTAACTTCTTCCAAAGACTGGGATCAAATTCCCCATTTGAAGCAAGCAAAGTCCCACTATTGAGGAAATGAGAATAAGCAACCTTAATAGCAGCAGTAAATACAGGAATTCATTTACATGTCACTTGCCAAGACACTATTATAGACATAAAAATTATTCAGACTACGAAGGATAGAAGTTATTTCATGGTATCATCTCTATTTTATGAACTAGGCAATGACACAAAACAACAAAGACCGCATCCTATACCAGCAGCCATCATGCTCACACTCCCTCTCACATCAGAGCATGGCAGTGCTGTCTGAGAGCTCACACCGTTGACAAAAGCGTGTGCCAAGTACTGCATAAACCCAGAAACTCATGGAAACAGTGTGACTGCCATCATAGGCAGAAGTTTCCAGACCTCAGCCACCAAAACACCACCAAGTTCTTACAAAGCAGGACAGAGAGGAAATTCTGTACCTGCATCTATTTCAGCTTGTCTAATACATGGGTTTATATTTTGACCATGGTGCTTACTCCTTAGAGAAGAAACTGTTCTGAGAGAATGGCAGACACAGCTTCCTATCAAAATAACACATGGAGCATCACTGTAAGTGAAATGGACTTCGCAGACAAAGAGCTGTTTTTGGACCTGGCCAGAACATGGGCACCAACTGCTATAGTAATGCTGCCAGGAATGTAAGGCAAGCCAAGCACAGCGTCCCCTAAAACTCACTGACTGCATTTCCAGTACAGGAAGCTGTAGGTTCCAACCTGTAATTACAATTCCACCAAGTCAGATGGTGAGGGTGTGTTTAAGCGGCCTATGTAGATAAGCCATGTTAATGTCATTCTGAATTAAGTACCCAGCATAAGCTGTGTAACCTGCTTCAGTATGTTGGAGATTAAATAGATGAGGTAGCATCATTTACAAGGAAAGTATAATCCCTTTGAGGGGTTCAACTCATAAAACACCAGTGCTGTCACTGGTAGGACCCCAGAATGTACTGTAAATAACTGAGATGGCATTAATTCTGCAATATTCACTGCAAAGGTAGTTCTCTGTTTTACAGCATGTAAATGCATCACTTATTTCACACCATCAGAGGAAAGTCTGAAATGACAAAAGTTACCTAAGAAGTGAAAACAGTTGTATGGGAGTCGCTTGAAATGGAAAAGGTATTTAGACTAGGATTTTCTAATGACATGGGAGTGCAAGTCTTCCTTTCAAATGGGGCCTCAGTCCAGATTTAGGTATCAGCTCCCACTTTGACTTCAACAGGAATTAGATACCTAAAAGTGTCTTCTGAGAACTGGGGCTTTAGGCATTTGGGATCTGAGGTCCTGTTCAATGCCAGCAGGTCACTGGCTCCTAAATGCCTCAGACATCTATGAAAATGGTATTTCAGCTTCTGCCTAAGTCTGATACTTTTGAAAAACATCTATCCTTTCTTATCAGTGTATGTTCTTCAAATGTGTAATCAGAAGTACTCTGTAATAGCAAGAAGGCTCCACTAGTGTGAAGACAGACCTATAGTCAGTAGTAACTGTCCCATGGGAATTTTGTCTTCTTACAAATCTTAATTGAAATATTAACAGCTGGGCTGTCAGAGTACATCCCTCTCTGCAGAAATAAAATGCTGTTCTATACAGTTACTGGAATCCATCCTCTATGATTAGATCAATGCATTATGACTCTGGGATATCAGATCAATAGCTTACAAATTTCTCTTACAAATGTAACTTTATTGCAGCCATCTGTAAATGTTCTATTGTGAACAGCATAACATCCCACAGAGAAACACTGCTGGGGAAGGGGAAAAATCTAAAGACAATATAGTCAGAAAAGGATGAATTTCAACACCAAAAAATCTTGATCCTGAAAATTCTCCGGCATTCTCACAGTCTCTAGCAGACTGCACATACAAGTCTTGGGTAGGGCTGGGGGGCCTGACTATGAAGAACCACATGTACATGACAATTAGATAATCTTTGTTCTAAACTACTGGCATATATTTCTTTTTAATGTAACTGTAGGTGTTTGTGATGCTCCCAGTTTGGCTGTGATTTCACAACAGGAAGTTCATGCTGCAGCAGGCAGCTTATATTCACCTGTTGTTTCATATATTGCTTTCTAGGAGCCGATGATGATGTTGGTTAAAATTCTCCGACAGGTACATATGGCAGCTTTTCCTATATTACTTTCAGTAGCGTCTGAAACAATATATAGTCTGCTTACACCTCCGAACAATCTGGAGTCTAACATCTGTACATTCTTCCTATGGGCATCATCATTTCAGCACCTGGCAAACAAATCGGTACTTAGAAGCTGGAAGGTTCTATGCATGAGGCTGGGAGATGGGGGTCTGTCTCTTGTCTCTTACCACAGATTTCCTGTGACCTTGGGTGGATTGCTTCATCTTTCTTTCCATATCAGTTCCGCATCTCTGAAGATAATCCATATCCCCCTTCCTGTTTTCTGTCTGTCGTTATGCTAACTTCTGTGGGATCAAGGCTGCCATATATGCCTGCACATACAACTCTGCTTACTGGTGCTATGCATTACTTACTGTAACACAAAGACCGCTAATGCTGGTCCCTGAGTTGTGCCAGTTAATAAATGCCCCTCTCCTTCAGATTCAGTAGGAAGTTCTGCTTTGCACTGATGGGAGAGACATTCCTTGCATTGTGTGAATGTAGAAAACAAAGGCTGAGAAGGGATATGAGCACTCTATAAATACAACGTGGAGGTAAACACCAGAGGAGGAAAAGAACTATTTTTAAGCAAAGGGACAATGTAATCAGAAGAATAAATGGTGATGAATCTGGTCTGGAAACTAGAAGAACTAGCAATGGTAAGAGGTTCTCAGTTTTGTGAGAGGAATTGCAGGAGAGCTACCTAAAAAGTTTTGGCTTAAGATTAATTAATTTGATTAATTAATAAAAGGAGCAATATAGAATCATAGAATCATTTAGATTTGAAAAGACCTTTAAGATCATCCAGTCCAACCAGTAACCTAACACTACCAAGTCCACCACTAAACCAATTTAGGGGAGAGTAATAATTTCATGTTTCCTGGCTTGGTGGCTGGATTATTTTTTAATGAAAGTAAAAACTAGGAATCATTAAGGTTGGAAAGGACCTCTGAAATCATCAGCCCAACCGTCAACCCAACACCCCCATGCCCACTAAACCATGTCCCAAAATGCCACGTCTACCCGTTTTTTGAACACTATGATCCTGTGTTCTGTAACAACGAGCACTGCTTTTGGTAATGAAGATAGTCCCGTTCAGTCCTACATTCCTGAAAAAACTGCTAATAAAATGTAAGTCTTTACAAATGGATGCATCTGATAGTCCTTACACAGCTCTTCCACTGACAACAGGATCAGATTGGAGCAGGTCTGTTTTAAACAATGGAGAGATGAAGAAAGAGAGGTTGAAGCATCACGGCTAAAACAAATTTTGGCTGGCTCACTTAACTTTCAGATGAGCTTGTCTCCTGGGAGGGACAGAGTCCAGTTCAGAGAGGATCAGAAAATAGAATGGAAGGGTCACCACTTTTAGGGTAGGAGGACAGTGTCTCACTCCCCCACTCCAAGGGGAAAGAGAAGCTTTTGCTTTAAACTCAGAGGAGTGGTATGACATGCCCATACAACAGCAGAGGGCTGGGTTTGACCTAAAAGATCCTTTCCAATCCAATGTTCCTGTGCTTTGGCAAACAATGATTCACAGTTTCCCAACACATGACAGTTGCAGGGCAAGGTATCTAGTGGTGAAATCTCTGGGCTTCAGGATGTACCCATGCAAGTGAGATACCCAGCAACATTCACCTTCTGGGACAAGGAAACACGGTGGAAAATGTTAGGGCTAATACAAAGGGACTGTTTCTCTTCCTCTTTAATTCTAGATGCAGCATTAGATTTTTCTAAATAAGTCCAGAGTTAGTAATAATTGTTTCCTGGATTGTTATGGGGGTTTATTTGGTTGGTTTGTTTTTTGATTGGGTTTTGTTTTTTTTTTTAAACGCACATGCCTCGTCCCTGAAAATCAGAAAGTGTTGGTGGAGAATTTAAAGTTTGCCCCAATTTTCCAGTGACTTCTTTCAATGTTTAACTGTTGAACCTCTTGTCTTTAATATCGGTTCCTTTCTCATCCTGTCTCTTTCACCTTCCCAGTTTCCATCAAGGAAAAATTCTGGGAAGTTAACAGAAGCAAAGAGGAAGGGTTTGGGTTTGCCTTGGAGAGAAAATTCTGCAAAAAACATTACCTCCCCAAAAAACAGACTTTGGGAAAGAAAGTCACAGCAGATTTCCTAGGGGCTTTGTGAAGGCTTGAGCGTGTCGGAGGGAAGAGTGGGCGCGGAGCCCCGTCCCTCGGCAGGCGCTGCCCTCCCGCTCTGCCAGTCCGGTTGTCCCCGGACCCCCCCGCCTGGCCCGGGCTCGCTGCTCGCCGCCGTCCCGGCGGGGCAGCGGTGGGGCCCGCACAGCCCGGGGGTGCGCCGTGCCCCGCGGGGAGCCAGGGAGCACCTGCGGGGCGGGGGGGGAGAGGAGAGGAGAGGGAGAGGGGAGCAGAGGGGAGCAGAGCCAGCCCTGGACGGAGGCTGCCCGGAGGAGAGGTGCCAGCCCCGGTGGCGCGGCCCGGGAGCTGCCGGCCCCGAAGGAGGGATGCCCGGGCGGTGGGGAGGTGTGTGCACGCCCCGGAGGAGCGGTGCCCGGACGGCGGCGGGGGGGGGGGGGGGAGAGGGTGCCATCCCGGTGGTATTGGCCCCGGAGGCGGGGTGTGCCGGCCCGAGGGAAGGAGAGTGCCGGTACCGGAGGAAGGAAGCCCGCCCGGCGTTTGCCGGCCCCGGGGAAAAGATGTCCGGAGGCGGAGAGCCATCCCGGCGGGCCCGCGCACTTACCGGCGTTGTTCATCTTCCACCGCAACTTTGCTCGCTGGCTGCCCCGGGCGGCTCAGAGCATGGTCCCGGGGGCCGCCGCCGCCCTCGCCCCTCGCGGACGCGCCCGGCCCTACGGCCCCTCCGGGGGCGCGGGAGCGCAGGCGGGGCAGCCGGAGCCGGAGCGGCGGGGCTGGGCGGGCGGCGGGGCCGGCTCGGGGGCGGTCAGCGCCGCGCGCCTCCGCCCTGCCCCGCGCGCGGCCCGTCGGGGGCGGTGGCGGCGGCCGGGGCCCGCACGGCCGGCGGCGCGCGGGGCTGGGCCGGGCGGGGCCGGGCGGGGCCGGGCGGGGCCGGGGCGGGCGGGGCCGGGGCCGGGGCGGCCCCGCGCAGGCATCCCCCGCCGCGCAGCGAGGCCGGTGGCTCCCGCGGGGCGCGGGGGGGGGGGGGGACGGGTGCCCAAGGGCGCGAACATTTAAAGGCGCAGCGGGTTGCCCTGTCCTCCGTCCCCCCTTCCGCGTGCCCCCGCTCCCTTTCCACCGCCCGTGGTCCCTCTTTGCACCCTCATTGGTCCCCCATCCCCCTCCCGCCGCCTCCCCTCCCTCCCTCCGTATCTCCTCCACCCCCCCTCCCTCCTTCCGACCCCTCCATCCATCCTTTCCCCCCCTTCATCCTTGTCCTCCCGTCCGTCCTTCCCTCCTCTCCCTCCTTTCCCCCCTCCATCCATCCTCCCCAATCCACTCACACCACCCCCCCGTGGGACACGACCGCCCCAGCCTCCGAGCCCCCAGGCAACGAGGCTCGGGGAAGCCCCCCCCCCCCGCCCCCAGCCCCGCCCCGCCCCGCCCCGGGCGTTTTCCCCTGGCCCGGAGCATCCCTGCGGAGCCGACAGCACCTGCTGCTGGAAGCGGTGCCTGAGTGCAGGGAAGCCGCGGACGGTCCCTGCACGCCAACCACGCTTGCTCCGAGCAGTTTCAGCCAGCTCCAGGCTGCTGTCTTCTCCCCGCTCCCGCTCCGCAGCCCCTGGCTCAAGGCACTCAACGCGGGCGTCCTGTGGCTGGGCCCCTCTCCCCGCTGTCGGGCTGGCAGCAGCGCTGAGCCCCAGACAAGCACGGATCGCCCCCCTCCTCTCAATGGAGCCATAATGTAGCCCCGCTCCCTTTCCCCGTGGAGCTGGTATTGTTCACGCAAGAAAGCGCAACTTTGCACATTTCCCTCCCCTGGCAAAGAAACCCCAGGAGGGCTGAGCTGACCCCCAGGGTCTCTTCCCTCGCCGGGGAGGGGCCATTCCTCGCCAGGGCAGGACGGTGTAGCCATCCCGGAGCCCTGCGTGCCAGCAGGCTGGGGAGGGGGAGAAGCAGCACATTGTACCTGCCCAGTGTCCAGGCTGGGGGGTGTGTGAAGCAGTCAGGTCCTGCTTTGACATTTTGAATCCCACAGAAATCATGACTATTGCTAACACCATTCAGAGCAACTTCATTTTAGACGCTGTTAGTTCTGCTTTTGCAAAGTACCTAATAACTAACATCATCCTGCTGGCAGATGCTCTGTAGTATAGTCAAAGCTCTTTTTCCTGACCTTTCAATGCTGTCTCACTGTGACTGATGGGCTGCAGAGTGCCTTGCACATTAGTGCACAGACTTCTGAAGAGAGAAAGCAAGCAGTGAGGGAACTGGGAATTAAACCGTTCTTTCTGTGGGCTTGAGTCTCTCCCACTGAGGCTGATGTCCAGGAATGCTGGGCTCTGGTTCTCTAGGGGACCCTGGTTGTATCACTATACCTCCGAA
Source organism: Pelecanus crispus (assembly GCF_030463565.1). Taxonomy (NCBI): domain Eukaryota; kingdom Metazoa; phylum Chordata; class Aves; order Pelecaniformes; family Pelecanidae; genus Pelecanus; species Pelecanus crispus. The sequence goes on from NC_134649.1 coordinate 51,872,135, forward strand.
CAAGCATTTGCAATCCTGTATGGTTTTGGAGACACATAAATTCACGGTACCAGCTCTTTCATTACTACTCTGACTGACATAGATGAGGAGATGGAAAGGCCTGTGTATTCCCTCATAGCGTAACACGCCTGGTGTGCGCCCTGGTGCATGGAATGAAATGGGTTTCCCTGGCCCACCTATGGCCAGCAGTCATCTGGCCTTCTCCCATCTTCATGTACTCGTCCCCGATTTATTCTTTGCACCTGCAGCCTCGATGTCTGTGTCAGTCAATACAAATAACTTATGTCAATAGAAAGCATCATCTGAAGCGGCTTCAGGAATACCGATTTAGGGTCTTGCAAAGTGTGGGAAAAAGTTTATGTGACACAATGAAAAAGAAAGCTCAAGTAAAAAAATCAAGCACAGTACAGGTGATTTGGAAAAATTTCCTTAAATATGTTTTCCAGGAGAATAACTTTTTGGTTAAACAGCTGCAAAACACTAATGCAGTAGGGGAGGGGGCAGCAGGAAGGAAAGAAACATGTTTTCATGGAAGAACTGAGAATGTGGGCTGCAGAATTTGCAGGATTTTCCTAATGACACAGTCTAGGTAGCAGAGTTTTCTCATACCTAGATACATAATGGAAAAGTGTTGGTTAAGTATGTTACTAGCAAACCAAAGCCTTTGTAAAAGTGATTCTGCAAATAGACCAGGTGGTCTTGTAGTTGCTGTGCTATTTCTAATGCGCGCTTCACTCAAAATCCTTTTTCGTCTGCTGTAGGGCAAAGAACTATGATACTTCATAGGTTTTGATCCAAACGACCAATCTGTAAAAAATTCCATGGAGCAAAGAATGACTCTTTTCTCTCTCCTGTTTTCTGTGAAAGGAGCTAAACACTCCAGCAGAACCCTGTACTTAACGACAAGGGGACAACTCCTGCTCCTACGTTATGCCGGTAGCTTGGAGTCTGGCTGAGGGGCAGGCATTACCCGTGATTAGTTTTGTGACCTAGCTCTGGAAAGGGTGAGTGCTTCTCACAAGTTCCTGTCTGCCTGTTCTCAAATCTGCTTCCTGCCGCAAAGGGCAGGCTGCCAGGGCACCTCCAGCAGTCGCTGAATCCTCTCTTTCATCAGAACATGATTGGTTTGAACTTTGAACTGGTTTGTGTTGGTCAAAAATGCAACACGCACTGCTACAAGATACTGCGCTGTTCACCAAGGAATGTATTCCTGAGCAGTTCAGACTAATTGTGGACCCCAAGGACTCTGCTGCATGGGCAATTAAGCTACAGTTTGGGTGCAACAGGGAAAAAGAAACAAACATCTGTGCAGTGATCACTATCTTAAAAAAAAAATCGAAAGTATATTTAGTAAGCAGAAGGCTTATATTCTCTTTATTGTCAGTCTAAAAGACAATCCAGGGTATAATTTCCTCTGTTGAAATGATGAAAAGCTTTAGGAGCTTTATAGCTAAATGCAAATAAGAACCATAAAAGAACTGCTTGAATTTGTCAGTTTATCCTCTAACCCTCTTCAAAAATAATGGGGAATGATCTGTATTACAAATGGAAGAATGGGAAGGTGAATGCATATGAACATGTTCAGGAGGTGCTGAAGGGTCAAATCAAACTTTTGCAGCCAAAGGAGGAATCTCCACTTTTGCAAGCGTATACTGCAATGAAGACTATTGAAGGGTGGAGGCCACACCACGTAAAACACTCCTTGAAGCAAGGAGAGTTCTGCACAGAGGAATCATCTTCCCCAGGGAGAATCCGTGACTTAATTGACTAGAAGTGAAATCAACACATCTTTTTTCATTACTCAATTACTGAAATAAATGAAGCATATGTTTTTTAAATAATTCCAACCAACTTTTAATAAGAAGATGACTTTTAACAAAGGGTTTCCTTCAAAACATAATCCAACTATCCATTTAATAAGCTTAATGAATTTTAAAACTCAGGTGAACATTCTAGGCTTATAGGTTCCCATCCAGCAGATGTTTAAGTACATGCTTAAGTCTGAGCAAGTGCATTATCTGTTTTAAGTAGGGCTACTCCACATACTTAAGTGCCCTATTAGATCACAGCTATCTGGCATGTTGGAGTCTTATTTTTAATCATTGTAACATAAACTAGCACTCTGGTTTGCCATTTTAATGAAGCTCTAGAGACTGTCTATCATACTACACTACCTGCGCATCCTAATTGTTATTTTTAAGCCTCTTTCTGTTATTATGTAGAGGTGTTCTTCAAGATGAGGTCTGCTTCATTGTAAGCAGTTTTTCAGGGCATTTTTCATGATCTTTCACACTGCTATCTCTTCTTCATTAGGGTCTATATGTTTGGGTTTGGGGTTTGGGGGTTTCTTTTTCACTGTTTTGGTGTCAGTGCCCTTACTAAAAGGAATTTTCTGGCATCAAACTAAGAATACAGTACTGGGGGGGGGGTTGAACTAAACTTCCTACTTCCTAGTAGGTTCAATTTCAGAAACCAACATTGCCTTATAAATGTTTACATGCATCTGGTCTTAGTTGCCTGAGAAAACACCTATTTTCATGTTATTTTGGTATTTCCTGGTGCCTTGTAGCTTGTAGCATGCCACCCGGGAAACCACGGGACAGGGAGAGGTAGTGTAAGAGCACTCACCCCTGTTGGTGATTTGGCAAAGCCCAAGCGTGTCGATCCATAGGACAGAATACATAGGGCAGCTAATCTGTTGTGTTTATCTCTGTAAGGGTGCCTGGGACATCTGAAAGGCTTAATATATGGGGGAAAGTCTGTTACGTTGGCATGGATTCATGCTGATCTGATCAGGTCTGCTTTAATATTATTGTACATAAGCATTTCAATTATTCATGGGTAAGCTGGTGCTGCATGTCACAAAAAGTGAAATCATTTACTAAAGCAGGATGGCAAAAAGTGAATACATGTTAATAACCACATGCATTCCTTGGGATGGCAGATAAAATTAAATGTAAAATGTGGGCAGCTGTGATGAGCTAAGTATAGTAATAGCCACCTATGGTAAATACTGGTAGGTAAACACTTTTTAGGTACTTATCTTTGCTGTGGTGGAATAGTGCTGGGGGCAGTTGTAGACTTGATGTCATTGTTGTCTGATGACAAATTCCTGTCTGTGGAACTTTGTATACCCTGCAGTGACTGGTATGTCATCTCTCCCTCACTTTCTTGGTTTCTTTTTCCTCTCTGCTCAAAAGCCTGCCTGACACCGAGAGGCTCAGAGCCAGAATAGTAGGGAGTGCTGTGCGTGACAGCTTGTCACTGGCCAGTTGCCTGGGGAGCCACGAGAGCCATTGCCAAAGAGGTGTTGTATTAGGATTTAAGGTGCATTGGCATGAATGTGTCTTTGGTCTGCAGTACTGTAGCACTACAGGATCCCGCAGTTTGAAGTTAATGCTCTCTTGAGAGCTGTTGGTAGAGAAGGAAGCTGAAGGACCATCCCTCGGATGATATCGGAAGCTGAAGGACCATCCCTCGGAAGAAGGTGACCCCTTCTTTGGGAGAGAGAAGTACAAACAAATGCTGTCAAGTGTTTTGGGGACTGAGATTAAATCCTTGACCCTCCAGGAGCCCATCAACTAGCTACACTAAAAGTGTCCTAAAGTGAAGCTTGCTCATGTCAAAGTTGACAGCATTATCTCCTCATCTTGGTGCAATTTGGTAGAATACTTGCTGGCGTATAAAGATAATTTCTTCTTTTTTTTGAGCACCAATGTACCTTTTATGATAGACAGTTTGCTCGCTGCCTTCACTCTACATTTGTGCTCTTCTTTACGTCAAAACTGATAGCAAAGCACCTGTCAAACATGTCACAGTCTTGGTCCTGAAGAGTTTACATCCTAATCAAAGGCAAGAGAAGACAAGTGAAGAAAAACACAAAGGGAGTGGAGAGGAAGAGAAGAATGGGAGAGTTATAGCTAGAAGATGATGAATATTCTTTCCTGTACCAGCAGTTTGTTACTTTGTAGCATATCTTTTTTGCAGTACCTATTTTTTGCAATAAAAGAAAAGGTATTACAATTGCCAGTTATTCGTGGCTAACACTGAAAACATGCTGTCCATTATCTAGTTATGGGAGTTCATCACAGACTGCAGGAGACAGATAGTTGATTTTGAGGGATGGTTGATGTGTGCAGACCCCGGAATGCTTTAGGAGCAGGAGGCTAGGAGGATAGTGGAGTCAGTTCCTGGGAGACCAGTCTGTGTTTGTATTCCTTACAAAGGAATACAGCTGTGCAATACTCTAAATATGTCTTTTACTCTCACTTAATCAAATAAACATCTGATTGTTTCACTCACCATTTTCAGTAAAGGGCCCCTAGCAAGAGCACCAGTCCTCTGAGGAAGGAGGTTTATGCGCTTCCATTCAGGTTCCTGGTACCATCAAGGTTTCTCTGATGCATCAAGTTTCTGAGATTTCTATCGCTTAGTATTTTTGTAAAAAAATAATATTCGTAGGCAATGGTACAAAATCTGAGAGCTTATACAATGCCACAGTTGGGTCCAGTCATTCCTCACTGCCATGAAGATTTTCTTTCCTTCTCAGCTGCCCAGATGCCTGCTTCTCAAGTCCTTGCTCAGTTTTGGCCCATGTCTTACCCATGCAAAGCTTTGTTTAATGTAACTTAGCTTGGGGAAGGATATGTCCAGAAATATGTTTACCTTTACTCAATGGGATGTGAGAATCCTGCACTCCAAAGCACTTGGTGCCCGTATTTGCAAAAGGTCAGTAGAGCTCTACTGGCAACAAACAGAGAAGTAGCTGAAAAGACACTTCTATGGATTTACCTACTGCAGGTAGTCCTGTTTTTCTCCAGCCTTTCACACCCTGTCAGACGCTGTCTGTTACAGAAAGCACCAGAGGAAATAACATCACAGAGAATCAAATTGTCAGCTGGGAGCTGAAGGATGGCAGATGGGTGCTTCAGACATCGCTCAAAGTGAGCAAGTGTAAGTGACGAGCAATACCATTGAGGGTCAAATGTTATGCAGGTGTAAAAGTGATGTCAGTGAAAGAAAAATTGGGCACTGAGTCAAAAAGGCTGAGACTTGGCATAAGCAATGTCAACAGCAGCTCTAGTTTCACTGGGGCCAGAGCTGAATTTCACGCCTGGAGGTCAGCAAGCGTTCTTGGTAAATTTCATCTGAAAAATGGGAAAAAAACCACCACCCAGCTGGATAAATGTTGACTGGTTTCCTGCGTTTGATGAGACCATGCGTTTGACACCCCCAATACATGCAAGTCTCCAACGGCAGTGAAATCATCCAGAGAAAAGGCTACAGCAATGATGATTATTGCTACCTCTGAGCGTTGTTTTGAACCACAACAATTAATTATGTGCCTCATTTTTATCAGGGCCATATACTGGGTGCAATGTGCTGTGTGAGAGGTACATATAGGGAGGAAGCCGGACACCCATTTCCTCTCAGTATTTGGATTTGTTTTGGTCTCACTCCAGTGTCAGTCTCGCTCCAGGCACCTTCCACCACAAGTCCTCTCCCTAACTCTGCAACCCACTCATCACCGGGGCCTTCTCGGCTATGGCAGACCTTGGCTGCATTGATTAGCACAGCCACTGACCTGGAGTGGGGCTGGCAGCTGCGTTCTCCATTTCCTGCCCAGGCATCTGCTGCCTGATTGGAGGAAAACAGTTCTTAAACCTTCTTCAAAACAGGAAACTTCTCTTCTCCCTGCTTCCTGAGGTACAGGAACCGTCTCCACAGCAACCCCTGGACAAAGGAGGCTCCTATTAACCACTGGGGTGCCATAACGGATACAGTGGAAGGTCATAATTCAAGCCATAATCTACCCTGAAGGCTGGAAAGTGCGTCTTTGTGCACCACTCCTCCCACCCCTCTGTGCCCACGCTGTTGCCTCATTACACAGTCTGGAGGTTGATTAGCAGATGATAATCCTATCCATTAGAAGCATTTGTAAACGCTTTTCATCTTCATGTCTAAATACTGATCCTGTGTCAGCAACCTCTGGAACATAATTTTGTAATATTAGTATTGTCCGTCCACCTTCGCATTGGAGAGGTGACTGAACATAGCAGCATTGTCACCCTCTTGGTTTTGTTTGCATAGTGTATCTTAGAATCATAGAATCGTTTAGGTTGGAAAAGACCTTTAAGATCATCCAGTCCAACCATTAACCTAGCATTACCAAGTCCAATATTGTTATTGTATAACATTACCAATCTTAATATTGTAGTCCTTTTTTTTTTTTAATGATCACTTCTTGTATCCCACAAGTATCATATGACTAAAAAATATTGACATCTCATGTTTTGCTCGTTGAGTAGTTTCCCATTTATGATCAGGCCTCCTTGAGAAGTCTGAAGCGGAGCTTTCAGAAAATCACTTGTAGTTTGAATGCGGTCCATTGTAGTCCTGGAGAAAACGATACGCATGCTTATAATCGGCAGTTTGCATCATTGAAGGACAATGGCTAGCAATGGCTAGCAGAGCCAGTGGGGTATAGCTGAAATGAGTATTAACTTCTGTAATTCTGTATTTGCACAGACAGTCAAAAATTTGGCTTTAAAGTTCAAATTTGGTGGGTTCTTTTAAAAAATCATGGAGGTCAGCTGTATCTGATAGGGGGTTAAAGGGCACCTCACAGAATAAAAGCAAATGCAATAGGTGAAAATGGTAAACAGTGAGAAATCCTTCTTATTTTTGGTTTTGGACATAAATTCTACCTACCTGATCACCTTTTCACAGCAAATGCAAAGTCACAGAGCTGTCCCTGTCTGCTCCACCCATAAAACTGAGCCATTTGGATGTCTGAGTGTTTTTCCTGGTGTTCAGGCTTAAGGAAATAGAGCAGTAGGACAGAGCAGCATTCAGAAGTTACCCTTTCCTTTGCATTTAGCTCCTTTCTCACCAAATACTTCCTGAGAGTAGAGTGCTACAGGGGAGGATCCCCTCAGACTATCCAATTTCCTGCCAGCACGCTATGCTGTTGATCCTAGAACGGCTGCCTTCAAAATCTAGGCTAAGTATTTCACATATGTCTGTACGTATAGTAATCTGCCATGTATTACTGATCACAGGGGGAAGTTGTTATGTACTTGTGGCTTATGTCTGCTGTAACCCGGGCCACCTGAATGCGTTTGCCACTAGTGAATAGAGAGGCCTTGTAGCAGAAGGGTTTCTCATTAAGTTTCCTGTGATTTTCATACACACAGAAGTGTGTCCTTTCACTGCAAGTGTTTTTTAAAAGAAGAAGCAAAGTTTGCTGAGAGAAGCAATTTATTTTCATAGATTGGCTAATCTGGGTCATAAAGCAGATGCCTTCATTCTCTTCCCCAGATTAGGTGAAGAAACAGTAGGTTTTAAGCTAAATAGAAGCTGGATGTACCTTTTCTTGTTTTTGCCTAGCTATAAATGTAAGAAGAATGTAATGAGACACAAGATTGCTCCTATGGTGTTTCCAGTTCATCACTGTTTCTATGACTTCTTCTTTGGGGGAAAGAACCCTAAACCTAGCTGTTAAAAGTTGATGTTACGCTGCATGAGGAGAGGTAATATAAAAGTGGTGTGATCAGAATATGGAAACATTTTTCACAGTGGCCTGGATTGTGGGATAAACTGCTTGTGATATATCTATGGATTTTTATGCAGGAAGCTAGACAATATTTTACCTGCATTTCCATCACTCCAGGACACCTTTGGTTTCCTCTAGCTGTGGCTGAATCAGACCCTTTTCGTGGTCAGTCTGAGGATGGTTTTTTACATGCCTTAGTCAAGGCAACAGTGATGGAACCAGTTGTGTATCAGGGTGATTTTAGCCCATTACTTCCATATCATTACAACACAGATACAGGGCCTCTTTAAATTTCTTACAGTGCTCTGCACACCTCTAATGAAGCCATTAGAATTCCAGTCATGCTAGTTCTGGGACATTTTTGCATCTCCCCATGTTTTCTAAGCACCCTTTTTCCTGCCATAATGAAGGATTCTTCACAGTCTTGCGAAGTGCTGTGACTTCAGCATAATGGACACTGAGGAAATGAAGTGGGAAAATAAAACGACTTTGTTCTACATTTTTTTTTTCTTCCTTGGGCACCTGTTTGTGGGAGAAGAGTTTTAAGTCCATTTTTGGCAGAACCTGTTGAGCACTGGTGTGGGAGGACTCAGAAAACAAGTGGGTCTGCCTTGGGACCAACTTTCCCTGCTGCAAGCTGAAGAGAGAAGGGAGCCAGAGAGGCTGGGAAGAAAGAGGTCTGTTTCTAGGACTCACTGTGAACTGAGAGGGATTTAGCTCCTAGTTTATGGTGCTCCTTACACACCCACAAGACCATCCTGGACCCTGAGACCTGCCAGGCTGCTTACATTAAACCACAGAAAGGTTTGGAGTTTGCCTTCGGCTGGGCTGTGGACCTGGTGTGTTCTACAGAGGCTGCCCCCACTGTGGCTCCTTCATCCTCCCGAACAGGGACCTTTCTGCGGGCAGCCTGCCAGGAGCCACGTTGCTCCAGCAACTCTGAATGGTGCGGACGCAGCCTGTCTCTGCCCACGTACCCATCCTTGGCTGATCATTCTACTAGCCAATTATTTACAGCAACTGGATAAATGAGTGGGTTTTTAGATTCTCTTCTCCATGGATAGCTTTGGTGACATCCATTCATGAAGAAGGAAGGCTGTGACTGACCAGGAGGCAAAAATACACTGCATAGTACTGCAGATCTGAGCGGCAAAAGAACTCAGTAACTTCCAGTGAGCAGGAAAAAAAAAACCCAAATGCAGCAAATAAAAAACATGTTTTTCGCAGCAGGGACTTCAAACATCCTCCATTTTTCAGCAAAAAAAGGACCTATTTGTTTCTGGCTTTTAAAAAAAGAATATTACTTTTTGTGTGTTTTGCCAACAGCTGATAAATATTTCTGCGGATGGACTATCAAAGAAAAACATGTTTTTCAGTCTCTACCAGCATTTTACTTCCTTGCTTTACACAATCGCAGGAGAGAGTGAGCAGTGAGGTAGGCGGGGGTAGTTGTGCCTTTTACTATATGTCTTTTTTTTCCCAGATCTAGTTTTGCTTACAGATATAAGACAAGGCAAAACTTGTTTTTCTTCATCAAGAAAGGAAACTACACTAGTTTTTCTGCCGGCTTAAAAATATATATATTCTTCTGCTCCAAAGGTCAAGCTGATGACCTGCATTTCATTTGTGAATAACATTTTGAGACATGCTGGCATTTTCCAGATTGACAGCTGAATAAGTGCTTGTGAGGGCTTGTGCTTTTGAAGAAATGCGTGCCAAAAATATTAAGAATGGTTGTCATTAGGCTTCTGTTTATGTATATAAACATGATGTTCTTACAGGTATTGGTAATTCTGTGCAAATCCATGATCTGATTCTAAATTCAGAAATGGACCTAAAGTTACCAGCATGGTAGAAGCTGAGAAACTGTGTAGTATTAGCTCATTTATATTGCATTTATTGTAGATTATACTTCTAACAGAGTAACTTGTAACAAACATCTTGGGTCTTATATAGACACATGCATGACATCAAGGTGAGCTTTTTCTTAATATATATGGTATAGATATGCCAAATAGAACTACACTTGCAAGTGCTAATTATAGCGGTGCAAGATCTTAGCAGCCCTTAGTACTGCTCATGACGGCACGTGTTCTAGAAAATCAGGTGTGTGCATGTAAATGTACAAGCATGTATTATTGAGTGTGTAAGAAATTTTCAGATGCAGTCAGTGGGCCTCAATGCTTTAATTTGTTGAGCCCAGCCTCAGCTCATTTGAACTTGACCTGCAGAAATGCTGACTGTCTACAGCTCTAGTGGGAGCCGTAGGTGCTGTGGATGTTAATGGGCTAAAAATCTTTAATTGGCCTAGCAAAAGGTGAAGAATCTGAATTTTAGTAGCCGCTTTGAAAGTCTCTTTATGGGTGTTCTCTGCTTTTAAATTCTTACTTGCAGCCTGGCTTTACACTTTCTATCTAATTAAAATGTTTTGGCTTCTTGGTGGAGTGATATGGGTGAATAGAAAATTATATGACTTTAGACAAAGTTATCGCTTTACATTTCCCTGGAAAGCCATATGCCTGATTAAGTGATCTTGTGCGGATAAACCATGGTTATTTGGAATTTTAACAAAGATAAAAGTGCAATAAAACCTGGGGACTTAACAAACCTGTTCATAGTGTAGTAGGTGTTGGTGAAATAAAAATACTTGGTCTGGCTCGACAGTTTGTCTGGTGAAACAGATACACAAAGCAACAGCAGTTTTAACGTGTGTTAAACGTCGAGTACTGCGTCAAGCGGCCTCCCCTGTTACCTGTTGGGCAGCTGACTCCGGTCTGTCTTGTTCAGCTGATCATTTGTGGCAATAGTGACAAAATCTAAGGGTTGCTAGTGACATCATGCTGGCCAGGGTGTGACATGCAAAGGCAGAGCTTGCTTCTTAGCTGGGCGTTGGAAGAACCAGAATTTGCATGAGGACGGTTAACCCGGAAGCTGCGGTGCGTCACTTCCCGTCTGGCTCCGCAGGAGCGCAGGGCGCAGGAGCGCAGGAGCGCAGCGTGCAGGGGCGCAGGGCCCGGGAGCACAGGGCGCAGGAGCGCAGGGGTGCAGGAGCGCAGGAGCGCAGCGCGCAGGGGCGCAGGGCCCAGGAGCACAGGGCGCAGGAGCGCAGGAGCGCAGGGGCGCAGGGCCCAGGAGCACAGGGCGCAGGAGCGCAGGAGTGCAGGGGCGCAGGGCCCAGGAGCGCAGGAGCGCAGCGCGCAGGAGCGCAGGGTGCAGGAGCGCAGGAGCGCAGGGCGCAGGAGCGCAGGGGCGCAGGGTGCAGGAGCACAGGGGCGCAGGGTGCAGGAGCGCAGGGGTGCAGGAGCGCAGGGCGCAGGAGCGCAGGGCCCAGGGGCGCAGGAGCGCAGGGGTGCAGGAGCGCAGGGCGCAGAGCACAGGAGCGCAGAGCGCAGGAGCACGGAGCGCAGGGCGCAGAGCGCAGGGGTGCAGGAGCGCAGGGCGTAGAGCACAGGAGCGCAGAGCGCAGGGGCGCAGGAGCACGGAGCGCAGGGCGCAGAGCGCAGGGGTGCAGGAGCGCAGGGCGCAGGGCGCAGAGCACAGGAGCGCAGAGCGCAGGGGTGCAGGAGCACGGAGCGCAGGGCGCAGAGCGCAGGAGCGCAGGGTGCAGAGCGCAGGGGTGCAGGAGCGCAGGGCGCAGAGCACAGGAGCGCAGAGCGCAGGGGCGCAGGAGCACGGAGCGCAGGGCGCAGAGCGCAGGGGTGCAGGAGCGCAGGGCGCAGGGCGCAGAGCACAGGAGCGCAGAGCGCAGGGGTGCAGGAGCACGGAGCGCAGGGCGCAGAGCGCAGGAGCGCAGGGTGCAGAGCGGGTCCCCTCCAGCTGCCCCGGGGAGTCTCAGGCTGCTGCAGGGCTGCGCGTGGCGCCGCCAGCCGGTGTGAGTGCCACTGGTAAAGGACAGGAGATGGATGCCGAGGTAGGCCAGCTAGCTCATGACCACCACACTTACTGTGCTTTGTCCAAGGATGTGGCTGGTACCCCGGTGGGATCGTTGTGTTGGGAATATGACTTTGATGGACAGGTAAACAAATCCTCCGGGTCGCGCAGTGTGTGGCCAAGCAGGCCCTCTGTCATATTACGTCACTTAAGCCCACGTGTTGCACCCCTGTTGTCATTGACTCTGCTGTCTGAGCAGTTCACGGAGCTCATTGCTATTTCTCTAGGGGGAGGCCTGCTGTTCATTTTACGGTGCCCATTTTCCCTGGGAAACGTTCATCTTTTGCTTATTTTTATACCTGTTGACTTCTTCCTGCTCAGATGCTTTTGGGACGGCTGGTGGGGTCTATACCCATTCCCTGGAGCGTGACTTGCATTAAATGCAAGTCATGAGCATTTTGGCAGAGATTTTTCCACCCAAGAAGTCACGAGGGACAGGCAGAGAGGAATGCTATCTTTCCCTGATCAGGCAGGTGCAGCAGGCTAACTTTCGGACACGTGCTACTGATTAAATAACTGCTGGTCAGCACCACAGTAAAATTGTCCTGTTGCTTTTGAGCACTGAGTTAATGTTGCGCTTTTTTACCTCAGGGAGAGTTCTGGGAAAGCAACAAAAGTCTCCTTCCTCAAAAACCCAGCACTTCTGTGTAATTATTTCCTTGGAAAAACTAGCTTCCTGTTTTCAGCCCTTCTCCAGCAGAGCTTCCTCATCCCCCTGTGAAGCTTTCACTTCGACAGCCTCATGAGACAGTGGCAGCATCTCTTTACCCTGGGACTGCTGGCCAGAGGGCCTTGGGCCTTGCAGACGCACTGGCAGCCTGCTCTGCCCATGGGCACTTGTGCCCTTCAGCCTTGTGCTGCAGCAGGATCAGCCCTGCATTTCCCCCATGTTTGGTGGCTGCGGGGCAAAGGGTTGCAAGCGTTTCTTGGGCTGTCTTGGCAGATAGAGCCTTCCCCTTTGCACCGCTGAGGGAGACGCTGCCTGTGTTAGCTTGAATGTACAAATACAGCTGCTGTTTATTGCCTTGTTTTTCAAGGAAAGCCTTCAGTACGTTCAGAGGCACAGGGAATTTCCACTATTTTTCTCAATGTTCCCCCCACCTTGGCCTTCGGACACACACATTGTGTTGTTTTGACGTAATTTCAAGCAAATATTTTGCCACCGAGAGGCAGTGCAGGGTCACAGAGGTCCTCCAGGCTTGGGCTTCAGGCTTTCAGCCCTCCCCAGTAAACAATAGCTCTATAACTCATTAAAACTCCCTTTTGATTACTTTTTCCTGTTTCTGATTGTTTTGGAGCAGCAGGGGTGGATTCCGCACTCAACAAACTTCTTTTTCCTGCTGCTAAATTTAAATGTCTCTGAGCTGAAAGCAGTTGCTAATCTCTTTGACAATAACTCCATCAAATAGAAATTACAACTGTAAACAAGATTTTAGGCTATTTATGAATGCTACAAGGGAATTGTGACTTGGTTATGCAAATAGTTTTTTATCTCTAGGAATTTTTTTTTAACTGTGTTTTTTCAGACAGAAAAGTTACCCAAACAACTAGCACTTTCTCTCCTGGTTACTGTAACCTCCTCATTTTCAGATTTGGTAATAGTCAGCTTTCTCCCATCGTGGCCTGCATGAACAAAGCTGGTAGTCACCTTCCTTGCTTGTCTCCTACCCTCTTCAAAGTCATGCATTATCTTCTGCTTCACATCATTGATTCAGCACTCCTATCTCTGTCTCCACAGTTTTTCACTGCATGGTTTTCTCCTGCTTGCAAGTCCCCTGATTTATATGATCTACCCATAAAACTCCCTTGCCCAGCTGAGTTTCTTGCCAATTTGTACATTCCATCCTTTTTTATACCAGGAGTAAGCTCCTGAAATTTTTCTACCACCTCCTTTTTCCTTGTAGGCCAGATATAGATTAATCAATTAATAATTTTCTTTAATGGACAGGAAGGAGAATTTAGGGAAGTGATTTGCAAAGAATCCAATTCAAAGGAAAAATATGTGCATATTTATCCATCCACATCCTTGTATCACGTACAGTGCCCCCACATATCTAGACCCTAATCTGCTTAATCTGTACTAATCTAGCATAAAATGTTTTTTGTAGGTATAGTGCAAAAAGTGATAAAATAACCAGTTGAAATGGAATCTATATAGCATGGGTCTGCATGTGAATTTAATTAGCAAGACAATAGTTTATTTATGTTATTTTTAAACCTATGACTAGGATCTATGGGAGAACAAAGTATGAACATGCATCCAGATACAGTGTGTACTGAAGACCTCTTGGTCAATTTGCTGTTATTATTTGTTAAGCATGCCAAAGAAAAATATGTTTTTCCTGCCGGAAGAGCTGACATCTTGAACAAAACTGAAACAGACTACAAGAAGCTGATAAATACTGGTATTTTTATTAGTTCTGTTGCTATTGGCTCAGTTTTAAGCACACTCTGAGCAGAACATCTGTAAGATGACACAGTGTGGTAGATCCTAGGGTGGACTCTGCGCCTAGAAAGCAGAATGACAAAAAGACACTTCCTGGAAAGAATTACAGAGCTTTTTCTTTTTAGCAGCCTAGCTACCAAAGTTGTCTTTTGCAGTAGGATCCGGGGACAGAGAGGGAACTGTTCCATCTTTAGCAGGTACTGTGTAGCCCTGCAAGGTTTGCTACCACAGTAATGAAACTATGGTACCTGCTCTTAAGGACTACGGATCCAGGTGTAATAGGCAAATTGGATAATATCTGCCCTGAGCTTCACAGAAATCCTTCTGTAAACCTCCTGGAAAGATCAGGAGGATAAACTGGTGCCCTCCAGAGGGGTGAATGACTGCCACTGAGCAAGTACACAGCTCTTGTGTCCTAATAGGACATGCTTATTCTCAGCAGGTTCCCAGTGGCTTCACCAGGATTACACTAGAAGAGAATCTGGCCCAGTGTTTGTCTTCAAGCCACCTCCCAGGTCTGTGCTCCCGTAACTACATGATTCTGAGTATTATGTAATTGACCTCATTTAACCTACTGATTGGCCAAGTCAGCTTAAGTGACTGATCATGGTAGCTCATCCATACTGTGTCTTACTGTATTGGTATGACCCGGCCACCAGACAACCTCACAATGCCTGTGTTTTGTTAGTTTACAGCCTAGGTTTGAAGATTACTAGCTTTTCATCGGGTTCAGCTGAACTGTCAGGCATCTAAATATACATATAATATGCTTAATGTTTACAGACATTTACATATGCACTTGTATATGTATTTACACACATACACTGGTTATTGTGTGCATAGATACATATGTTTACTGTATGTAAATATAAATATGCACACACTGATAATTGTTTTTTAAGAACAGTTAAAGAAAACAACATGCATATGCTCTCCTAAAGAAACTTTGAAAATGAAAAGGAAAATAATTGTTTTCCTGGAACAAATATTCCTGTGTTTCGATTTTTTTTTTGGCATACTATGTAAGAATGTGACTCATATGTTTTTGTGGAACACAATACAAAAAAAGCACACAAATGAGATATGAATTTTTACAGCTGAGCTTCAAAACTGTCTTTCCAACTTATGACCTTGAAAAGATGAGCTAAATATAGGAGGTGTAATTACTCTTCCTCATTTGCTATAGCTCTGCTCTTCAGTTGTATTTTCTATTTTGATTCTGCCATGCTGCATGCAGTGTGGCCTTTGAAAAATAGCAGTGAACTTCCTAAGTATGTTGGCAGTGTCTCTGGCCACACATGCGGTGACCCTATCAATTGCGAGATCCAGATGTGAATGACTGAAATGTGTTTTTCCCAGCAACAGCATTTGGGTCTCTCAGCATCTTCCTGACTGCTCTGTTGCAAGCATTTCTTGGCTGGCTCTGTGGCTTGCTTTGGAGCAGCTGTGAGGCTTGTGGTTAGGGTTATGTATGGGAGGAAGGCTGTTCCTTCACACTGTTTAACTAAGGGAGAGCATGGGGAGCTCACATTTGTCTCTGGAAATCTCTACATTCTGCTCAACTTCAAAGGAGATAAGCATGGGGGGTGGGGATGAAATGATAACAGCTGGCTGGAACAGGGTTTGTTTTCCATAATGAGGTCATTTAGCGAAGCCATAGGATAAAAGAAAGCCTTCATATGTTTCCAGCTTTTCTGAGACCTTTCAGAACAAGCCTGATAAGATGCAGGCACCCTTGTGACTTCTAATAGTTTCAGATGGGGTTCTGTCTCTGAATGGTCATCTTATCCAACTAAGCTTTTCTATTAGCAATTTCAGAGATTTCGCAGTATGCATTTTTCTTCTTCAGCAACTTGGGAAAAGCATGTACCTACCTCTAGGTGAAATCTAGAGACAAAAGTAATTAAGTCTGTCTTGGCTTCTGGTGTTTGTGTGTGTAGCAGTCTTATGAAAAAGTGCAGATGGAAGACGGAATTCTTCCAGATGGTGAAATTGCTATTTTGTGGAGTATTACAGTAACAGCCAAATCATTGGTCCTCTACACCTAGACCCATGATCCCCCAACCCTTTTGGATCCTCTTTCCTATATGCAAATAACTCCACCAAGTAGTCTTTCCATCAAAGCTTTAATTGGAAAAGTTGTGAAGGTAATACGACTCCATAGAGAGCTGACCACAGAGCATCATTTCTGTGGCCTCACAATCCAGCTTGGAATCCACTGACTGAAAAAGCTTTCTGCTGGGGAAAAAAAAAGAAGAATGAGTTTTTAATAAAAGATCTGTTCCTGTGAAAGTATCTGCTTTCTATGACAAGTTTCAATTTTTCACTTTAAAAAAATGTGAAAATGCTATATGCCTTCAAACACCACCAAATCTCTGTTCAGTACAGCATGATAGCGTCCTATGGGCACTGTGCACTTGAATGACAAGGTTCCCTGCACTGGCTTCTTGTTTCCTTTATTGTACTTGGGCCCTTTTGAGGTAAGGATCCTCTCTGCTATGTTTGTGTACAGCATCAAGGGACGGCACCGTCTCTGATTTGGGACAATTTTGTGCTAATGCAATATCCAATGAAAGCTATGGTAGTGATCATTCACCTCAATTTAGAATGAAAGCAATTAAAACACTTCCTACAGTAAAATATGCCCATAAGGATGAAGCTCTCTCTCCCTGTCTCTTTGGTTTTAACAGAATTCAGAGATATATAATTGATTTTGCATTTGCTTAATTTCCTCCTGTTTTCTTTCTCTTTTCTCTCATTTCATGCTCTATTCTCTCTTTTCTTTGACAGAGCTGTTTTTTCAGTCAGGCACTGGATAATATGGTCCTCTTGCCACACATACAAGCTAGACCAAATGCAGGATTTACTTGATGTGTAAGCAGACCCGCAATTTCTGCCCATCTTTTGGATGGGAGATTAATATGGGCACATTAGAGCCAGATGATCAGGAAGCAGGAAAAATGCTCCAAGAAACATCTGAAAAAGTTTCCTTCCTAGAAAACCTTCCTCACTCTCATGCACGACACACAATTTTTCCTATGCAGAAATCTTGCTTTGATGGAAAATTCTTTATCAACCTAAGAACAACTGTCAGGGTTATAGCTGCGATTCTGTTTGTCCTAACACTGATGCCTCCTTTTCTTAACAAAAAATCCTAGGTTTCAACAAAAGTGAAAGTGAAAAGGTTTGCATTTTGCAGCTTGGTCATCGCTCCAGAAAGAGCTGAACCCAAAGCCTGAACTGCAACTCCCAGTCAAAGGCATTTTTAAAATCCAGATCCAAATCTGCTCTTCTAATCTGGACCTAGAATAACTCTTGCACCGTCCATGTTATTTGTGAAGAGTAATTTGCAGCTCTTGGATGTGAGCCCAGTTCTGAAACCGGGTGCTCAATATAATAAAATAGGGACTATATTCCACTAGAGAAAGATGTGCAGGGGACAGAGACAACCAGCTTATTTAAATTTGTTCACCAAAGCTGTCAAGCTGTACTAAAAATTTGGTTAGCACAGTACAGTGCACTTTTCTCTCTCTAAACACAGCAGGTTAATCTATAGAGTATGAAATGAAAAGGAGATGCTACCAATAGAAACATGACAGATCAGGTCCTCTGCATGGACTGAGCAGTGGAACGTTTTTGATTTCATTTAGATGAGGTGTGAGCCCATAGGAAGTATCTTAGCAAAATACATTTTTTTCAAGGGGTTTGATACCATGAAGCTAAACAAACGTCCCACCCATCTCTGCAAGCAGTGATGGTTCTCTTCCTCCCCTGTGGTGCAAAACTCTTTTTTGCCCTCTATTGCATCAAATCTATTCAGTCCTCTCTCCTAAGACCTCTCTGGAACACCAAATCATCTCCTTCTGCTCAAGTATCTCACTAGCTTGTTATGCAGCCTCATTTTTGCCATTTGATATTCTTGTCTCTTCTCTGAGTGCTGTTCGATGACTTGGTGAGAAGGGGATTTCTTCACTACGTAAGTTATCCTTCACGAGAAAACTGGAAGGTTTGGAGGAAGAGCTGAAAATGAGGGTTTGAATTCTTCCACCAAACAGGGAAGAAAAATGTCATGTGGAAATTAATTTTTCTCTTGTATAATTGCTTCCCATTAAGCTGAAATTACTTTCCATACTGTACTGTTGCCACTGAAGTATCATGAAACATCCTTAAGGTTAACAATCTGGCATATTTTGGTCCTGAAATTTGATTGTGGGATACATGTGTCCAATAGGTCATTAGAAGAAGCTAATAACTGCATCTCAAAGCTGAGTTTGCTGAACCCTGTTTTTTGAGGACCCTTTGGAAACCTTGTGTAAAATTCTGTGGCAAAGCAACTAGGGTCTCATAAAGCTGCCTTCCTTGATAGCCACAATTTGGGGGTTGCAAAAGTTAGCTGATGACTGCCTGGAATAAGCAAATCTGCGTTTGCAGTTATCAGTGCCTTGCAAAATGAGGACTGATATAACTTGTTGCCACTCTGACTGAAATAGGTGCTTTTTCAGCAATCAGCAGTCACCTCCATCCAGCAGCAAAGTCTATATATTCCATTTTACAGTGGAGAATTCTTTGGCATTTTCATCTTCCATGGCTGGAGCAATTTATTCAAACTAGGACCTGAATAGGATTTTGCTTCACTTCCACTCTCACAGGCTGGCTCTGTGGAGCTAATTAAATCAAGCCCTGGACCAAGCAGCTGCTGTATTGCTTATATTTATTGACCTCTGAAAGCCAACAGGGGAAGAACATCATTACAATTATAGGATGAACAGCATTTTAAGGAGAAATCCAATGGCTTATTACAACTAATATACCAGACATAGTATTTTATTCAAAAATAATAAGGAAGATGATGAAATTATCGTCATCATCTCCAGCCTAATTTTTCTCTGCCTTTCTTCATTTTCAAGCATGAGTTGTCACCCAGCTCTCCCTGCACTTGTTCCCAGGTGCTGAAGCAAAAAATAAAAAAAAAAAGGATATTACAGAAGACTTTAAGTTTTTGATGATTTCTGTGAAGCACTCGGATACTTTGGGGATAAGTGCTGTGTGAGCACTTTGGATAGAACATATCTAAATAGCAGTATTTGTCTATGTTTGAAAGTGCTAGGCTGCAGAATACCCAAGTGCATTCACTTTGGCAGAACACCAGCAACAGGGACTCTAGGAACAGACGTTTTGTTACAGAAAGATATGTGAATAGAAGGAGATTGGGTCTGAAGCATCCTGACTTTATAACATTTGGACTTTTCAACGAAGCAGCTGCAAATGCAAAAGTACTTCAGGAAAGGTGAGGTGTTTGCCAGACTTTGCCCGAAGTATTTGGGTGTCCTGTAATTGCTGAGAGCAGGCTTGTGTGTTCGGAGCAAGGGAGAGATTTGGAGATGTATGGTTCTTGGATTCATTGTGCTTTCATTTGCCTTGGAGATATTGTCACCAGCACACTTTTATTCCTTAAAGCATCAATCGATCACAAAAGCAGCTCAGCCATTGGAGCTTGTAACACCTGCCAGTGCTCACACAGGTGATGACCAGAGCACCCAAGTATTGCTTAGTACCCACCAAGACTTTCCTTCTTCCTGGTGAGTGGCTTAGCAGAGTTGTGTCAATGGTGACCTTTGAGTGTAGGAGCCTTTTTAATTACGTAGCTTTTCATGCAAGTCTGTCACCTTAGTCTACAAACAGCCAGGACCATCCTGTGGTTGTTCATGCTCACTTTGTTTAGTCTTGCCCTTTTATGGAATCTTTTAGCTTTCTTCCTCTACCAAGACTTTGTTGTCTTGAGTACCATCTGAGGGGATGCAAATGAGCAGTTGATGGTTTGATGGCTACTGCTGGTTGGGAACAAATGAGATCACAGTTATATTCTCTGCCTTTTTGTCTGATTCAGCCAGTACATTGATTTCTCCAAAGTTACTTTCATAATTATCACTCAACAGAGGATACTGAGGTCTCCAAGAAGCTGAAAGAGAGCGCTGTTAACAAACAGTAACCCAGCTCTAAGAATAACCAGGGAACTTTTTTGGGGCCTTCCCTTTAATAGACGTATGACATACGCTTTTAGCAGTTCTCTGCTGGTGAAATGTGCTTCTAAAACAAAGGAAGTTATTTCATGGACATTTACAAGGAATAATGTGAAGCCTTCTAAAACCACAAAGACTGCACATTTCTGACCTACCTCCTATCCTGTTTGTTCTCTATGCATGGATAATCTGTGCAAGTAGTTCTTAGGGAGGTTTGCTTCCCCCAAAATGGATGAGACAAATTATTATTATTTTATTTTACAACTCACAGAGTTATAGCATTGTGAAGTCAGTGGTGCAGGGCAAACCATCTGCCTTTCTGCTGGACACCAACCTAAAAGCATTAATGTGCTTTAGGAAGAAGAGATAACATGGACTCAACATCATGAATCCTCATGCAGGTACACTACCAAGAGATGTACAGTGTTTAAATATATGTTAGCTGGAAGGTCAGGGATAAAGCCCACGATTAGAGCTCATCTATTTCAAACAGGTAATTTATGTACAACTAATAGAGAGAAATGTCTCTCAATATAAGTGGCAGCAGTTCTGCTGAAGTCAGTGAAGCTCTGTTGCTCTTCACTGGGGCTAAACATATCCATGCTGCATAAGCAGCTGGGCTAGAAATTTAAAGGCCCTTTCTCTATTTTTTCTGAATGGTATCACCTTACAGCACTAACATGAGCACTGTTAAGTGCCTGACATTTACTGCTGGCAGCTCTGAAATGTCTTACGGTGGAATGAAGCTCCAGTGCAAGCCCTAGGGATACTATAAGCCTCATGGCAAAGATAAAAGATTTAATATCCCTTTTGTAGTAAAAGCAAAATCTTTATGTCATACTTGTCCTAAGTATTACTGATATCCAAGGACTTGTGAATTAAATTCAGTAAGTGCCTTCTATACTCACTAGTTCATCAAATTCTTTGCCTTATTCTCAGCAAGGACATGTGCCTCCACTGTAAAATGGGAGCAATTGCCATTTTGCATTTTCTTCAGGGATAAAAGGGAACACCTTTTTGCACTGTCTGGAGGTGGGAGTGCTGCTAGGTGACAACTAGTGGGTTTAAAATCTGAATGGGAACTTAAAAGTCACCTTGACATAATACCACACTCTGAGATATTGTTGCTTCCACAGCATGACTGTTCATCCTGCCTGCATGCACAAGCATGGTTTGCTTGTGGTGATCTCCAGGGAGATACATTTCCATATATCTTTCACGCATCTGTCATGACAAGCAATACACCACTGTGGAGTACGCTGTCAGAGATACAGATTTCTGTATAAACAAAACTGCATGAATTTTTCTTTATACTCATGACAGGCTCGTATGAAGACAACAAAACACGTTGGTTGTATATGTTATGCTAATGACTTGTTAAGATTTATTAAGTCAATACCACTGTGTGTTTACATCTTTTTTTAGCTACTCTAAATATATAAAAAAAAAGAGTATGGAGCTTCCAGGTGTGTGGATATTGAGACCAAAGGCTTTGATTTAGCCTCAGAAGAGGAAATAGGGCATGATGCAAAGATCTGTACCTTACAGGCACAGCTAGCAGAGACTGAAGAAGGAGCATAGTCAGCCTTCATGGCTAGGAAGATGAGCTTAGGCGCAGTGGCTGTAGAGAACTTCAGACCTCCTTCTTACCCTGAGACCAGGCATGGCACAGGGGAACTCCTGAATCCAATTTCAGTGACTGGATTTAGCTCATTTTAGCCCTATTATAGACAGGTCTCCTCCTGTAGCAGGGCGATTCGTATGGCTCAGGTTAGATTCCCAAGCTAAGTTAGCTAATTTAGCTTCCCAAGGAGCACCTCACATGCAGGGTGACACTAACTGATACCCAAATGTCTGCATACCTCTGTGAAGGAAAAACCTGGTGTGGGGATGAAACAGGAGCCTTTCAGTGTCCCCTTGTTTTGCCTGGAGAAGACGATGAGGCAAGTTGAAAAGCATAGAGTTCAGCCAGGTAAGGACCCAAAATCTAGCACCAACGATAATTGTAAGGATGAGATATTGGATAGCAATCGGCCAGCCTTGTCACTTGCTCCTTGCAGTTGAACACAAGCACTCACTGAAGTTCATCTCAGCACTGCTGTCCATAAATGCTGTCCATGCTGTATCCAGCATCCCAGCTTGTGTTTGCACTGTCCTGAAATGTCTGAGCTATGCAGTATCTACAATGCAGACACAAAGAAACATTTGTGCTTGCAAATTACAGCTGTCCCCAAGACTGTCAGAGCCTTCAGTAAATTTGTGAGCTGTATATGTCAGTGAGGGAGGATAAAAGGGGAAGGGTGGCAGAGCAGTTGCACTCGCAGCCAACTCCTGCAGAACTTCTGTAGCACTGTCCATTATTTACTGGAAGTCAGCAGCTAAATGAAACTGGTTTGTTTTTTTTTTTCCTCTCACTGTCTGTAGAAGTCAAGTCAGAAAATAACAGTTATTGAGAGAATTCTATATGACCTGAAATGCACTCTAGGCTTTGACATCTGCTGGGTATCAGAAATGCTTGTGTCTACCTGAATACGTGCTGGAGCAGGAGAGCTTTTAATATGCAAACATACACTTCTGTTGTTGATGTGAATTCAGAGGATGTATATCTTTTATCATGAAGGATCCATGTAAGAAACAGCTTTTTGAAATTAGAGAATGTATATTTTTAAGACAGGGGTTGTGTGCATTGTTTTAGGAGCCTGAAAAAGCAGTTAATGAGCATCATTGTGAATGAGGCTCTGTGGGATTGAAGGCAGAGACATATTTGTGATTCCTGCAGGTCTGTGCAGGTGGATGACTGCTTTGGAAGAAAGGACTTGTCAGCCTGGGTGTGATCCCAGCTTGACTCAGGTGTTCAGGTTATGACCTGATCAGCATGTTGACCTGAGGAATGCAAGCAAGATGATTATTGGGGAAATATCCAAACTATTCATGTCAAAAAAATCTATCCATGACCAAAAAAAAAAAAACCAAACACAAACCAACCCTTAAGCACACTTTCTCTAAAAAGACTAAACTTGCTGAAACAGAAAGGATTGGATTATAGTTAACCGCTCACAAGTGATTAAAGGGGGTGTGAACCTTGCTGGCTCTGCATTTCCATGTCCAGGGCTAGCTGTAGTCTCTTTAATGGGAAGTTGTCTCTGTGTCTACATGAACCTACGGAATAAGCTGTACAGAGGTACAAAACACTGAACAACCTAGCCTAGGAACTATTTTAGTCCATATGGCCTGTAAGGCACTAGAAGGTGGGTCCAGTGTCTTCCAGCTTTTGTGTCCCTCACCAACCTAGCCCTTCATGTTCTGGAGTGCTTCCAAGTCCAGCCCAGGTACACAATTTCTCTGTTGTCTCCGTTTCCTACAGTGTTTCCCTTGGGGTCCTTCCTGCATGCCACAAAGTAGATGCCTTGTACCAGTGACCAGACCGTCTCTGCTGGCCATATATTTCCTGATTTTAATTGTTTTTCCTTACAGTGCTGACTTGTATCCACTGACTCTTCAGGGCTTGTCAGTGTTTGTGTTATAAAACGTGATTTTCCAAGAGTTTACAATCAAGCTATAAAAATGTGTTCCAGACTGGAAGTTTGACCATGTGCTTCTATCTCAGTAGCGGAAAGTTGTAAACTGCAGAGAGTGACTTTGGCTGTCTTCAATGAATGGACAAGATTTGATTTCTCATTTTTTCCACACCAGTTCTGTTGAAATATTAACCTTGGTCTGATTGTGCTAAATAAATTCATACAACTATATTGGGCCAAAGCCCATCTAGAACTTAATCTGGCTGCTGCCATAAAAGACAATAGAAAATATTTCTATAAATACATTAGCAACAAAAGGAGGGTTAAGGAGAATCTCCATCCTTTATTGGCTACAGGGGGAAACATAGTGACAAAGGATAAGGAAAAAGCTGAGGTACTTAATGCCGCCTTTGCCTCAGTCTTTAATAGTCAGACCAGTTGTTCTTCAGGTACCCAGCCCCCTGAGCTGGAAGACAGGGACGTGGAGCAGAATGAAGCCCCCATAATCCAAGGGGAAATGGTTAGCAACCTGCTACACCACTTAAACACACACAAGTCTATGGGGCCAGACGGGATCGACCAAAGGGTACTGAGGGAGCTGGCAGAAGTGCTCACCAACCCACTTCCAATCCTTTATCAGCAGTCCTGGCTCAGCAGGGGGGTCCCGGTTGACTCGAGGTTAGCAAATGTGACCGGCCCATCTATAAGAAGGGCTGGAAGGAGGATCCAGGGAACCACAGGCCTGTCAGTCTGACCTTGGTGCCGGGGAAGGTCATGGAGCAGATCATCTTGAGTGCCATCACACATCACGTAAAGGACAAACAGCTGATCAGGCCCAGTCAGCAGAGGTTTATGAAAGGCAGGTCCTGCTTGATTAACCTGATCTCCTCCTGTGACAAGGTGACCTGCTTAGTGGATGAGGGAAAGGCTGTGGGTGTTGTCTACCTAGACTTTAACAAAGCCTTTGATACCATTTCCCACAGCATTCTCCTGGGGAAACTGGCTGCTCATGGCTTTGATGGATGTACTCTTTGCTGGGTAAAAAACTGACTGGATGGCCGGGCCCAAAGAGTTGTGGTGAGTGGAGTTAAATCCACTTGGCGGCTGGTCACAGGTGGTGATCCCCAGGGCTCAGTATTGGGGCCAGTTTTGTTTAATATCTTTATCAATGATCTGCACAAGGGGATCGAGTGCACCCTCAGAAAGTTTGCAGATGACACCAAGTTGGGTGGGAGTGTTGATCTGCTTGAGGGTAGGAAGGCTCTACAGGTTGCCCAGGTGGTCAAGAAGGCCAACAGCATCCTGGCTTGTGTCAGGAATAGTGTGGCCAGCAGGAGCAGGGCAGTGATTGTCCCCCTGTACCTGGCACTGGTGAGGCCGCACCTGGAATGCTGTGTCCAGTTTTGGGCCCCTCAATACAAGAAAGACATTGGGGTGCTGGAGCATGTCCTGAGAAGGGCAGCGAAGCTGGTGAAGGGTCTGGAGCACAGGGCTGATGAGGAGTGGCTGAGGGAACTGGGGGTGTTTAGCCTGGAGAAAAGGAGGCTGAGGGGAGACCTGATCGCTCTCTACAACTACCTGAAAGGAGGTTGTAGTAAGCTGGGTGTCAGTCTCTTCTCCCAAGTAACAAGCGATAGGACGAGAGGAAATGGCCTCAGGTTGTGCCAGGGGAGGTTTAGACTGGATATTGGGAAAAATTTCTTCACCGAAAGGGTTGTCAAGCATTGGCACAGGTTGCCCAGGGAAGTGGTTGACTCCCCATCCCTGGAGGTATTTAAAAGATGTGTAGATGTGGTGCTTGGGGACATGGTTTAGTGTGGACTTGGCAGTGCAAGGTTAATGGCTGGACTTGATGATCTTAAAGGTTTTTTCTAACCTAAACGATTCTATGATTAACATATTTGAAAGCTTTAGTACTTTGTGAGATCATTGGTGCAGTTGGACAAACGTTCATTTTTCAGTTTAGCGTCTTGTCCAAAAACATCTGAAGAGGATATGAGGAAGATTAGTTTAGTCCAAGCTAAACTAGAGCTGACTATTTTAGGCAAGAACAGAAATCCAGCTCAGAAAATGTAATCTCAAAATCCACCCAAAGTGCTTCTTTTACCTTGAATGGAATGCTTCATTTTTCCTTTTATTTCTGTGATTCTCTGTGTCTTCCAAAATTTTTTCTTTCACCTTCAGGACAGATTTTAAAATGAAAATGCTCCTTCAGAATGATGAGTTGGAAAGATTCGTCTGGGGGAACACTGAGAGGAAACATTTTTGTATTTTTCAGATGAAATGGTTTATTTAAAAGGCATTGAAGTATTTTTTGCATGTTTTTCAGAGAGGTCTTCCCTTAGATTTATTTTAAAATTAAAGTGATTAGTCACACCTGAGTAAATCTAGTCCACATTAAGTTTCACTTTTTGGTTAATTTACTATTCTCAGAAAGTTAAATAAACAGCCAGCTCCAGTTATTGGCAATGGGAATGGCACCTGAGATTAATAACAAGTCCCTGTTGTTTGAATACCTCTCCTATATCCATGTTTGAAGTGGATTTGCCATCTTTTGTGGCTTAGAGAGTACCTTGTACTGCCACCCTATCCTAGCCATGGAGAGTATGTCTGTAGCCACCAGCCCTGTTCTCTATCATGATTGCTCTCTGACACTACATCATACGCTCTCTGCCACCTCCCCATTGCTGGATATTCTACAGACCCAGAGGTCACAGCTTGCGTTCTGCTCCAGGGTTAGAGGAGAAGTTATCTCACTCACATACCTACACTTGTCTACAGGGGAATATATCCAAGAGAGGGAATTAGTGAATCCTTTAGTCTTGAAGGTGTTATTTCTGCTGCTGCTATCTTTTTTCTTCTGCTGTGAATCAGTGAACTTGCTTTTGCTTACCTAAGGTGTCCAGCATCTGCATCCAACCTGTCACTGAATGGCAATCCACCCATCCTTCCAGATTCCCTGATTCCTTTCTTGTGCAGCTTTGACCCCATGATGTCAGCAAGGTTTGGCTGCTTCCATAAAGATCTTTGAGGGCAACCACCTGAGAAACAAGACGATCTAAATAATCTGCAACCTGTGCACTAAAGGCATAGGAGGCATCAGCTGGCTTTGATGTTGGGAAGATAAATCTTCCTGGACATTTCTTTTAGACCAGACTGGAAAATCAGATACCTTCGGCTATCATTTGTAGCACAGACCAGACATTGTGGAAGCAAGGTTTGCCCTTGGGTTTGCCTTGGCAACTTGTTGTTGAACCCATGTGCTGTATATAATCTGCATAAATTAAAGTGCACTTTTCATTGAGTGTTCAGGAATAGACCCCGTGAATGGCTTGTGTTCAAAATAAAGATTGTGCCACTCAAGTCTGTATTATACAAATGAGAGTGGATCACCAGGCTTCCTGGGGAGATCCAGATTATGGCTATTTCCATGAAAATAAAAACTGATCTTGATTTTTCCTAGACAGTTCTTGCCAAGGAGTTGAAGTGACTTGTCTCGAAATGGAGTAGCAGCTCCCCACAGACACAGTATGGTATTTATGTAGAAAACAACTGTAAGGAGCCCATGGTGCTTTGGAGCCAGCAGATCACCTACAATCATCCTTGTGATGATGGGTTCACTGGCCATACAGAAATGCAGCTGCCATCTGCATGCCAGGTGGGGAAAGGATGACAGCAACAGTCAGTGGGAATGTGACGTGGGGGATGAAGAGGGCCAAACAGCATGAAGATCTTTGTGTCAGGTTTTCTCATTTCCCATATCTGAATCTATCTGAATTTGGGCTCATTCCTAACTGCTTTATGAGGCATCTCAAGCTGTGTAAACAGTAATGCAATAATGGCAGATCACAATGCACTCATCACAGACCACGAAGAATAGCCTACGAGCCAAGCAATATGCTCTCTCTAAATGATATAATGCTTCTTGCAGACAGGAATATTAATCACCCCAGGAACTGACAGGATCTGATGGAAGAGACTGTTATTAATATTATCTCCCTTGGAAGCATTTGCAATGGTAATAGCAATTTTAATAATGCCAGAACAAAATAAGCTGGGTTGGCCAGTTTTGTAGCAAATGGGAACACTGAGAAAGGCAATACATAAATAGAGTGACTAATTCATGAAGGAGGTGGACCAGATTTCTCTACTGACAGCTCAGACGTGACTGGGGGGGGAGGGAACTTTTTGTCTTAAAGGTTGTATTTGCTTCATCAATCGTCAAAATCTTGTTAAAAGTCTAATTCAGTTATCATGTTCTTGTTGCTGTCCAGAGACTGAATGTATTAAAGGGACTTTATATACAATTTCTGCCACAAGCAATTTACTATTATTTTATTATTCTAATCTGGCTGGTTCCCGTGGAGTTTCAGAAACCAAATCATATCAGAGGAAGATGAATATTAACAATCCTATCTCTCTCAGGAGAGCTAATAAAAGAATGGAGATCTCATGCCTGGGTTCAACACAGAGCACTATGAAATGGCCATGGAAGTGTTGACATTAGTTCTCATGATTGCTAGTTCAGTTATTTACTGCTCAGCTTGAGCACAAGCCTTTTCTATACCTGTGCCAAGACCCAGCAAGATTACAGTGGAAATCATGAATTTATAAGCTAAATAATGAGGTGTGTGGCAGAAGTAGAACTGTCATCAGGGATTAGTAGCAAACCAAAGAGCCGAGGACTGCATTTGATTCCTTCCTTTGTTACATTCCGCTTTGCATGTATGTGCAATCTGCCTCAGAGTATTATATACCAATTAATAATGAACAAACAGATAAATTGGAGCAGCGTCTTTAGGCAGATGGCAAATTGCCCAATATTTTTTTAAATATTGAAAACATCTATGGGCTAAGAGTTAGCTCTGAGTACCCAGTATGAGACATTCCAGCTGAGTTGATAGTTGTGACTGGGAGTGAGTCCACCAATGCTGTATCACTTTCCCAATGGGAGAACTATAATCAGGCATTTGGCTTTAAAATTTTTCAAGCAGAAGGAGGAAAAATGAATTAAACTGTAGAAATTGAGACATTCTTAAACCTTTCTTTCTAGACCAATTCTCTTTAGTAGAGGTATCAACTATAGAGAAAATTTAGGCTCCTCTCAATACATTTGCTAGATGCACAGAAAATAATTACGCACATATGAATTATCTTACCCCTGCAAAAGGAGTGGTGAGACCCTTATTTAGCTGCTTATGTGACAAGTTGATGATAAGAAATTCTGAGAAACCCCTCTCCCTGGCTACCTCCATTCCAGAGCTGAATTATTTAAATAGGGAGGTAATGCTACTGTTCCAGCCTCTGCACATTGGTGCCTGAGACGGACATCAAGCTCCGTTCAAGATTTTAATAGCCTTTGGGCTGAGACTTTGTTGTTACTATGGCCTGATATCTCAGGCCTCTATTCACAGGAACAGCCACTCGGGACACTTTGGTTAAAAGGGATTTCTGTTGAAAAAGGCTAGTTTGTCTGCAACATTTTGAGAAGGGAGAGGGGGAAAAGGTAGAAATTATTAATTTGTGCCTTTTCCACAAAACGAACACTTCACTTAAGAACGTCATTAAAAAATTAAGGATGTGACAATGGTGGCTTTGCAATGCCTGTTTCCAGTCTCTCTCCTGAGCATGAGAAATACTACATCAGTTAAAATAGGCAACAGTGACTATTTATTATTTCCTGGTGGCTGCTTGGCTTGTAGCTGGCTGTGGAGCTGGAAGATTACCCTTTGCCTTGCTTAGCTTTTTCCTGGTCCTGGTTTGAGCCATGCCTTGTTCTCCTGCATGCGTCCCTGTAGTTATGTGAGGAGGGTTCCTGTATGCTAGATCAGTGTTTAAACACATCCCTGTCTCCTGCCTATGAGGGACACAGGAAAACTCCTTTCATTGTCAGATTTTCTCTCATAGATCTAGAGAAATTATTTTAAAGAAGAAACAGGAAAGTAGTGAACTTGGCATAAAAGGAGAAGGACCTTTTCTGTGTTGATCGCTTCTAATGTATTTTTTTTTCCCATGCTTGTTAAATACAATTGTCTCCTAGGGAGTTTCTGTCTTCTAAAAGAAAAAGGAGGTTTAACTAGCCTTTTCACTCACTTGCAGCCTCTGCTGTAGTTTGATAGTATCTGTAGGTCTTTGCAGAAGGGTGTTGAGCTGAAGTTAAACTTTGTGCTCCAAACCAAACCAGTGCCTACAGAGACTTGTTCTCTTCACCTTCTGCTCCATCACGTTCACTTACAATCTCCTGGGAAGAAACAAGAAAGTGAGAAAATCCTTACGAGGCAGAGAGCTATTTGAGCACTGTTGAGTGCTGGCAGCTGCCAGAGGAACGCTGAGGAATGTGCCCAGGTGGCATGTGCCATAACATAGCTGCTGCCAGAAGAATTCACACTCCTCCTCTCACCTGGTAGAAAATGGCCAATATGCAGGAGGGTTATTGTGCCAAGTGGTGTGCTTCATACCAGAGAGGCTGCTTGGACTCCCTGCTTGTCCCAGCTGGTCCATACTGACTGTACAAAACTACGCCTGGATAAACAGAGGATCAACAAGTGTTCTTGACTTGTATTATGTCTTAAAAGTAGATGTGATGTTTTCCTATAGCTGGCAAGGAAAAGGTGGAAAGCCTGCAGGCAGCATGGTGTTAGTCAGGATGAGCATGTGCTGTGAAATCCAGGTCTGTCTCAGGAACAGGTTGTCTAGTTTTCATACTCTAGACCAAGCACACACTGGGAACAGGTGGTAAAAAGAGAGGCAGAAATTAGGTACAGACCTACTGTAAATTTATTTTCTTGGTCTTACCTTAAGTTCAAGGGGCTCAGATCCTGTGCTACTAATGGAGCCATCCATCCAATTTCTTTAAAACTGCCTTCTTATTCCCCAGCCTTCACTTCCCCTGAGTTGTGACCTGAGGAGAACTGCTTTTTCTTGCCCTTCAAGAGGGAACACAACTCCTTTGGCCCCCTCCCAGCCTCTGCCATCTCCAAAACTTCTTTATCATCAGACTTCAGCTGGGGCTGTCAGCAAAGGAAAACTCAAAGAATTAGATACAAGGAATGCCTCCACCAGGCTGACTTGAACAATGACAAAACCATCCCTTAGTCCTCAGACATAGCGCGTGGTATCTCTGCCCATTGCAGCACCAGCCAGGCATTGCTGACAACTTTACTGAATGTATTAAGATATCTTTGTGTTAAAAAGCCTTTGGTGGATTTTTCTCTCATGGATGTGCCTAATCAATTTTTGAATCTATTTAAACATTTCATCTTACTATGGCTTCACCGTGCATTGTGTGAAAGCATTTCTTGAAAGCACTTTTGTCTGTTTTAAATCTAATATTTTCTAGCTTCATTTGCTATATTCTGCTCTAGTATCAGAGGAGAGCTGAACACATTGTCTAAAGAACAATTAAACAAACCAGGTGTCCTCACCCTGGAAAAGAGTTGCTGGGATAACCAAAGGCACCCCACAGATTTAGTTGTCCCATTTAGTCTTCTCTTTACCTTTTCTAGTTTTATAGCCATTTTCTGACATGGGGCAGGACCATGGTATGAAAGGTGTTACCACAGCATTGCTGCTTCTGTTGGAATAATGATGTGTGTTTCATTGTTTCTTCCTCTTCTAAACATTCCTAGCAGCTGACATGCTTTTTGACCATTATCAAATACGGCTGTTCCATAGCAAAATAGCAAGCACTGAACACAGCTCTGTGTTTCCAAGAGCTATCAAAGAATCAACTTTAACATGATGAACAGTTGAACCTGCAACAAGCGCAATGCAGACCTGTATAGAAGTGGGAAGAATTTGACTTCCAGTGTGTTCCTCAGTCCCAGGCTGACTTTGATAAACACCAGATCATGGCTGGCCTCTGGATTTCATACATTCAAGGTTCAGAAGAATTCTTCAGTGCTAAGGGTCACGCTGGGAATGCTCAGTGTGGCTGGCTGATGATAATAGCTGCTTGTCCCTCATCCCCACTCCCCATTCAGAAAGTGTCCCTGGCAAACACTGATTGCTTGTCCTGTACATAGGCACAGTTCTTTCATACTTCATCAGTAGTATCTTGCATTTGGACTTTCCTCGAAGGAAACAAGGCTTACAGATAACTTCTAAAAGGAAGAAAGTTAACTTTGCCTGAACACTCACTAATGAAGGACAGAGCTTTCATAGCCAAGACCAGTAGCTGATTGTGCCCTTTGCAGTGACCTCTGTTTTCATAATCTAATGGCTTTGCATTGATATATGAATGTGTTTATGTCTTGAGGCAATTGCTGAAAGCGGTAGAGGGCAACAGTAAATGTAGTCAAGCATTAGGCAGGGTCATTATAAAGAAACCAGGAAGGTTTTAATGAAATTCACTGCAATATGAACACTTCAAGAGGCTAGTTCATGTTCTGCTTTGTTCTGCATACAAAATCCAATAAAAATTAAAGACGCAGAAAGAGGTAGGGTTGTTCACGCACAGCTGCAGTTTTGTAATCCAGACATGTATTGCAGGTTCCTCTAGGACTAGGGGATTTTCCATCTAGGATCTCAGTTCAGTTCCTAGTTAAGACAGGAGAAAGGTGGGAAAGTAAAAGACTTTATCCTGTGTATGGCTTTGGGGCACACTGGGAGGTGTGGTGACAGGCTAGTCTATATTTGTGATGGCAGATCCAAACCTCGCTATTTCCTTTAATGTCCAGTCTGAAGGTAGGGACATGGAGCTATTATTTACGAATGATAACTGCGAAACTCTGTGATCAGATTAGGGACAGGCAAACCTCCTGAAGTGCAGCAGACCTGTTTAAAAAACTCCCATAAGAGTGGATGTTTTTGCGACTGTCTTGAGCCTATAAAGATTATGTCTTTTCTGTATCAAAATGGAGCTGTTCCCCAAAAGGAAGTCCTTGCAACAAAGTTATTTTTAAATGAAGTCACACTAATCCAGTCTAAAATTGTGTTTGTATATGTAGGGTTGTCCTGGTTTCAGCTGGGATAGAGTTAATTTTCTTCCTAGTAGTGCTGTGTTTTGGATTTAGTATGAGAATAATGCTCATAACACTGATGCTTTAGTTGTTGCTAGGTAGTGCCTACACCAGTCAAGGACTTTTCCAGCTTCCCATGCTCTGCCAGGTGCACAAGAAGCTGGGAGGGGCACAGCCAAGACAGATGACCCAAACTGGCCAAAGAGATATTCCATCCTAAATGACATCATGCTCAGTATAGAAACTGTGGGAGTTGGCCAGGGGGCACTGATCGCTGCTCGGGGACGGGCTGAGCATCAGTCAGCGGGTGGTGAGCGGTTGCATCAGTTGGTTTTCCTGGGGTTTGTTTCTCTTTTTGTTGTTTCACTTTTCACTACAATTTGTTGTTGTTGTTGTTATTATATTATATTTTACTTTAATTATTAAACTGTTCTTATCTCAACCCATGACTTTTCTTGCTTTTGCTCTTCTGATTCTCTCCGCCATCCCACCGGAAGGGAGGGTGAGCAAGCGGCTTCGTCGTGCTTGGCTGCCAACTGGGGTTAAACCACAACAGGGGTGCAAGATGAATGTGAGTCAACAGTGTTACGACGTTGTAGAAAAGGTGAACAAATACTGGGGTGTTTAAACAGAAGTCAGTTCTGCAAAGTAATTGTGAGGTAATACTTCCACTCTTAGTGCTGATAAGGTTTCTGTTGGAAGCCCATACTCAGTCTGGGTACCACATCTCAGATGTGGCCTAACTGGAGAAAAGTGATAACACAAATAGAGGTCTTGCAAGTATGGCCTAGAAGTAGATTGGTAGAGTTGAGGTTGTTCAAGAAAAGAAATGTAGGAGTGAAAGGATGTAGCAAGGAAAGAATAAGCAAACAATCTAATCTTGTCACTGTTGCTGGGAAAGGAAGTGGTGAGTTTAAATGACAATGGGATTGTTCAGTTTAGAGACTGGGGAAAACCATGGCTGTGTGAGGGAAAGACTTGCGTAGGTTAATTGGGCAAACTGCAGTGTCTCCGCCACTCAGGGTCTTTAAGAGCCAGAGGCAAGTATCTCTCAGCAGGAATGGACTAGAAGAATGCCTGTGGCCCTGTGAGTCTGTAATAAAGAAATAAGTACACATTTTTGTTACAGTATGGGTGAATGCACAAAGGATGTACATTCCTTTGCATCAACTGTTGGAAGATGGTGGTGTTCCCTCTGCCCCCTCAAACTGGGAAAGCAACGTTGCTGGAAGTGCAGTGGCTCAACCAGGTTGATTCCCTTGGACATCCTTCAGCATGTTTTGCAAAAGAAAACAAGTCAGAAGAAAGGCCACTGAGCTAATTTTCCATCTGCGTAATTATCTTTTGTCTAATTCTCTTCCCTGGCTATTCCTACTGGATAAACTGTTTTTCACTTCCTGTCTTAAACTGTTCTGCAGTGTCAAATGGCTGCTATATTTCATCCCAGAGAATTCGGATGATCCTTATGCTATCATTAGCCCTCCTGGTTCTCAGTTTTTCTCCCATTATCCCTGATTTAAGCTAAGTTCCTTCAGCAAACCCTGTTTCTACATGCAGGTGATTTTCTGCAGCCTGTAATAAACAGATTTCCTCCTTCATTACCAGTTTCTTCCATAAGGAAAATTTAATAAAGTCAGTTTGTTGGAGGAGTGTCTGACATAACTCAGGCTGTAAAGGTTGTTTAGTGTTTCTAGGAAGACTGCTAGGGCACCTAAGTAGTAAATAAATCCTACTACAGTTTTGCATAACAATACAGATTAATTCCTTTTTCTTTGCAAATTATTCAAAGACAATATATTGTAATGACTGACATTTATTTAGGAAACCTTCCTGGAATGGATAGTGTTTAATCACTGTGCAATTCTCATGCTTAGAGATAACAGTTAAGTTCCATACTCCTAATTACCCTATTCTTTGATAGTCCCACTCAGACATAGAGGAGGCAATGTTGCCAGAATCCAGCCAAAGGTTTCTGGATGTAATAATTCAGTCCTTTTGACTAGCATTGGCATAGAGTATTCGCCAGTCATACTTCATGGTACCTTCTGCATTGTGATAAG
Organism: Pelecanus crispus; assembly: GCF_030463565.1. Lineage (NCBI taxonomy): Eukaryota > Metazoa > Chordata > Aves > Pelecaniformes > Pelecanidae > Pelecanus > Pelecanus crispus. The sequence continues at coordinate 51,906,624 of NC_134649.1, forward strand.
AACGGCATTTACAGACTCTCTGGGGAGAGGTTCTGCCTCCAGATTTGTCCCTGTTAGAACCTGACCCATGCACTTGTTCAAGTCAATAGAAATAAGCTCAACAGGCACTGAAACAGAATTAAATACTCGCCGGAGACCTGGGCAAGGGTTCTGCCCACCGGCTGTTTATGTGGCCTTCCATGCATGGATGGCAGATGTCTCACATGCTGCGGTTGCTGCACAGGACTCTCCTCAGGCCAAGGACTTGGTGTACTGAGGGCCTGGTGTTTTCCCTGTCTATTCCCCAAAAGTGAATTCAGGCTAGGGCTTCACCAGAATGGGGAGGGATGCAGAACATATCAGAGAGGGGAGGGGGCAGGAACAGCACACAATCACTGTGCAGGCAGATTATTGCAGCTCCCGTGGCTGAACACCCAGACTCTCGAGACAAACTCTGAAGACATTTGAAGGCTATTTAGATTTGGAAGAACGTACTTACTGGTGGACCGTCTCTACTGTCAGAGGTGAATAATCAGAATGTTCCTTTGCTACCACATACTAGGCATGGCTGGGAGATGGTGATTCTGGAAACAGTGTCCGGAAGTTTTGCAATACAGCTCTGGTTCCCAGATTCCTGAAGTGATCAAAATCAGTTTATCAAAGCTTCTCATTCCTCTGGACTGTCACTGCGGTGGAGGAGCAGTGTAAGGATGCCTGTTCCCAATATTCTGTTAGGCAATAGTTTGGTGAAACAGAAATAAGTTTTAGCTCCTCCACAAACTCTTAAAAAATCTATTATTATTTTTCAGAGGTTTGAAAGCGACAACATTATGAGACTATGGTTTTCAGGAGCAATAGCTCTTGACACTGAAAGCAGAAATCTTGTGTACACTATAAACACAAGGCAGACACAAGTTCTGTAGCACCACATTTCTAGGGAAAGTACCATCCTGTTTGTTATGATAGATGCTGACTTTTTCTGTAAAACAAAGTCCCTCTGCTGTTTGGGTATTGAAATAGGTGTGGCCAGCACATGGGACCAGGGTCTAGAAACTCCTAAGCTCCAATCTTTACTCTGGTGGGATATCCAGATACTCAGATGTTGCTGGGTCCATTGTAAAGATAAAGGCATATTTATAAAATACAGCTACTAATCCTATTTTTGTACCGCACACGTGCTTGAGTACAGCAGCATTTGAGTGTGAACTGTTAGTACAAGTCCAGCTTGTCAGCCTGTTTAATTTGGACTTGTTCCTGTTTGTGCTTGTTAGTGCAATGCAAACAAACTAGCATCATGCATGAAATTACACTGCATGTGAAGAGTAGCTCCCGTCCTAGTAGGGCTGTCAAGAGAGGAGGGCACATTGCTTCCTCCCATCCTGGAAGGACTTCTTCTGGAAGGAGAATGAGAGTCTATGCAGAGAGATTATGAAATCTGATGGAACAGAGATTTGAGCTGCCTGGACTGCTGTTTGTTTTTTCAGACCCACTACTCTCTGATTCATCTGCAAGAATATCACGAGTTGAAAAAACAAGAAGCAGGTAATTTGGAAATGAAGTTCTGTACCTTCCCAGATAACTCACGGCTCTCTAATCTCCCTTTCCCAGATGCTACCCATCAGTCTTTAAAACTAAATCCGTGTTCTTCTTCCAAAGTACACTGCTAAGTAGAAGAGCCACCCAGCCTCATTGTGAGACATGCAGTATTGGCATTTCTCCGTGTCCTCAATCATGTAAAACCTGGTGCTATGTGAAGCTACCGTAACTTATTTACAGTTGATACTTTATCTATCATCAAAGCTGGTCTTGACTCTCTGGATGGATTAATGACATGCTTTATGTTATGTTTCTCTGCATTTTAAGTAATGCAGTTGAGTGATGAAAGGGTAAAACAAATACCATCAGTTTGTCTGAATGAGCTGTTTACAAGGAGGGAGAACTCATATGAACATTAGTCTTGGTAAACAGCATTAAATATCTTTAAATATCATTAAATATCTCAGACGTGCTGTTTCAGGGAATGCATCAGGCAGGAAAAAGGTCGCCCCTATGCAATATCTAGTGGCCTACTGGACCTATTTCAGAAACTGCTAGGCTGAGACAGGAGAAGATGGGACCTGAAGGAAGGGACCTGGGGAAGGCTGGCAGCTTTAGTATTAGATTCTGTTGCTGGTTTGCTTTGTTTAAACCCTGCCACAGATCCTTGTATAAAGAGTTAAAAATTCAGTGGCTGAATGGTTAACTCCCTTCTGAGCCTTGCCCAGAAAGATCATTTGCTGCACAGACACTTACTCCTTTGGATCTTCCGGTCCATTGTAAGCCCTCCCTTGTAACATACAGATTGACGGTATGCTGCCTTCAACCAGAACACATAAAGGTTCCTATGAAATTTTAATGGGTTGGACCACAGTGAGTGTATGGGGGAGGGAAATGAACTTGGACTCTCCCTCTGGGTTTTGTTGCCTTCTTTTTCTGTGCTGCAGTTGTGTACTGGCAGCTGCAAGAAACCTGTTCACATTGAGGGTGAATGAACGTTTGGGAAATGGTCTATGTCATATGTCCTCGAGGACATGTAATGTATCCTAAAATTCATATTAAATTAATTTTCCCTGTGTTTCTGGGATGCTTTTGGCTAACCTTTGACTCAGTGTGGGACAAGCCTGAGCTCTGGAAGAGAAGACTCAGAGCATTATGACAGACATCCACACATGTGCCTTTCACCACCTTTTCTCTGTCTCTCTCATCCCTCTATCTCGCTACTATGCTCAATATTCAGATCTACAGGAACAGCACCAACCCTAACAATGCATGATCTAGTATACAACACATTGCATTTCCAGAGTGCTTCCTCAACTGTACTTTTGTGAGCTCAGACATACAGCCATTTGTCTAGCACTATGCAGAAGTGTTTCTCTCCACGCAGTAGGTTCACTAGCAAGCCCAGCACTCAGGTTTCCACAGCCATCATAGAAGATGTCAATATAGCCATCTGGTCTGTGCTCTGACAGCATCAGGCAACCTTTCTGCAGAGGAGGAGGATAAGAAATACTGTGTTCTGAGAAGGTTTAAAAACACAGGCAAATAGCGTGCGTGCCATCTCTCCACCAACGAGGAATCTGGTTCACTGATGTCATGCACAGTGAGAACCACAGTGCCCCCTTCCTCCTATAGACCTGTTCAGAGGTCTGGCCTTCCTCCATACCACCCTGATGCCTAATTAAGGAAACTGCTGCTTGAGGACTGGCATAATAAGATGACTGTGCTGAAGACATCTGCAGAATGATAACTTGTTGGGGGAGAGCTTGATACTTGCCAAGGTGATCTATGATGCATCAAGGGTACTCTTGCCTATTGTCTGTAGCCTTTGCTGTGGTGGGAAACATCTGTCTTTCAGAGAAATGGATCTCAAATCAATAGCCTTGTAACCTTAGGGTGATGATCTTAGGTGTGAGGATGAATATGGAAAAATTATTGGCATAAGAGGTTTCTCTAATTGCACTGAGACATCTTAGTAACCAGTGTGGAAATGTCCACGTAAAGATCCTGGCGCTTTTGACTTCTCACCCCACTATGAAGGTCTTGCCCTTACTTGGACTTCCATATTCATAAGCATACAGTTATGCCCAGGAATTCAATATGCTGGTGATGACCTGCAATTCCAGTGCAGTCCTCATTGTTGTGGTATTTTTTTTTTTCAAAGCACAAATGGTTTGTATGTGTGCTGTGTTACGTGGTTTTTGATCACAAATTAATAACAGCTAGCCAGATGAACACTAACCATACCATACAGCTAAAAATCCTGCAGCACTTTACAGACATTAGTGAAGCCTCAACATACCCTTAACAGATGAAGATTTTTTGGAAAGAAGCTAACTCCAAAGTCAGTCAAGAAGGTTATTTATTTGGGGATATAGGTTGGGATCCCTACGGGATCTGTCCTATGGGACACCTAATATTTGGGGTCATCTCCGCTTCAACATGCCCAGCTCGGAAAAGCTAGTTTTCTCAAAGACTAGGTGCAAAACCATGTCTATTGATCACCGTTTTCATCTATGTGACTTACCCGAGAAGACTCGGATTCAGACCTAAGAGCTCTATCTTGAGTGATGCTGAAAGGTTTAGAGGAATTAGAGGGCATCGACTAATATTATAAGGAGCAGGTTTAAATGAAGAGAGGTATTCTTCTGCCACTTGAGTTTGCGGTGTATGAACACTTTGTGGCAAGACATAACTTCCCTGTCTTCGCTTCCCTGAACTGAGTGTCACATGAAGCCTAGGCTAAGTATATCAGGGAGCAAACTGGTCCCAAAACACAAATCCTGTATTTCCTGGCTATATATTTCATATATATATGAAATCAGTATCCTTCAGAAGGATAGTGGTCCTTCAACTAGGAATGAATATCTTTGTTGAAGGCTTTCCATGCCAGAGGCAGTAAGACTTGCATGTGGCCAAAGAGGGTCTCCCAGAGGTGGTGTCCTTGCATTGCAAAACCTTTCTTGTATTGCCCAGGTATGCTTTCACCTTGTTGGCATTGCAGTCCCTGGTCTCTGTGAAGCAGAAGAGCATTCACCATTCCATGTCTCTCTCACTTGGACATTGATGATCATGGGGGAGAGATGGATAGCTCATCTAGCATAAGGCTATTTGTTGCTCAGGACAGGTAAATGAAAGATGATAGTTACTTTATGAAAATGCATGCCTGAGTTGCTGGACATGTGAAGGACCCATTCTGTGTCCTTTAGCTGCAATGGATCTCTGACTGAAGGAGATCAATTCCTCCAAGCAATTAGTACAATAACTCACACAAATAATCTCTGATTGAGCTCTTGAAGTCTACTGATTAGTCTTTCTGTCTGACGACAGGATGGACCTCTGTGGTTTTGCTTCTGCCTGTACAAAATAGAAATAATAGTGCCTTAGTCACTAGAAGCAGTGGAGTTGCAAGGCTTCATGTTGGAAGCTCATGCATGTGGAGAAGCTCCGAAGTTGTTAAGCCTTTTCACTTACAGTCCAAACAGAACATGAGATTTTGCTCTTTGCATTGCACAGTGGCCAGAACCATATCTAACATTTCCACGCCTGAAACATGTCCAAGTCAGCACTGATCTGAGAGGTGGTCCATAGTCTTGTACTGAGACCAAGAGGAGGAGGAGCGCATGATCTCAGCATTCATTCTCCCAGATGGAGCCTGGCTTGTGTCTGTTTCATTTAATACAACATTGTAATTTAGGTGGGGAAAAGAAAGGGTGAAAAAAAGACTCAAAGTGCAGATCAAAAAATGAGACCATGAAGATTATTTCCTGCAGAGCAATCAGATAACATGCATTTTTCCCAGATGGTTATGAATATTAACCATTGCTTTTGTCAGATGACAGTTACCCCACCTGTCTTCCACATTTCCCATATGATCGGAGGAACCACAGTGACTCATAAACCAGAGATGTGGCACTGATTAATTCTCCCTCCCATCATACATACTGTATGAATTTTTGAAATGTGCTATAAGATATATTGCAAGGATTGAAGATTGGCTGAAGCTTGGAAGGAACCCATGCCCTTTGTCATGATGTTTATGGGTGATGAAAAGGAACAATTAATTGTTTCATCTATTAATGCTACTGTGCAATGGAAGAGCATGACGTCAAACTAATGTTGTTCTCATTATGCTTTTTTTAAATGACTCTATAATAAGAAGATTGCCTGCAATGTATATTATGGAGCTCATATAAGCACTTTCAGTGTTTGGTTTCTATAACAGAAAAACACTCTTTCTGACTTTTTTTAAACTTTGATGCTCATTGTAAATGGAAGAAAAACAGAGCAATTCCTTGTTCAGGTCTGGGAGACCGATAAAACTGGGATCAGATCTGAAAAACAGAAGTGTGACAGATTTTTCTCACACCTACTGCATACACAAACAATAGGAACAGCTGTCTTTCCAATTGTGTAGCAGACCTGGTGCTGGTGGAAGGCCTCGAGGCTGACAGCTGTAGCCAGTGTATGGATGGTCAGTGGAAAGAGTCAGGACAGTTGCCTTCAGCCTCCCTTGAGCCTGAGGAGCCACCTCCAGTCAGCTCTCCATGTCTGTTGTTTGAGTGAAGAGGTGTGTTTGGAGCCGTAATTTTTCATGACATGCATGCATTTCCCATAGGCTGCCAAACAGTCATTAGGTAGTAACGGCATTGCTTGCTGCTGATCTGGGTTGGATTTCAGCCTCCAAGTGAAAGGCACTATATATCATTATCAGACCCTTGAGCCATCTAGCCCTCTATAAGCATATATTTCTGCTCTATAGTCAAGCTTATGTGCAGCAATAAAATCTGTTTGCTAGGCAATATGTATCTCCCTCACCCACAGGTGTATATAGTTACATACAGTTGGTTGGGTTCAGGAAGACTGGGTTGTAGCAATCCCTTATAAAGGTTAAGTGTTTCTGGAAACCAGATGTGAATCTCTGCTAGGCTATAAAAACAAAATGCAATGGAGCTGTTCCAAACCTTCTTGTTCCTGTTGACGTGGAGAGTTGTGAGACTGTGCATTGCAATGTGAATTTCATTGATTTGTTGTTACAAACATTAACAAGAAGGTTTTGAAAAGGTAAATGAACTTAGACTGATTTCCTGCTGGACAAGGAATAATGGTGGCATATCTTCAGTGATCACGCACCGGATCATGAGTTTCGCAGTCAGTTACAGGATCAATACAGCAGAACAGGTAATCAAGTATAGATTATGTTTATGGCTATACCAGAAATAACCAACAAAATGAATAACGTTAATGTAATAACCAAAGATGACTGCACGCTCTAGTTGTAGTTCTGGCCTGGCTGGGAGCACAGGGCTCGTTTAAATTCCAGATCAAGGCATGGTAGTAGAGAATAATCTAAATGTATGAAACGCTTGTGGTATTGGTTTTCATTTTGCAGCCTGATTTGCCCTGTGCATCTCCAAGCAGTCTGTACTGGAACAGTTTTGAAGTAAGTTTTGCACCTGAAATTACAAACAGGTGAAGCACATTGCTCATGTGTGGTTAGGTTTTCCGGTTTTCCTCGTCAGCATTAAGAGGTACAGAGGGCAAAGGGCTCTGCGTTCCTGATGTGAACTCTGAGGGATAAGAAGGTCTGCCCCAAAGAGGTGGTACTTTCCCACCAGGCAGGGATGCACTTTTGTCACAGAAATGCCTTCCACCACCACCCCGCCCCTCATGAAGAGCCGCAGCCTGTCTGCGTCCCAAGGATGCTGCCTTTCATATTAGACAATAGAGTGAAAAGTAACATCTCTGTCTGAATGTTCAGGGACAGTAGATTTGTCAAGACCGGTAAATATACAGAGGTACTTTGACTGGAAGTATTCCAGTTGGCTGGGGATGAGGCAAACAAGAGACGCAAACTGACAGCAAAGCTCATTGCTGACATTCACTGAACAGCACACGGTGACCTGGCTTTAGCACCTCCAGTCCCCAACGCCTCTTAACAGCTGAGTTAATCCCCCGCCCCTGCAGAAGAATACACCATAACAGCATTTACAGCAACAAGTTGCAAAAGCGACAGATCTCTTCCCATGTAACTCCTAGGAAATCTGGAACAAGAAAGGGTGATAAATCCAGTAAGTAGTGAGATGTATTAATATATCAGTAAATCAGGTAAATGTTTGGAGGAAGAGACATAGTTCTTCTGCTGTCATTTGTCTTTCTAGTGTATTTGCTGACTCGGACATGGTTACAGTATCATTAAAACCAATCAGACATAGGCCCAAATCCAAGAAGGATTTGGATCTAATTAGAGACTAGATATTCTGCTATGTATCAGGACATATATGTTGTGATACAGGACTCCAGTCTATGTATGTCTGCGTTTTTGTCAATGGGAGGCCAGTGTGTTTAAGTGTTTGTCCCTGTCTACTTATATTTAAAAATCCATATATCTGTTGTCTGCAGGAGCAGCTGCTACTCCCAGGAATGGAACTATTGTGGCCTTTTACGAGGGATGTGTGCAAACTATGCATGACGGAGACTTTGACTGCTTTATTTCCAGCTCTTTGTGTTACTGGAAATGGAAGTATTCAATCTGAGATGATACGCCAGCTCTTTGGGAGAAAACACAGTGATCATTGGGCCAAAGCAGATACCCATATCAGCACAGAAGCATCTAGAATCCATACCTGAAGGAGGCAAAAAAACCCCCCTTCCAGCTTTGTAAGGAGAGCTATTTAGTACATATCCTTTATGGGTCCTGGATCTCTAACCCTAACTGCCAACAGCACTTCAACATAATTGTATAAACACCATCAAGTAACCGGCCTTTAAAAGATAATTGGTGTCAGTTGGAAATACCACTCCAGAGTCAGACTCTTGTGGGTAATAAGAAAACGTATCTATTGCTCTGTTCTCCTTGTTTCTGTAGCCTGTAATTTTCACTTTATATTGAACTCCTCCCTAGAGCTGTAAAATTTCACTTGGCTTTAAATGTTGCCTTTCCCTCAGCAGAGTATGGATGAAGTGAAGTCTGTAATAAAAATCAAGATTTATTAGCCTTTCTCAGCTGTCCCCAAGACTTGAGAGGGAAGATTATTGGAGTTACCACATCAGTTAGTCAATGTGCTTGCAAGAGTCATAAAACTTGTATCAGTTGTGGTTGGGCAGGGGGCCTCGTGGCAGACATTTACTCCTAGTGCTGCAGTAAAATCCAAAGGTACTAGTTTCCTTCACAGTGTTTTAATTCCAATTGTGTGAGATAAAAATATAGAATTAAAGTGAATACCGGGGGGGGGGGGGGGGGGGGGAGAAGAAATATTGATGACAGAGCTTCTCACATAGCAAAATACTGAACATGAGTGTTTAGCCTGGGACAGTGCAGGTTCTTGTCCCAGCAAAGGGGCTCCAGAGCCAGGCTGTAGGGTGGGGCCCCAGCTGCGCTGGCTGCTCTTACCTGGTGCTGGGGGAAACTTGCACATGAGATGCATGTGTTCTGAGAGATTTTTTCCTAGCTGCGGAAGTCAAGGCAGAAGTTATGACAGATGTGTGTGATGTGAGCATGATCCTTATGTCTTGTCCATGCTGTAAATTAATCTATATTGTGCCAAAATCAAAGCATTGTAAACAAGTACCACTTTCTTCCACCTGGGTGGATCTGCAGCTGCTTTCCACTGGTCAGCATTTGATCAGACAGTAAGACCTAGCACTTAGCACCACCATTTTCTTGGGTGTCTGCACAGGATTGCACTTATCCTAACCTTTCAAACAGCTTTAAGAAGGAGCAGGCTGAGCCATAGCTGGATTTAAAACAGCTCCAAGTGGGAGACAGACCACACATGGTCCAAAAAGGGAATTTCTGCAATGCATGGTTTGCTGAAGGGTGTTTGTTAGCCTTAGCTAACAGCAGCCATAAGAGCTTTTAGACTTAGGGGAATAGAGAACAAAGGCTTTTGATTTGGGTGTGAAGTGTCTCGGTGAACTCAGAGCTACTGGACAGTAATATCTGCACCAGGGGAAAAAATCCTTTGCATGAAGACTTGGCAACTATGGATGCTTTGGACCATGCAAACTGGTGGCAGGGACGTATAAGACCAGGCAAATGTAGATACCTTATGATACTTTAAAAGATGATAGTAAAGATATTTCTGTGCTTCTCCAGAGATACCATGCAGCCATAAACTCAGCTTAACTATCCAGTTCAATGGATTTTGTCATTATGCTTTACAGTATAAGAACAGCATACAGCAACAGGAATATCACTGACTTTGAAACTCAGTGAGGAAAGGCTAGAACCCTTTCTTCTAAATCCAGCCATCACTTACAAACATGTTGTTGTAGCATTACTTCTGCAAACTGATGAGTTTATGTAGATGTACAATTATACACCTGTATTCACAGACACTTTGTAATGTGTAATGCAATCATGCATGTAATGCTACTGGGGGACCTCTTCCAGGGTAAAACGGTCCCTTGCTAGAATACAGCAGGACTGTATTCTGGAACAGCCACAATATTCTTCATTTCCCTGAAGTTTCAGGATGCTGCTTACAGTGCAGTACAGGTCACAGGTATTTTTTGTAATGCTCCATGTCACTGCAGGATGGCAGGTACAGATACATCCTAGGTAGTTGTCATTAATGAAGGTGAAGACCCTGGGGACAGTGCTGCAAATTTTTATATGGTTGTATTGGTGAGGCTGGTGGGGGTGAGTTGACCTTCCTGCTGGGTGCATCCCCTGTAAGTCAGGAACTGCGCGTCTCACTCATCAGTCATTACTAAAGCAAGAACTGAAAAAAGCCAGTCTGCTCTAGCATTGACCAAGAACACCAGCATCCATCCAGCAGCCTCATCAGCTCTCTTCCTTCTTTCTCGGGGAGGCTCTGCCTCATCTGTGGCCTTGGGACTCCTGCTCTCTCCTCCAGTGTGTTTTTCCCATCTTTTTGCATGACGCCATTTTAAAATGGACCACAGAAAGTATTTAAGAGGGACTATGACATTTGGTGCCATTGCTGAATCTTGAGATTACTTCCTGGCTTCTTCCCTGCAGCTATTCCCTGCTCTAAGCATTTCAGATGAAGGGTGCATCCTGCACCACTGAGTATGGAAAAGGCTTCCAGAGCTATCTCCTATTTTGGCATATTCTAGGGGTTCTTTGTGGCTGTATTTAAAGCCTTTCTATGTAACACAGGAAGAATCACTCATTCTTTTCCTTGGTCAGCATTTAGTTGCTAATACCTCTCTGTTGAAAACTGGTTTGGCATCTATGAGCTACACATTATTAGTTGATATACAGGTACCTCTGTAGGTGAGGGGAGATTACCCTGTTGCTCCAAATCTGAACCAAGGCTTGTCACTAAGGTCATATCTATACAATGGTGAAGACACAGTCAGTGCAAGGGCTGGTTTTTAAAGCTGCATCCTTCTCCCAGTTCTCCTAGCACAGGCAGCCCTACCATGGGCTCATTGATCTTCCCATATCTCCCATTTCTTCATGAAGCAACAGCCACTTTCTCCACCTTCTCTGTCCCTGCAGTGACAGGTCTGGCTCCTCTGGCTGCCCAGTAACCCCCAGACCTATCCCCATTCCTAGGGCAGAGCAGTCAGCCCTGGCAATCCCGGTCCTTATCCTTCTGTGGACAAAATGCCTCTTGCCTGTGCTAGAGCCACCTCTTGCTGACTCACTTTTGCTGTCCTTGTTCTGTGAACAATGACAAAACCTCATTTTTCCAGTATTCCTGGAAAACACCAATGCTAAATCAATAAGAAAAAGCCACAAAGTTGTGGAAAGCACAACAGGGAAGTGGAACTTATTCAACGTAACCAAGAAAGCTTCCTTAATTAGATATTTCATAATTTGAAAACATTCTGACAACAACAAGCAGTCAGACCTCTTGTACCTCCTCAGATACCTCGTAATAATCCAGAGATGACTGCTGAAATCCCATACCCTGCTGTATGAGGCGAACAGGAGCTCCTCAAGTGTTTGCTTTGTTGGAAGGAAAAAATGAAATGAATGTTTCCTTAATAAAGAAAAATAGGTAACATTTTTAACATAATGTGATAATCATTGTTTACTCCTCTGGTATATTCATTACACCTGATGAAGTCCTGTCATCATAATCTAGGTGCCAGGAGTTGATCTATTAGATTTACACTATAATTCAGCATTCATTAGCAGCATCATTACTTTAAAGTGTTTATAGAAATGGGGGTGTCAGATTTACATTCTATTTTTTTCAGTTTTGGCCTCCTTTTTTTTTTTTTTTTAAAGCAACACTGTCAATTTAAAAGCTGCATAACAAATGTCTTTATATAGCCAACTGCACAATTTTTGAAATCTAATTTCATGTGCACCATCAGTGTCTGCTGTTTTCTTTGCCTGCATCTGCAAAGTGAAAGCAAGATGGCCAGCTTCAATTTGCTTTATAGCCAATTTCACTTTCAGGTTCATGACGGTGAAAAAGGTGGAGTAAGCAGAGTGGGAGGATGATAAAACCCTGTTTAAAAGGATCTGTTTTGGTTTAAATGAAAAGGAAAAAAAATGCTGCTGAATGGTTCTGCTGCATTACATATATATGCTTACTTACTGAGTATTTTACAAAAGTCCATGTGTGTTGAGAATTCCTAAATTACCTTCCCTAGCATGAATACAGTGTTTTCACAAGTCCTGGCTTATAGTTGATTTCTTTTTAATAGCATACTTCAGAAATTCTTTTAGGTGCTGATTCATTGAAAGATTTGTACACAACACAGAGTTTAGATAATTTTATTCCAGCTGTGACAGAGTAAGTAGGTAGGCAATACCAGAACCAGCATTTAAGATGTTCAAAATATGTCATTTCAGGCTGGCGCAGCATGCTGGCTAGGTGGCTGTGGTCGTTTTGATCCAGTTCTTTGGAGTAGGAGGGAGTCTAAAATTGTATTACTGTATTGTCACACTGGGGCTTGGGATGACATTGGCAGGACAGCGGCTGCAGTTTACATGTATACCCTTTAAACCTGCCAGTTCAGGATTTAGGTCTGGCCCAGGTTTAACACACAGCTGAACACTAGTTGAGGGTGATAAGTGCAGTCCTATTGCACTTGCTGCCCCTTCTACCCTCACCCATGTGTCTCCACTCTTCTCCTTGATATCCACCTCTCAAGGCGAAATGGTAGTTTCATCTCCATGGCCTGGTTGGTCTTTTGCATCTTAGCTGAAGTGCATGCTGCTAATCGCAACAGTGGCCTTTGGGGTAACATTACGATCTATAAATTCTAATAGATAGTGTCCTACTTGGCTGCTGAGAGAACCACGTCTCTGTGATTAATGAATCTTCTTTAACTGCCCACTTCCCAGCCTTATTACAGCCAGTAAATCTAGATGGATTTTTTTATCCAGTTTCCCATTTTTTTGGCCAGTGCTATCTTAGCGTATGTAAGTAAATCTGCTTTTCCCTTTTCCATCTATTTTTCCTCTTTTTTTCACTGGCTATCTGATTCTTCAAATCAAGGTAAATTCTCCCAGGTATCACCATCCTCCTCCTGGATCAGTGTCTCAGGTCTGGCTCAGATCATCACATAACTAGGTATCATTGTCCTTGAATTATTGTGTTCTTTCCTTTCTCTCTACAGTATACAGGAATGGCTTTGGTCAGTCCTCTCTAAGATTGTTCTACACACTAATTCGATCTTAAAGTCCGTGTGTAAGCCTCTTAATAGCAAATGCATACAGCAGTCCCTTAACAGAATTTTCCTAGCTGGGCAGGGCCCTGTCCCTGCTCAGTTCTCCCCTAAAAACTGTTATTGATGGTTTCTTGGAGGGGCTGCTACGTTGTGGTAGCAGCTGATGAGATTTTGTTGGGTCACCTGGGACTGTGAGTGAGCATACCACAGTGGCAGGGCAGATCTGAGGCCTGAGCCATAGGGAGGTTGGGAAAACCTGTGCCTTGCTTGGGCTAAGGAGGTCTGCAGAAGGAAGGCTGCACCAGGGCATTCTCCAGTGGGTAACAGGTATATGTACTGCATCATAACACAGACAGTATCCCAAAGGTGTGAGGGCTGAGAGGGACACCAGCCCCAGTTAACGCTGGGGCCTTTAGAGTAGACTGGAAGAACATCATGGAAGCAAGAAGAAAGAGCATGGGCTCAGCATTGGAGCTGTTCAGAGCTTTGCCCCCTTGCCTGGCACCTGGGACAGAACCTGCTCTAGCATGTCTCCAGGTGGGCTGGATCAGAAGGTACTTCCTTCTGCAGAAGAGGGTGAGAGGTGCTTTTCATTCCCATGGTGCTTCTCGTCGGCAGCCTTCAGTGCCCAGAAAAATTGTTGATCATGTTGGCAGCTGCTCTCATCCTGCCTCTTTTGAAAGACAGGATTTCTCATTCCTTGTTTCATCAGAAAATGAAGGCCCAGGCAGACGGGAAAGACTGGCTCAGGGTCATGTTAGTGGAGGATCTAATCCTGTATCTGTGTACTTCAGAACTCTGTGCAGGCGCTATTTATGCCTGCAGCTTTGCAGCTGTTCATTAGTTGTCGTAGTCGCACGTTGGTTTTCTCTGAGCACAGACGTGAAAGCTCAGGCTTAGCTCTTATGGATTGCCATCTTTCACTGCAATCAGTAGATCCTGCTGGCTGAAGTTCTCTCACATTGGTCAGAGCATGGAGTAAGCTCTTTAAAAAATACTGACTTTCACATCATGATACTAAATGGAGGCTTAAATGTGTTCTACACCGAAGATTTTCAGGATAAATAATCCATGCTGTCTGCAGAACATATGGTCCTGAAGTGCTCCAGATGGGTTTGAGCTGCTGAGGTTGTAAATTACATTTTCCCAGCTGGAATTAGGTCCAATTATGGGAATGTGTTCCTGAGTCCCAAATTGTCAGTATCTCTGTTACGGAGAGGTGGTGAAGGGTATCTCCATTGCAGCTGCTGTGTCCATTTCCTCAAGGCAATAGCCCATGACAGGTCTGAGAAATCCCTTGTTTTGGTCCATGTGATGAGGATACTATTAATTAGCAGGCTCTACAGAGGCAGAGGTGGCTTTTCTTGACAGGAAAGCTCATTCTACAGAACAGCATTGCTGTTGCAAAAACTGCTTTTAATTTAGTTCTCATGCTTGGAAGCAAGTCCAGTCCCAGCTGGAGTGTCCTCCAGCTAGAGGAGAATGAAGCAGGCAAGCCAAAAGAGTGTTGATTACATGGCAATGGCCTGTTTACTGAGGGCTTTCCCTCACTGGTCCATCCAGTGCATTAGAGGACACCTTGCCCTCTGGGACTGGGCCAGCATTGGCGTGTTGTTGCAGCAGCTGAGAGCCACAAAAGGTCTGTAGCCTGTATCTGGCCAGACGTTCCCATGGCGAAAGACTGTGCTGGTTATTGTTGCCTGTGGCCTTGCAGGACAGTCCTGCTTTGTGTATGCCACTCCTGGAGTCTCTCAGGACTTTGATCCGGTGCCTAAGGAGGTAAGCGTGGCCATGCAGGTCAGACCACAGGTCTGGCCAGCCCAGCATCCTGTGTCCCAGAGTAGCAAATATAGATGCCTTAAGAGTGTAGGTAGGCAACGATCATCCCCCAGGCTAATTTCCCATTCTCCAGAGATCTGTGGCTCCAGGATTTCCTAGAGTCAGAGGAGTTTTCTTTCTATTCAGACTTCTATTCCCGTTTGAGATCTGCTTAAACTATTGGCATCCACCTGCCGTGTGGCAAGGAGGTCCGTGATTTCATTATGTGAGCTGCACAGAACCACCTCCTTTTGGCTGCTTGGACTTTGCAAAGAGAACTTCTCAGGACACTAAATCTTTGATAAGTACTTGTGCTATTGTGTTCACATGTGAGGCAGAGTCCTTTTCTTCCACCATTGCAGAACTGCACTCCGTCACAGGAGTTGTATCTATTTGCTCGCTCACAGGTGATATCTGGATTCAGGTCTATTAACTTTACAGTTGGTGCTTTAACAAGGTTAGATCTCAGGGTGGTATAACAGAAATCCAGCATTTTGGATGCAATGAGGGGAGAGAAGGAGATACCTTTCTGTGACCCACCGTGATTGGTAGTGCCTGGCTCTCATGGGAAGGGAGATGTTCTTAGCAAATGAAAATGGATTGTCCTCTCCTGATCTTAGAAGTCCACGAGGATCTCTTACTGTTTTCTTTCTCTCTCCCCCCGCTCTGCAGCTTTATATAGTTGAGTAAAATCATGCAGCATCTCTTAGATAATGAGAATGAGTCTGCATGGGGAATAGCTAGACATCGACACCAATAAAATGTTGTTTTAATGATGGCAATTTTCTGGCCCATATTAATTTATCACACTCTCCAGAGAGCACTTTGTTATGAAGATACCCTGTCAAATGCTTTGCCAGCTTTATTGAAAGGTAAAGAGCAAAAAAGCTCCCAGATCTGGCAAAAAATGTTATAATTGTTCTCAGAACCTGTGTGATTTGCTGCCTTTATTGACTACGTACATTATACATAGTATAATTTTCTTTTAGATAGCGGTTTCTCTCTGAGAATCTGTGTCCCCAGAACTTTCAGTATTTAATACAATAAATATCCTATATGAACAATCATTAAAGATCACCCTTAGAAGCATCAAGAAGATGAATTTAGCCCACAGGAAAAGGCTTGTGAAATCATTTATTCTGTGACCTTTAACTTCCTAAAAGGGTTCAGGAGCTAAGCAGGCTGAAGAAGAGAATTTTGCTCACTGTCATTCTCTCCAGTTGCAAACTTAGACTTCACTGATGTCATTCTCCTCCCCGAAAGCATGTCCCTATTCCTGTCCCTGCCATGTCCACCTCCCCTGCTGTGGCTGCAGGAGCTTGATGATGTGTTTCTCAGTGCATGTTGGAACCAAGGTGCCACGTGCACCAGGCTGAGAGAAATGGGAATGAAACTCTTGTGGAAATAAGTGATGAAGCTCTACAGAGCTTAAGTATTTTCCTGTGCGGGTAACACAGCCCTGTAATGATGGTGCTAGAGGTGCAGCACAGAAGCTAATCTTCGCTAGCATCCTTACCACCCATATAGTGAAAGACTGGCACTGCTACCCGCCTTGGTTTGCTGGTCTCCTTTCCAATGGCCACAAACTCCAGGTGTGATGAACTGCGTAACTTTGGCACAAAGCCATATAAGGCGCACTCCTTTGGGCAAAAAACATGTATTTTTTAAGATCTAGTTAAAGTCCATTAAGATAGGCACTTACAGTGCAAATACGTGCGGTGTTTCCCTGGACAACCTTCTTCTCCTTGAGCAATGTGGTCGTCAGTCCCCTGGCAGAGCCAACTTGCCCGGAGCCTGCTCTCCAGTTCTCGCTGCAGTGTGAGGCATTCCCAGATAAAGGGAAGGCACATTTAATTAGTCACAACTGACTCTGAAACTTATACATGTCTTCGCTGGAGTAATAACTTAGCAGGCAAGTGTCACATGCAGAGATGTGAAAAGGTGAGACAGACTGACCACAGCACATCCTGACCCACAAAAAATCGCGAGCCTCGCTGAGTGACTGCCTTTGCTTGTGGCCAGCAAATTCTTTATGACGAGTTCCTCTGTCATCCTTTGCACCTGGCTCATGGGACCATGCAGCACGAAGGTGGCACTGCTGTGACAGATTTCTCTTTTGCGTGTCTAGGGGTCTGTCTGAGGAGTTGTGGAAAAAAACACCAGCTGCTTGCACTGCTGCTATCACTCCGGCCTGAGGTCACAACCCAACCATGAAAGGGAGGGAGAAGAAAGTGGTAGAGGAAGTTATCACACCAGGTCAGTGTGCTTCTCCAAAGCATCACCACTGTGCAGGAGCCAGGTTTTGAGACTGCACTTTGACCTTGGTGATGCCTTAACCGATGTTTTATTTATTTCCTTTAGCTGTGCGATGGGATTAATTTTTCTCAACTGCACTATAGTACTGAAAAATAATATATATTAAAAAAAAGTTTTTGCAATCAGGCAGGCCTGACAGCCCTGCTACTCATCATGCAGTGCTGATGGCAAATCATCATTTAAAAGGTCAGCACTTTAAATCCACAATTTCTGGCACTACAGCTTGTGCTGCACTGTGCCATTTCAATGAACATGTTTCTCATGGCAGGTATTTATTGGTGTGTCCTTCAGTCTATTTAAAGATTCCTGGTTTACTCCTTGAGGACCAAAAAGAAATAAAAAAGGTAGAGGTAGGGAAAAAAATAATAAAGGGATGAAAGTCACAGCCTATTTTAGACAATCGTTTACTACATTGCACTCCCTTGACCATCTGCATTGTCAGTCCCCACAGGATATATGTAGCAGCTGGATAATAATTGAGAAATATGGCTTGGAAGGCAACTTACAATCTGATGGATAGTTTATGGCACCAGTTTTCTTCCCTGCCAATACTAACAAAACATGACAGGGAAAATAATCAGATGAAGCCAAGAATAAAATCCTGCCAGCAGGAGCCTCTCGTCAGCCCTGTGCCCTCCTTCAGTTACTAAAACATAGAGGTGTTTCCTATAAACGCTAGGACAGGGCTCATGCTGAGAAATGCTGAGCATTTCCTAAGAAGTGCTGAGCATTCAAAGTCTCCCTTGGGCTATTACGGGTGTTCAGCACCTTTATGGAGGAGCTGAGTATCCCCAAGGATGAGGCTTTTGCAGGGGTATGCACATTAGCCATTTACTCTCTGCACAACATAAAATTTGCTCTTTAAAAATGCACTTATACCCACTCCCAGTCATTCACTTCTTTTGGTGACCTTTAAATGCACAAATTAAAAGGATACTGTCACTGCAGAAATAACAACATGATGGGGTGCAATATGGGACAAATTCCAAATCTATAGATTGAACTGAAAATCTAGGAAACATTTAAAACAAATACTGTAAACAGAGCAAAAAGAAAAAACAAAACAAAACCCAAAAAAACCTAGTGCCTTTCCTCCAGTGATGGTGTGTTCCTTCCTTTTCCTTCCTTTTAGACTTCATGTAATTTGGAACCCTAAACAAAAGAGATCAGTTTACTTTCCCACTTACAGTTAGTTTCACTGTCCTGTATCCCAGGCATCCTAAGACAATGTTGCTTTCCCTTGACTCACAGCATTATTAGGGAATGATTGCATGAAACAGGAATATTCTTCCTCAGCAGACTGAGTTACTGACACTAAACTAGGTCATATTGTCTAATATTTACAGCGTTTTTTAAGGATGTCTTGAAGTGCGGTAGTCAAGGCTGGTTAATCTCTCTCTCACATCTGTCTGTGTGTGTGTGTGTGTTCAAAAATTGGTGTCCCTTTAAATGATACTCTGAGCCTTAACCATTTCTCCTCCATCCAAAGATGTTACATTAAAATGCCTTAGTTCCACATACAGTTTATGCCAGCATCAGCCTGATGCTGCAGCTGAAACCAGCAAACTTGCTCACCCATCCTGTGTTTGCACCATCCCTCATGTCTATGCTGCCCTTTGTGTAGCTGTATGGTGAAATGGAGCAGGAACTCATCTGAGTAAACAATTTAACTCCCCCCCCCAATTAAACCTCCCTTTCGTTTCAGCTGAATCCGTGCCCAGATCAGCCAAAAATATACTATGTGAAAAAACACTACCTGGCTCAGAAGAAAGCTGACGGACCAGCTACTATCTATATCTGAGAGACTTCTGTCGATACCAGGGGTGTGTTTGTGGAGCCATGTGTCATATTTTAGCCTCTGCAGTAATGCTGGCTGCTGTAAGTCTGGGCAGTCCCTGCACCTGAACCCAGATCTTGGAGGTACTATTTCTTTTCAAATTGTTTTGTCACTCAGTAGCTAAGGTAGCTGAGGATTTTCTCTGCTCCTCCTTTCTCAAACAGCCACCATAGAGTTCCTTTCCAGGGCTGGCGACAGCTGACTTCTAGCCTTACACATTAAAAAAAATTAAAAATAAAGTCATCTTATCTGGCTTCAGCCAGCCTTCAACCATCGGAATAAATGGTGCTTTTTCACTTCTTGACTGAGTCCATTTAAAAGTAGCAGCCAAAAGTATGCCATGAAAAGGAAGCAAAATGAGAATCTTGCTGGAAGAGAAGTGGAGAATTTCAGCTCTTCCAGACAGCTGTGGGAAAGAAACTTCTGTCAAAATGTTTTTGCTGCCCCAGGAAACACCCATTTCTCCACCCCCTAGAGCAATGGACAGTGCATGGGATCCTGCAAGGGGCACTCAGCTGGAAAGGGAAAACCTTAATGTCAACAACTGGTGATGATCCATTACTGGGGTGAGTCCAGGGGATGGAAGAGAGAGATTAAACCCCACAGGAATATACATTAACTTGAAAAGGGCATGACTGTTACCAAGCCAGCTGCTGAAGGCTAGGGATGCAGACTGTGTGTGGAGGGGCTGTTTAATG